>NC_087217.1:9135991-9150991 GCF_015104395.2 Macrobrachium nipponense
TGGTATTAAAGGCAGAAAATGAGAACGATTTTCATTATTGACGGTTCAGGACAAATCTGCAGTTGTCATGCCAGACTTTGGCAGCGGTTTCTTAATTTTCGTGGTTTGTCAAAACAGACATGAATCTTAGTATAATGTCAGAGGTCTTTTTCCATCAAAAGTGATGGCAATTTTTTTGTATTGTGTAATTGCATAATACTTAGAATGTTTCAGGTTTATTGGGTCGCTTCTTGCTTTTTCTTGAAGGTTTTGTCCTAATTAAACAGGGTTCTGTTTTCTTTTGACACTATATTAAACAGCGAAAAATATGTGATTATTCTTAACGTTTGTTCTCGTAGGGTGACGTATGCGGTATTGCATTTCATTAGTAAAAGACTTTATCCCAACATGTTTATGTAAGAATAATGAAATAATAGTTTTGGGTCGTTTATTAACTACGCACTGTATGCAAAGAAAAGTATATCCTGATCTTGAAGTTTTATGGTTGAGGGGCATCAAATCTAATTGCACACATACTAGACCGACTAGGTTTGGTGTAAAAAAAAAAAAAAGGAAAAAAAAACAATATTCCGTAAATTTCATGATCGTTTGTGATTGACCAAAAAAAAAAAAAAAAAAAACGAATCTGTTTCCCTCTGCATTATGTTTGTATATACTATGTGTATGTATGTATGGATATATTTATATATGTTTGTGTGTGTGTGTATTTATACATGCATGTATGTATGTGTGCGTGTGTGTGGTTTTATACTTACGTTCTCAGAATTTCTCATTCCCTCTCCCTCGATCACTCTCCTTGTTTTACTTTGTCTTTGTGGTATTTTCCACCATCTTTGTCTCCACGTAAATTGTCTTTTTATTGTCTTATCTAATTACCCTCGTTGTCACTTCTCTCCTCGACTTTTTGTCTCCAGGTTTTTCTTCCATTTTATACCGCGGTGACATTGTTGTTACTCTTTGCATAACGTGTGAATGGTAAATTAGGGTACTTCGGTGTCATTTTGCCCAAGGGGTCTCTGTATGAAGATGGATCAATGTGCTGTTGAGACAAAGATATGGGAAGGGGGGGGGGGGGGTGTCTGGGGACCTTTCCTTTGATGGTTGTCCCTCTCTTACTTCCGTCTGGAGCAACAAACTTGAGAGAAATACAAGTATGAGGAAATCTGAGCGTTGTTGACGGGTCAAGCAAATCAGCTGCAGGTTATTTAAGAATTATATAACAGATTTAAAGTCTTCTCCAAAAGAAAGACAATTATCCGCTTAGTAATGATGAGTGTATTCATGACCTGGTAAGGACCTAGGTATACTTGAATAATTGAAGTGAATTATTGTTTGTATTATATATTGTTTTAATTGTTGCTGGTGGTAGTGGCATTATAATTCTTTAGCATTTGATCCAGAAATATTTGAAGTAAAAAGGATCAGGCTGCGTTGAATCGTATGGCTCATCACGTGGCATTCATCAACAGATAAAAGATTACCCCGAATGGGATGTTACTGGCTGACGGGATGAACCCGGGATTTCTTCGTGGTCGAACTGGGATGTCACATCGCTTTCTGTGGTGATCTCATTTGTAGGTGATGCCAGTGAACTAATATTTACTGAAGCTTATGTTATTACCCTTTATTATTATTATTATTATTATTATTATTATTATTATTATTATTATTATTATTATTATTATTATTATTTCTTGTAAGTGACGGTAGTAAAAGTCAAAGCTGTAATAGGTTTAGAGTTCCTGATATGCTCAAACACTGATATTTGTATTATTATTATTATTATTATTATTATTATTATTATTATTGAGTATTTCTTGTAAGTGACGGTAGTAAAAGTCAAAGCTGTAATAGGTCTAGAGTTCCTGATATGCTCAAATACTGATATTATTATTATTATTATTATTATTATTATTATTATTATTATTATTATTATTATTATTATTATTATTATTATCTGCGGCAAGGAAGTTGTGTGTTTGATTTTGTTTATTTGTTTGTTTTAAACAAGATTTCTCGTGAGTAGTAACTACAAATTTGATGTGGGGACAAATAATAATGTAAGTTTTAGAGAGATGGAAGTGTTTTGTATCAATCAGCTCTGTAGTCGCAAGAAATGAAAAGTTTGTGCACCCATACGGGAGATATTTTGACCAAATTTGATAATTGTAACCAAATCCAATAACTGTAACCAAAATATAGATTACCCCTGCCCTGGAGGTTATGCCTTGGATTTAGTGTTTCACCCTCGCCTAAGAGATTTTGTTTTATGCCTGAGTTTGTATATATGTTTTTCATTGTATTTCTGGTCGCTAGCATTTTAGGTTGTTTACGAAAATTTTACCAAAGGGTCCCCACGTAACGGGCAACGAGTGATTCGATTTTGTGAGGAGCTAGAATGCAAATATTGGGAGAAGAGACCTTTTGGGCCGTGGATTGCGCAGGCTTTGCAGTGGCTTACGGTCTCCTATAGAAGGTAACTGCGAGAAGAGAGACAGAGAAAAGTATTAAATGTATTTTTTCGTCCTATTTCATGATAATAATGTATGGATAGAAAACCGCTGCTTTCGGCTATACAGTCATTTTCACGCCACTTGGAGCAACGTTACTGACCTGTCATCCTTGATTCACCAGTTACAGTGATTCTGTAATTATTCATATGTGAAGGGGAAATGACACACACTATATGATAATATATAGTATAATATAGATATAATATATATATTATATATATATATATATATGATATATCATATATTTATATATATATAATATATATATATATTTGTATGTATTGTTATATATATATATTTATTTGTTTATTTATTTATAAATATGTGTGTATGTATGTATGTATGTGTGTGTATACATACATACATACAAACATACACACACATACATGCATATATACTATATATATGTGATATTTTTTGTTTATAAATATAGGTATAAGGAAACTACTGATCATTTGTTTACCAGATATATCGTCAATAGCCACAGTCTCGTTTTCTTCACCTTTTTTTGGATACGCTTGTCTCCACAAAGCCTGTGATCCTAATGAAAAAATTGGATTTAGGAACTCCCATGGCAGGATTCAAATCTTGACCCGATATGTCAGAATGAGGTTAACGCTAACCACATGACCATCTCCAAAACGTATGAGGAAATCGAGAAGTTGAGAGATCATTATTATCACTAAACTATACATACATACATACATGTAAACGCATTGTTGGTCTTCATGTCACACTGGTGCGAAGGAGCCCTGGCATTGTCCTGCCTTCCACCCATTCACCTGCCCCACTATCCCCCTCCTCTTTGGCAGCGTTTTGCTTTGAAAATAGTAATAGTTGTAGGTGTGCTACAGTATATATCTTTTTATTTCCCCCGAACTTGTTTATATATTGGGTTCGGGCCTTTAATGGAGTGGTAAAATGTTTGTTGGTCCCATTCGGGCACCTACGGCAGAGGTCGAACGGGGAAGGTTGGTGGCATTAGCCAAACAGAATAGGAAATCAGTTTTGGGGCCCTGTGTGGGCAGGCTGGATGTTTTGAGAAAGAGAGGAATATAGATGGAAAATAGTTTATGTATATGAATTTGCACATATTAATAGATACATCGACTTTGTGCGTGTATATATATATATATATATATATATATATATATATATATACATATATATATATATTATATATATATATATATATATTATATATATATATATATATATATATATAGATATATATATATATATATATATATAGCATTAGAAATACTTGTCTTTAATCTTGGAATTTGTCATCTGTAACAGCGTATGTCTTTTATATGTATACTTTTATTAGTACATCATTGTAGATTTGATTTTTCGGTTTGTGTATATGCTTGTTTGAGAACGATTTGAATGAATATAATAATGGAAAGAACAGGTGGCAAAACTCATTCATACTCCCTTTGTCTCATCGTGTAAACAATAAAGGCCATGCTTGGAAACAAAGCACAATATGAAGGAAATCATACGAGTAAATTGATATATAAATGAATACCCTGATATTAATTCTCTCTTGTTCAAAGGCTTCATCAACATCAATCACAATCTCACCGTAATCAATGAGAAGAGTCATACAGCAGTGATGTATATTGCATGAAATAAATGAATATTTGTATATTGCTGGACGGTAAGAGCACGTAGAAAATATTTCTGTTGCACTGCAGGTAAAAATCACCTCTGCCCTGAAAGTTAAATCTGTGCTTTGGGCTCCGCTCGTTGGTCAGAAAGGAAACCAGGAAAGGTTAGAGTTCAACGGGACGCCTCTGGGTCAGCGTTTCACATGAAGAAGCAAAGCGTTAATTGTGTGTTTGATGCCTCTACGACCGTTATGCGTTTTGTGTTCTCTCTTCTGGGAACGCGGCTGCCGATATGTTGATCAACGGCGAGTCAAAAAATATTCTTCTTCGCCTTTTTTTCAAATTCCAGTCATTGATATTCAAGTGAGGGAGGAATTGAACCATCCCATGCCTTATGTTGCATATCAGGGATGTAAATATAAAAATAGTTTTAATTCCTTCTGGATTAAAGAAGGACTAGCAAGACTCATACCTCAGACCTACTTGAGGTGATGGCAGGTATAGCCCCTAAGTACCAATTAAAGCAAAGAGTTCTTGTCAAGCATTCTCTCTCTCTCTCTCTCTCTCTCTCTCTCTCTCTCTCTCTCTCTCAAGTTATATCGCCTCATGCTTATTTTTATTTTTCTTGTTAAAATATAGCCGTCGGTCTCCATGATGTCGTGACATAGGCAGTAAAAAGCAAGTAAGTCAGAGCCTTTCTCATTTTCAAGTGCGAAAAGTGTTTCCCCGCAAGCCTAAGAAGCACTTCTGATGTCTTAGAACACTTTTTGGAATACTTGACCTCTCTCTCTCTCTCTCTCTCTCTCTCTCTCTCTCTCTCTCTCTCTCTCTCTCTCTCTCTCTCTCTCTCTCTCTCTCCTGTAAAATGATGATCCATTATTTAAATTATTGTTAAGTATTCGTGGCCCACCTTGTTTTAGTAGTATTTTACTGTTCAGGCAGTAAAAGGATCGGAAATTCCTCTGATATTAGATTTTTATAAATTAACTGAAAACTTGCGCGCACTACTTCGGCTAAAGTTTCGTGTATCGAGTTGAAGAAACGACGTGTAGCACCCACCCTGCCACCAGATCTCACATGCACGCAGATGAGATTACAATCACCAGATTGTTCTCTTTCACGATTGTCTCTTTCCTCTGCTAACTACCGAGCTTGCAATTTCTCTACTTGCTTCTGTTCTGTTGCAATGGGTAAGCTATTCTCTGCTTTAAGAGTTGGGCCTATCTCGCCCTTCGTGAGCCGCAGGCTCTCCTCTCCCGCTTTTCCTCTTCTTGTTGAAGTATAGACACAGGAATGGAGATACCTGTTCGTTCTTCCTTCTCGTGAGAATTAGAAGATATGACTGGTCCTTTTAAAGTGAGTTCGTAGTACTGGAAGGTTCTTTGCAAACCTGTGTTTTTAAAGAATCTTTCTGACGACTTTCCTACTTTGATAACACTGGATTGAAGATGTTCTTTTGTAAAATTATGTTGTCTATTATTGGGTATCTTCATTCCTCGCAAGGATCGCGTTTTTATTTGTAACTTTCATCATACAGCAATGTCTCTCGGATTGAGATTTTCCCTTACTAAGGCCGTTTGTTGGCAAAATTTCCCTCTGTTATTCAATAAACATTTTCATAATAGTAAGGAATTCAATTCACTGGGAAGAGAAAATACTGCATGACTTTTGAGAAAGATTTTCATCATAAAGACAGGACGAAAAGCCAGGAAGTTCATAGCCTTCAGATGACAAATTAGAGCAGCGAATTGATCATTTTACGACATAAAAGCTCGTTCAGGTTGGGCTCAGACGTTGAGTGCGAAAACAGTTATATCCGATGATATATGACCAATGACAGAAGGCGTTTTTTGTTTGTGACTCGGCAGGTTTTCAATTACCTGTCTGTCTTAACTCTTGACGCCTGAACATGGCTCTGTGGAATGAAAGCAGGCAGAGAGCGTTTTGTCAGTAAAAGACCATCTGTCACCTCTCTCAAGATTTCGCTGCGACGAAAGATATCTCTTCATGTCTTCTTTTCAATGAAAAGTTGTTGATCTGTATTTTCCGTGCTACTTTCGCCATATTTTTGTTGCTGGGCATCTGCTGAGTCCACTGCTATCTGACTAACAGTTTTCTGTATACTGTGGATACCGATGTAGACGATATGCTGAAAAGAAACTTAGAGGGAAACACTTTTTATTTAACAAAGTTGCTGACAGTAAGAGGACTCGGTTATGGTTACACTGGGAGGAAAAAGAACTTCATATCAGACGCAAAGAATTTAAATCTAATTTAATCGTATATTTCAGACGCGTGATTGCTTTCTTCACCGTTGCGTGTAACTCCGTGTGAATATCGCGTTATTGCAACTGCATATTTCTTTTGAAAGGGAAGTAAAACGGATTGAGTTTCTATTCCAGTGAGTTTTAGAGGTCGTCAAGCTTGCATTCATTTCTCAGGCGGGACTTGGAAAGTGAAATGTAGCGTTAAATCAGTGTTAATTAAGCTCTTAGTGTTTACTAATCTTAGTGAACATTTTATTTTTGCCTCTGAACTCTATTCATGAAGTTTAGATAATGTAACGAATAGAACCTTCAGTTGAAGAAAATAAACAAAAAATAAAGGTACAGTAAGTTTCATTATATTATCGAGTGTCCAATTTAAGCTTTTAATCAGTGAAAAAAAAAGCCGCTCGAATATCTTTTATATATATATATATATATATATATATATATATATATATATATATATATATATTTATATCAGTCGTGCTTAGTAAAGGACCAACGAGTCGAAAGGCCTTACAGCGGTACTCCATTGTTTCACTTTCCTTTATGGCTTTTGCCTTCATCATTATGTACATCACGTTCTAAATTTTCGTTATTCAGTTATACCTACTTACACATACACACACAAATATATATATACGTATATATATATATATATATATATATATATATATATATATATATTTGTGTGTGTATGTGTAAGTAGGTATAACTGAATAACGAAAATTTAGAACGTGATGTATATAATGATGAAGGCAAAAGCCATAAAGGAAAGTGAGACAATCGAGTACCGCTGTAAGGCCTTTCGACTCTCGTCCTTTACTAAGCAGACTGATATAAATACATAAAAGCAAGTTTACAAATGGAAAGCGCTTATAAATGACAGATGGGGATTATGCAGGTGCCGGTTTTTTTTTATAATCCCTAACTGTCATTTATACGAGCTTTCTTTGTAAACTTACTTTCATATTTATGTCAGTCTGCTTAGTAAAGGACGTGAGTCGAAAGGGCTTGCAGCGGTACTCCATTGTTTCACTTTCCTTTATGGCTTTTGCCTTTATATATATATATATATATATATATATATATATATATATATATATATATATATATATATATTTATATATCTATCTATCTATCTATCTATCTATCTATATATATATATATATATATATATATATATATATATATATGTATTGATATATATATATATATATATATATATATATATATATATGTGTGTGTGTGTGTGTGTGTATATAAGTATATATATATGTGTGTGTGTGTATGTGTATATTTATTTATTTATATAAATTTATGTTGTGCGTGTATGTAGATATATAGATGGATAGATTTAGATATACTCTATACTGACAAGTATACTTGTGTGTGTGTGTGTATATGTGTGTGTCTGTATAATGTTGAGGAAATGTGAAAATGCGCAACCGAAAGGTATTAGATAAACATGAGATTCCGTGAAACTTGCATTGTTGTGGCAGAATCTTTGAAGCTGTCACTTTCTCCGGTTCACTGATCAAAATCTTGAGTCTGAAATCACGGAAGGCGGAGTAATAATAACGCGATTCCCCGAATCTCCTCTCGCCGCCACTTTGCTCGCTGACCGTAAAAGTACGTGCTGTATGAAAGGACGCCTGCGCAACACACTGTTTGGCCATTGCCACGGACGGTTAACTCGGGTTTTTTTTTTTTATTCATGCTCGGGAAGTGAGTTACTGATTCATTTAAGATAGGGAAAGTAGAGAGTGCTGTCGTCGGGATGATAAGGAAATGCTATTTTCTCAAAAGAGAGAGAGACCCCATCCTCTTTAGGAAATTTCTGGTGTGTGTGTGTGTGTTTTTTTTTTCTTTCTTTTTTTAATGATAACTGAGTGAAAGTTGGTATAATTTCAGTGTGCTACAGATACCGCTTTAAACGCGCAATATTCGTAGACATCAAAACCCTTTTCTTATTAGTACTCGTTTTGTCGGTATTAATTATGTATTGTGCTTTCGTGAAGTATGAAGTTTAGATTATTAATGAGATTGTTTTCTCTCCTTTTATCGTTCTCATTGCCTACATGACTTAAATTTGATGAATTATTAAACTTCATCGTCACTGTGGTGAATTTTATTATTTTCCTTCGTATTACTGGTATTATTTAAACCACTTTTCCCATCATTTCTCTCTATTTCAGTTACCATGACATACACCTATTTGCAGAGACACTAGTAAAAAAAATTATAGAGGTTAAAGTGCACATAAGTTAAAACAACTTCGTAAAATTATTTCTCATTACATCAATTTACAACCAGATGTGACTTAAATTCCTGGGGCATCTCTTCCAAAAGAGCAGATTCTGTTGTATGTAAATTCCGATAATCTGCATTTACGAACAAATGGTAAAAGTGGAAACGACGCTGTCTGTGCCATTCAACGTCGTTTGCAATTGCGCTTAATTGAAAGAAATAGCAGAGCGAGGGCTGCAACAATTTAAAAAAAGAAAATCTTAGAATCGGCAAAAAATCCTTCAGAGATTGGGAAGTGATGAATGGTGAGCTTCATTAATTGGCACAAATAATTAAACAGACATGTAGCTATACTCTGTTTTTTTTTCATCTGTCCATCCGCCTATGGTGTTTGTGTATGGTAACACCGCGTCCCGGTAAATAGTTACGCTGTGTGTAAGTGTTAGGTTAAATAAAAGGATATCTGGGAGTACATTTGCAACTGGAAAGTGTTTTAATAATTTACTGTATGCGAATTACACCGTTAATATTCGAAATAAGATATTATTATAATTGTTGAATGTGAGCTGAATGTAACTATCTAAAGCCCGGGACGTAGTGTTACATGCGAAAACACCACAGGCTGATAGACAGATGGAAAAAAACAGAGTATAATTATTATTATATTGTGAAGGTTCTCGGTTTTGTATCATTAATATTCGTCTTCCTCAGCCCCTTGTTTGTCTTAAGACTTCGACAATATTGGAAGTTCAGTCATCTGACAGACTGCATCACTTGATCCAGGAAGAATCTTAATGTAATTTTAAGGTTATTAACTTATTTTTGCATTATATATTAGAAACTACCCACCCGTCAAATAGCGCGGCTTTATAACTTTGATGAAAATGTTTGATCATTTGAAAGCTCGACTGTTTGGGGATTTTGAAAGCCCCATAGCAGACTCCCTGATAATAATAATAATAATAATAATAATAATAATAATGATAAATAGATCTAGTGCCTGTACCGCAAATCAGTGACGATGTGGGTCTGATAAAACGGCAGCACACACAGATCCTTTTCAAGACGTCAAACTAGCTTCAAGTGATAAATCCAGGGCTGGAGAAACGTGATTTTAAAATTGTTTTTGATAGCTTATGGTTTGCAATGCGTTTTATTTATATTTTATGAAAAAAACAATGCTGAATAAGATCATCTATTTGCTCTTTGTTTGCAATAAGCATGTAAATTCCGTAGACTATTTTATTATTTAGATTAGGGTAATTTATTGATTTACAGTATTTATGTAAAGACTCAAGATTCATTATTATTATTATTATTATTATTATTATTATTATTATTATTATTATTATTATTATTATTACTTTCAGAGTACCGTAATTTATTAATTTATAGTATTTATGGTACAGGCACCAGAGCTATTATTATTATTGATATTATTAGTTATTAGTATTATTATTAGAGTACCTTAATTTATGAATTTACAGTATTTATGGTACAAACATCAGATTTGTTATTATTATTATTATTATTATTATTATTATTATTATTATTATTATTATTATTATTATTTACAGAGTACTCTTATTTATTAATTTAACAGTGCTTATGGTATTATTATTATTATTATTATTATTATTATTATTATTATTATTATTACTTATTATTATTATTATTATTATTATTATTATTATTATTATTATTATTATTATTATTATTATTATTGCGGGATTTGGATCTAGTCGCGAACAAGTAAAAGCCCGACGCCGAAACGGAAAGAGAGAGTGTAACTGGAGTAATGACTTGCGTGAAGTAATACTCGTATCTCCGTACGTGATCTCTATTAGGGAGAGCGACGCTAAGCTACAGGCATGACGTAACATTGAGCCTTGAATAATCTGTAACTATCGCTGTGTAAGGTTGTATGTATTATCGTCCGTCGGCTTATTTGATTGGATGCGGGAGGCTTCGGTAGTTTGCTGAACAGGTTTATTTTTTTTATTACTTTTTTTTTTTTTTACTGCTTTTTAGCTGTACTGGTACTTTGTTTTTTCTATCTTTTATGTTGTTTTTTATGAACTCCAGTTTTCCTATGTTCCACGTTACATTTTAAGATTCTTCTGTCTTCTTAGGTTTAATACACTCACACACACACACACACACACACACACACATATATATATATATATATATATATATATCATATATATATATAATATATATATATATACATACATCATACATACATGTGCATGTATTTGGATATACATTAACAAATATAAAGATCAATTTTGTTTGTTATCAGAATGTGAGTGACAAAAAATTCTTATATATATATATATATATATATATATATATGATATATATATATATATATTTATATACACACACACACAACACCATATATATATGTATATATATAATATATTATATATAATATATATATATATAAATATAATATATATAATATATATGTGTGTGTATTGAATATTTATCCATCAATTATTAATGCTATTACATAGCATGAGTAGTATTTTTCCGCAATTCCACGTCAGAGCAGAAGACAGGAGAGAAACCTTCCCAAACATAAGCTGCGTCCCCTAATTGTTTCAAATCTCCGGAGATTCCATCTGCATAAAAGCTGAGGGGCGCTTTTGTGGCGATGCTGAATGTTTGTCGTCTCTATTTTCTTGAATATGAGGGGGAGGTCCCCGCAAGGGTTTTCTATATGAGTCGCTCTTTATTTCGGAATTGAAGAGTGGTGCGTTCCTATTAAACGAGGTCGTATATCACATCTGCTAAGGCAGTGGTTGAAAAATTGATCGCAACTTTTCGTTTTTCGTTTGTTATTTTTCACTGAATATGCCATGAGCATTTATGCAGCTACGTAAAGTTCAGAAATACGCTTGACGTCTATCTTATGCTATGAATTAGATAGAATGTTTGCGTGTATGATGTCATCGTTTATACCATGTATTAATTATTGCGAAAGATTGGCAGCTTAGCAGTATATACCTCTTTATTCATCGTTTCCACTAAAATTGGAGATTTTCTCTTTTGTCTCTATATAATCTTACGTCACGTAATCCAGTTCCCAAAGTTACTTGATCTTCCTCTGGTTCTACCCTTCCTAACACTTCTTCACTTGCAGTTTATATTTTGTCCAGTTCCTTCTTTGAATCATTTCTTTTCATTTGGAACGTGAAGAATATATTATAAATAAAGGCAAAATCCACGAAAGAAATAGAAAGAATGGAGTAACTGCTGCGAGGCCATTTGACTCTCGTAAAGGACGAGAGTCGAAAGGCCTCGCAGCAGTTACTCCATTGTTTCACTTTACTTCGTATATATCATATATACATTGTACGTATATATGTGTGTATACACACGCACACATTATATAATATATACAAAATGTTTGCATGTATGCATGTAGGTAGTATGTATTTAGAAACAGGTGGGAGATTTAGACTTGTGGTATTAAATCGCGTTCAGTTCAACATTTTAGCAGTGATTTTTTTCCGTGTTCAGAATTTTACCGGGATTGCAAATTCTTGCTTTTAGTATTTGTATTTTTTTTTTTTTTTTTTGGTATAAAGAATACGACAGCTACACAGAAACGTTTATTTTCAACAAGTAACATATTTTTCCCACCCGATATATTTTTTTATTTATTTTTCGCAGAGAAAGAGAGGGAGGGAGAAGCACATTTATATACATGTGCACAGGCGTTCAGCTATTTACCATTTATTTGTTCGTGTTGTTCACAAACGTCAGTGGATGCAGGCACGCTCCCATTCACACAAACACAAACGCTATAATTAACCGCATGAAATTCATTTACTGTTGTATGTCGCCCCCTTTATTTAGTCTCCGATGTTCAAAGTTACATTGATTTTATTTGGTACCTTTCTGGTCGTGGATGCGTTTGAAGAATTACGTATGAGAATTCATCAGGAAGAAAGTGTCGGGTAATTCTAGGAAATAGGGTCTCATACCTTAGCCATTTAGTTTTTTTTTTTTTTCTTTTTTTTTGCCTTCTTGTTACCTCTAATAAGTTATATTTGTATAACCCCTAATATGTTATATTTGTATATGTTCACTTGTATTAATCTCATAGAAATGTGATCTTGGAAGTCACAGAAGACGATTGCTAAGTCTTTAAAAAAGATGAATGGCTATGGTTTATACATACACAAGAGAGAGAGAGAGAGAGAGAGAGAGAGAGAGAGCTATCATTACTAAACATATTAGTTATGATAAGAAGGTATTTTGAAGAATAAATGTGCATTGTACTTGGATGCATATGCATTCTATGGTTATATACTGTACCTTAGCAAATATGGTAATCGTTGTAATGGTGAAATTGTGCAACCGATAAAGAGGTCTTTCTGTGCATGGCAGCTTGTGTACTAGAAGTGGTTTTATTATGTGACCTTGATTAATTAAGCCTTTCCAAAATTTTTGTAGCGCAAAGCAACAATTTGTACGTTACATATTTCGGTGAATGAATATATAGATAGTCATTTGGGAATGTACTCTGTCATGTGGCTTCATTATTGGGAATGTGGGTTTATGTTATATGAGGAAGGAGTAAAGTTGTTTTGTGATGGAGTAATAAACTTGAAAAAAAAAGTTAAGCAAGAGAAAAGTAAGAGTGTTTGAAGTGTAGTGTAATAAAAGGTGAAATATATTGAAGGATTTAAATTAAATCTGAGTAAATGTTTTGGGGACTAAAAGAAGTTGTAGCAGATGTTAGTAAATGCAGACGTAGATTTGATGTTGAAGTGGAGTAATGCTGTCTAAAGAAAACAGTCCAGTGTCGATAATTAAGTCTTCTTAAGAAGACTTAATTCTATTGGATAGAGAACAAGTCGATATGCAAGATGCAAGAGTAGGAAGAGTTGATGGAAAATTCAGGAAGCTTGATAAAGTGACCGCTGAGGCTACAAGAAATGTACCAGTGGTTTAGAGCATTAAAAGTGAGATGTGATATGATGTGATTATTTATGTATATAACAAACCTAAGTTTGTGTCTTCCCCGTAGATTGATTTTAGTGTTATGCGTGAGAAGAACAGTTATATCTTTGCATAAAAGGAAAGGCGATAGAGATGACTGTAAGAATTATAATAGCATAATATTACTTTATATATAGGAGAAGAAATATAATTGAGAGTAAGAACGATAACAGATAGATCGCTGATGAAAAAGGCGGCATGAGTCTTGATACGGGAAAGAACGCTTGGTTTAGTTGTTTGCTTGAGAATTGTGAGTAAGAAATTTGAAAGCAAATAAAAAAGAAAAAGTTTGTAATTATGGTATAAGGGTTGACATGCGTGTGTTGTAGAAAATAATTTGAGATGTGGAGTAGCATGTCTTTTGATGAAGGCAAAGCTTGTGTTGAATATGTAGATGGGAGAGTGACTAGTTTAGCAAAGCAATTGATTTGGGAGACGGGAATGTCAGCTTAAAAAAGTTTTGATATATATATATATATATATATATATATATATATAATATATATATATATATATATATATATATATATATATATGTGTGTGTGTGTGTGTGTGTGTGTGTGTGTGTGTGTGTGTGTGTTACTGGTAGACTTTTGGTATATTATTTAGAGTTTAGCAAAATGTAGTATTGGTTACCCATTAGTTAATTAACCTTGAAGTAATTTTGAATTTTTTAAAAGTATATATGTATTTATTTTTATTATACTGATTTTCTGATTTATGCTTGTCTAAGACTTTGTACACAAACTGGAAATACGTACGAATTATTTTTCTGACCTCTTGTAAAGTTTTTGAAGGCAATTTTTAAGCTCGATAAAATCATTCAGTATAACAGAAATTCATTCTTTGGGCAGTGAACCTTTTGGAACTCGAAAATATTGCATTCACAATATCTTCTCTCTCTCTCTCTCTCTCTCTCTCTCTCTCTCTCTCTCTCTCTCTCTCTCTCTCTAGAATGGAGTTAGCGATATTTTCGGAAAAAGTGAACATAGAAAGCCACTTAGATTTTCAGCGCTAAAGGTTCTTGATATATGATTTCTTCATTGTTCGGGTGCGAGACAAGATTTTCGGTGAAAGGAGAGCTTCTGGTTCAAAATAAGAGATTGAGAGATCTCAAACAGAGAGAAACCCCGACTTTGGAGAGTTTATTGTCCACAGTTCGCCTGTAATGAATGAAAGCTTGCTGTGGTGTTGGCTTTCTTCATAAGCATTGCAAGCCGATTCCCACAGGTTTTATCCGATATTTGTTTTTTCTTTTGCAGTTCTATGATATTTCTGGTATATTTCATTTTTTATTTATTTGGTTTAGCATCTTTTTTTATATTTTAACGAGAGTTT
>NC_087217.1:9155991-9160991 GCF_015104395.2 Macrobrachium nipponense
TGAAAAGATAAATGCAGAGAAGAAATGATTCAGTTTTCAAAATTACCTATGATAGTGAAGACAGCCGCCTTGATATTTAAAGATATAGTATATGTCATATAGAATTTATCTGTAATATATATGTATATATATATATATATATATATATATAATACTCTATATATAATATGTTAAATGCGTTTCTTCCTGATAAAATAATGTACAACTGTCAAATACAAACTTAATGTAGTAATTAATGCATGAATAAAATATATAGAATATTATATAATGTTCATTCCGGTTACTCGTTTTTTTCTTTACAATAAGATTGCAATAAATGGCTTTCACATACTCACACACACAGTATATACATATATATGTATATATATAAGCCATATCATTATGTAAGAATTATGGCGGGACAATCTAATGTTACTACACCAATGAAGGTATGTGATCGCATTTTGATTGACAGAAGGTTGACAAGGGAAGAACTGAGTTAGTTGAACAAGGAAGGAGAGTGGATCAAGTGTTTTGTTATTTATAAAACAGGTACGTGAGTAATTTAAATGTAAAGAGAAAAGGCTGTAAATGGCATACGTTACTCCGAAAAAGTTTAAATAGAAAGAGAGGCAATCGGGAGGCTGTTGGTTTTAATAATGTGAGGTATAGAGGTAATCGGATAAGGGTGATCAGAATTTGGATAACGGAAGCGAGTGCTGTTCTAATTGAGTGGAGAGGGAATGGCTGGGTGCAAAAGTAGGTCTAAGAAAAAAGTGTGTTTTGTCTCCATGGCTGTTAAACATTTGTGTGGATGAAGCCATGCGAAAAGTAAGTTTGAGAAAGTACAGTAGGAAAAGAAGCAAACCTTCCTCCTGTTTTGATATTGAGCTCGCTATAACTTTGGACTAACTCACATCCCTAGAGGCTGCATATTACCTGCACATACCCTGAGCAGGAAACGAACGTATGCCTTTTTGATTTGAAAAATCGGTGACACTGGCACGCGTGTTCCAGATCTGATCAAGGTAGGCAAGTATGCAGCCTCTGAAGATGCGAGTTATTCCAGTGTCATAATGAATTCGAGATTAATGGCTTACTCTACGCTTAATATTTGAAAATGCACAAACATCGTGTGTGTGTGTGTATATATGCGCGCGCGCGCGCGCTAAGAGCAGGAACCAATGGGGCTTAGCAGCCCGTAGAAGAAAACAAGGGAAAGGAAGGCTTGAGCTTCACCACGAAGGTACCGAGAGTCTGTTTTTCATTGTCACGAAAATTTTAAGCAGGAAGAGAATTCCAGAATTTGTAGCATATGCATGTATGAATGTGTATGGATGTCGGGATCGATCACAAGGGAGGTGATTTGGACTGTTTTACTAGAGAATCCTCGTTGCTTCCGGTGACGTACAGTGAATTACAAACATACATGTAAATCCACTGTGTTGGGTCGCAGCCAGACTTAAAGTGAAAAGAACACCTGAACACATTCCAGAATAGGCCTAGATGCTGAGAACCAGAAGGTCTTCACCTTTTGGGACCAGTGCTGTAAAGGGGAAAAGGCTGAAAGATTTATGTGTACTTATATTTTATTCATTATTCGCCCTCTTGGTCTTAGAGGAGGTACTCCGGAAGTTTACAGCCTTCCTGTCAGTAGAAAGTCCTTAGGGCTGGCTGCTTGATCTTTTTCGACGAATACACGCGCGCACAGCTTTATGTATGCATACTAAATATAATACAATATATATATATATATATATATATATATATATATATATATATATATGCATTTAGTATGTATTACTAATGAATTACAAGCATATATATATATATATATATATATATATATATATATATATATATATCTATACATATATATATATGCTTGTAATCCAGTCCGGAAGAAACCGCAAAAGCTGAAGACGCAGCTGTTCAAAGTAAATTGAGGAAAATATGACAATATTTTCATTTTCCTCATAAGTTTGCTAGACAGAAAGACGCGATGTAAATATATAAATGTTTAAAAAGTGTGCACATACTTAAATGCATACTGACACTTAAACATAAAGGTGCGCGGGAGACCTTATTAAGAAAGCGTTATAATGGACGCTACAACTTTGTCTTTGCCGGCATGCAAATGAGATTGCACCGTAATGAAATTTGTTTCATGTTCCTATGCTCATATTGCAAGTTGTTCAAGAATTTCTGGAGTAAATTCACCACTGGGTCTTGGGTGAAAGTCCTCCAGGTGCAACTCCGACGCAATTGCACCGCTTCCTGTTCGATTAAGTTTTTGCCTTTGCAGAGTTGTTATGATTGCATTTTTCATATTCCGTTATTTTGTGTGATTTACAGGTTTCTCTGCTTATATCGTGCAAACTGTTTCAATGTTGAACAGCTGTCACGTGTGAGTGTTTAAATAGTGGATATTATATGCCTACTTACAAGTAAGTTTGTTCTGGAATGAGTGAAAAACACACACACACATTATATATATATATATATATATATATTTATATATATATATATATGTGTGTGTGTGTGTGTGTTTTTTTTTTTTTTTTTCGTTTTTTCTTCTTACTTAGCAGTCCACAGGTTTCATTTTTACAACGACCTCATTTTCAAGTCTTCCTTTTAAACAAATATGTATAGAGAGCCGGTGAGTCCAGCAGGTTAATCAATAGTCTTGTTGAGTACTAGACTTACCCCTCATTGCTCCTGACGTGAAATATTTACAGTCATTCAACTCTGTTACCCTTTCTCTGCCGTATGGTTAATTTACAGTGAGATGTTAACGAGGGTCGTAATTCTCCTGCAAATCTTCACTCCTGAAGTTTGGGAGGCTGGTGACTGCGTGGTTGGCCTTAGATATTGTTTCTGTTCAATTCCATCATATTTGGAAAATAACTGTTTTCCTGTGCTCTGAGTGGTAAGGGAAATCACCTGATACATACTAATGTTAGTTTGTTTTGCAAATTGCTAGTTTTTCTAAAATATCTCTTACCATTGGCGTGGTTATTATGGGCAACATCAGTATTTTATAGCAAGCACCCCTGACATTGTGTTGTTTTTAATGTTATTATTGTTAGCATCGGTGGTTTAGTTCTTAATATTATTGTAGTGATTATTACTATTAATACTATTATCAGTATTATTGCAATCTTTCAAACCATGTTTTTTTATTGTTTTTGTTTCAAGAAACCAAATGAAAACGGAGTATGAAGTACAAAGAGAAACTGAATGAGGAAGCACTCAAACTGTTGTTGATAGCTATGTCATTGCGTCCATAGAAAAGACCGATCATATAAATGACTTTCCTTATTGGCTGTGAACAGGTTATTTGTTTGCTTAACCGCACATCATAAACTGTTTCTCTGAAGTGGGCCTATTAATCTTCTCGACTATATTGGTCAAGAATGAAATTATGTTTCATTTAGATACTGATGTGTCACTGGTATACTACTAACCAGGGACGTGGGTAGGAATGAAAGACCGTATTATCTATGCGAGTATTTATTAAAAAGATTCAGAAAAAAAAGCAACAACTTCAACGGGAGATCAAGGCATACAGAGTTTACCAACAGCTTCCAACGGAAGGGTTTCGATACTGACCACAGGTCATTCTTTAGGGACTTGTGGCGTGGAGGCTTAAAGGGAAGGCATTATTCAGGCTTTCTTTCATTTGTTATGATAGCGAATTTCCTTTAACAGATCAGCGGAGAAAAATTCAAATAGATTTTTATCTTTAAATTGATAAGAGTTGTGGTAAAGGATTTGTGAACAGGTATTTTTGAAAACTAGGGTTTGGAACTGTAGCATAGCAGAAGGGTTCACAAGGTTATGTATCTCTAAACTTGAACGCTGTTGGCAGTTGAAATCCCAAACAAATAGTATTGAAAGGTAAGTAATTTTGGAACTTTACATAAATGCAGAGATGAAGTATCTAGTTTTTCTTATGAAGCGTCAGATTAAAATCATGAGTTCTACTACAAAAATTTCGGTTGAGGTTATCCAATGAAAGTTGAGAAAATCAGTTTGGGATTTCCTTATGAAAAGTGGGCACGTAAAATTAGTCAACATATTTTAAAGCCTAGCGGCTGTAGACTAACTCTAGAAACAAAACCTAAAAAAACAAGTCACAGAAAACCAGCTCTGACATCATGAAGCGAAGTGAGTGAGATGATAATGCGAAACAGACGACCTTTTGACATAAATCATCATGGATGGGATTTATGCCAAATGGCGTTGATGACAATGGCAGCTTGGAGGGTTGGTGACCAGCGGGACAGTCTTCACTCACTCAGTGATAAGGAGGGGGAGCTGGCTTGTAAGGAGCTGGGTGGTAGGGGACTGGGTACACTGGCTTGTAGGGGAGAGGATGGTAAGGGGCGGGGGGTGGGTAAGAGGCGACGCCCTTGTAGCTGACGTCGGCGACGAAGCCCTTGTAGTGGTCGGCTGAGTAGTCGACGTTCTGGGTCCTGCCGTCGGGAAGGGCCACTTGATAGGATCCCTGGAATGAAAGGCGGTCGACTCCGGTATTTGTATCATTTAGAAGTCTAGGTGGAATAGTGCTCTTCAAATTTCTATCGTCAATGAAGTATATATACATACATATTTGTATATTCCGTAGAAAGCGGCGTCTTGATAAATATTTTAAAACAAGTATTGGTTTTAATTTCTCTCTCTCTCTCTCTCTCTCTCTCTCTCTCTCTCTCTCTCTCTCTCTCTCTCTCTATATATATTTATTTATTAATATATATATATTGTATGTATGTATGTTATGTATTGTATGTGTATGTATGTATGTATGTATGTATGTATGTATATATATGTATGTATGTATATATGTATGTATGCATGCATGTAAATACATAATGACGCAACCATGCTTCAGTCACGCAAGATTTTCGCGGGAAGGAATTGCTTCATTCTTTTTCTGTTTAAAATCTAAGCCCTGATGTACTGTACTGCGCGAGAACTTGACATTATAACAGGTCAGCTTTACGTGGATGAGATGTGGA
>NC_087217.1:9165991-9183491 GCF_015104395.2 Macrobrachium nipponense
AAAATCATTAAGCACCAGGCAGTTATCGTTATAGATTCCAACGAAAGTGGTCTGAATTCTATCCCATACCCTAATGGAAATGATATAATTCAGTCATTTAAAATGTCAGTATGCACTGAAAAATCAGAGCAATTTTAGTTGAAATGAAATAATAATTCATTTCATTGTAATGAAATATGAACCAGTTTTCTCGGGCATTACTGTTTAATAGCAGGATTAAAAATAAAGTCGAAATATAGGATTACTTCATCTTCTATTGAAATAACTTTGAACACGGGACAACTATATAAACTGATAACACATATTTAGTTTGTTTTCTATTTAAATTAAAACGAGACTCCTTGATTCTCTTGATCTTTTTATGTCCAATTATTCATCGAAATGAATGCTTTTCATGAACCTTGTTATATAATGTATATATATATTATATATATATATATATATATATATATATATATATCTATATATATATATGTGTGTGTGTGTGTGTGTGTGTGTGTGTGTGTGCAGAAAGAGAGAGAGAGAGAGAGAGAGATAGTAAAATATAAATTCCGCCATACACGTACGTACGTTTTCCATATAAAAGTGGAGGCTCCACAAGATGTGCATACTCGGTGTATAGGTCTTTGGAACTGAGATGACGAAGCCCAGTATCCCTTTTCTCTCAAATTTCTACCCATCACAGTCAACTAACTATTAGGCAACTAATACAGTAATTAATTCAAAAGTAACGTTGTGGGATTCAAATCCTTCATCTAAGCCCAGTTCTCGGTCGGGAATCGAACCCGTCTCCTTTTGACACCGTAACTGTTGTTCAGTTTCATCAAACTTGGAAAATCATTCTTAGTTCGCTTAGATCACCGTTCACTTTTTCAAGAGAGGTTGAAGGAATCTGTTGCGTTCCTGCTTCTCCTTTTCGTCGTATTCCTCCTCCTCTTCCTCCATCGTCAAAAGAGAACGAAAGAATATTCTCGATCGGAATTCCTGAGGCCATCAAGAGGGAAGTTTGGCTTTCCCCTGACATGCCTGTGATGAACGTGTAAAGTTAGGAACCAAGTTACCAATGACATAATATTTATCATATGAAGGAGGAAGGGAGTCTCTCTCTCTCTCTCTCTCTCTCTCTCTCTCTCTCTCTCTCTCTCTCTCTCTCTCGTAAACGTGAAATAGTTTTTGTACTATGACTATAGCTCTCTTTTCGATTAATGCATTGCTCATATTTACGTTAAAACAGGTATATGTACATATAATATATATATATATATATATATATATATATATATATATATATATATTATACATATATATATACATATATGAATTTTTATCACATCACCGTGATTCATATAGTACATGCATTAAGCTACAAATGTTCTTTAATATTCAATTCGCTCTACCTCGGAATTAATACATTTTCATATATGTTAACTGAAGGGGAACTTTTTAGTTGAAATAGTTTCGGTCCTCTCGTGGATTCGAACCAGCACACAGAGGAGAAATCAGGACTTCAGTGACGTTTTTTGGCCTGGTCGGCAACTTCACTGAAGTCCTGATTTCTCCTCTGTGCGTTTGGTTCGAATCCACGAGAGGACGAAATTATTCCAACTAAAATATTCCCCTTCGGTTAACATATATGAAAATATATTAATTCCGAGGTAGAGCGACTTGGATATTGAAGGACATTAGCTTAATGCATATGTATTATATATACATATGTATGCGTATTTGGATATGTGTATACTTTATTTACTTATTTTAAGTAATAACAAAACTGGCCTACTTTTTGGTATATGGTGAAGAATTTTGTTCGAATACGCTTCCGCTAAATGTCCCGAATTATACTGGAATGAAGATGGCGTGAAAAGGTTCGCTCATTATGCTCAGAAAAAAAATCTCGGCATAAAAATGTTATATCAGTAAAACAGCTCACATTGTGTTGTTCATTTACTTAGGGATGGTAAAATCTTTCATTGGCATTTTCATGTGCTTGTTATGGTGGCCTGGGCATATCAGCTTGAGACGAATATGAAATATACATTTATGAAATGTTTGTGTAAAGTCGTCATTTGCTGCTCCCTCCCTTCTGTCCCATTATGGTCGCTTCCTTCCACAGAAAGCACTAATTGGTATATCACATACACAGAATATTAGCATATCATGTAAAAATTGGTATAGCATATAAAAAGAAATTCTATTGTCAAAACTCAGTGCCTATCGGTGGTCTGATTGCTTATTCATTTTTAGACATTATTAATACTTTGGTAATGCATAACGGAGTATAGTGATTTGATATTGTCAAAACTCAGTGCCTATCGGTGGTCTGATTGCTTATTCATTTTTAGACATTATTAATACTTTGGTAATGCATAACGGAGTATAGTGATTTGATATGTCACTCTAATATTTTACAAAATATTAATTCCGTGGTCGGAAGTGAGATGCAAATTTAAGGCTTATATGTGGAACAAAAAGATTCAGTAGAAATTATTTTTAAAAATACCTCGGCAATACTTGAATTTCTAATAAAAATTCTAATATGGAGAGACCATTTTCTTGATGTAGTGTTGTAATTGGTTATTGACTGTAAAATACTAGCTAATTAACCATATCGGTATTGTTCTGATATATAATGATCTTCCATTGAGGTTAAGTGCTATCGTAACTCCAGCAACAGCGATAAGTTGATTGATGCAAATAGATTTTCCTTCAAAGGCACAAAAGTATCTACCGACGTAGAATTAGTAGTTTCATAAATTTCTCGAATGAGATTGAAAAACTCTCTTCGGTATCTTTGAAAGTTTTCTGTGACATGATAGTTACATACAATCACGAAATCTGTGATACAACTACAATCGCTTTAATTAAGGACAGGTGGTATTCTGAATGGAATTGGACTTTTACCGCTTCCTTCTTTCAACCCAGAAGCTTTCCTTGAGACTTCAAACTGCAGTCACTTTGGCAGGTTTGACATTTTCGTAGCTGTTCGTGTCATTCTATTATTGTTATAACTATTATTATTATTATTTTTATTATTATTATAAGTCTTGTCCTCTTCCCCCCCCCCCCCCCCCCCCCCCCCCCCTCCCCCCCCCCCCCCCCCCCCCCCCCCCCCCCCCCCCCCCCCCCCCTTTGTCGCTCAGCCCTGGTGCCTTGAAATTTCATTTGGATCCAGGTGTTCAGCGCAAAATTCATACTGTTATTGGTGTTTGCATCAGATTATCTCTCTCTCTCTCTCTCTCTCTCTCTGACATGTGCTCGTAATTACTCCAGATTAAAGTTTCACTTTTAATCTGAAACCGTTTATGTTGAACCATTTCTCACAATGATACCCATTCCTTGTTTTACACGTCTGGCATTCAGAGAACATAACCGGGCGTCGTTTCCAAAGACTCTATCCTACATTATAATTTCCCTTCGAGCCACAACTTCTGCACGAGAATAGAACAAGTTTTATGGTGTTTGCGGAATACTTAAAACCCGTGTTTGTCGTTCTTTTTAGTATGGTGTCAAGCGTGTAAATTTTATGATACGTCGTCGTCACGAGTAATAAAAGGCCGAGTAGTTTTTGGACTTTCACGCCAGGTGCTCGTTACTCATTGTGGCATTGGAGGGAGAGTCGGTGATTGTTGTTAATGTGCATCTTTCAAAAACCTCTTTATTAAAAGGTACCATTGGGCTTGCACAGACGCACGCAGTTTTACACGTATATCGCGTGATAACAAGTTCGTACTCTTTATTCATATTGACTAACAACTGCAGCAGGTGGCGCTACCTAAAGCGTTGGTGCAATACAGCTGTGCTTGCAACTGTTTCTGGCATAGTGTGTGTCCTTGCTGCTTCAGCTGTTCCCGTCAAATAGATGAAGATGCCCTTTTCCTTCAGTCGCATTTAAGGGTACTGTGGCCGGGTGGAAAACTGAAGCGCTGAAGAGAAGTTGGTGTTTCTATATTTCTTTATTATATAAAGGCTTATGTTGTCTCTATAGGTTGGATATGAACAGATCATTTTCCCCGGTAACCTCGGCAAGAGGGATATTTAAATAATGCATAACGCCTATGTGCACTGGTGCTTACTGTTTAAAATGTGTTAAATTTCTACTTTTTAAACAGTACATAGCGTTTTTAATAGTGTTTTTAGTGTCATTATCGCTATTGTAATAGTATGAAATTTCATTGTATTTCATTATATATATATTGTAACATAAAAAAAATCTCTCTCTACGGTAAGGATTTACGAGGAGAATATATCAGGAAACAGTGACAACCCACTATAACTTAAAATGTACTTTAATAACAATTAGTAAGGAAATTAAAGTCACAAACAGAACATTAAACAAATTCCGGACGCATTGCACAAAAGCAAAGACTCGCCATACAGCACTTCATCAAGACTACTCATCACTAATCACTGCATTTTACAGTATAATACCCAAGTCACAAAGCTTTACATCAACACAACATATAATTCACTGTAACATCAAAAAGTTAGTGGCAACCAACGTTACATCACAGAAAACGTCCAAAATGGATAAACATACATTACCATATATTCCTCAAAACTTGATACACTATTATAATCACTTGTTTGTTTCAGCTCCAACGAAAATCGTCGTTTTGGGCCTTTATATACCAGACTCACGCTAGACATCCATGGACCAAATATCATTGTTTCGGTACATTATCCTTGGCGACTACCGCCTACGCCAAGCGCTACTGCCATCTGTTGTCTAGTGTACACACTTTTTTTCTATGCAAATATCAATTTTCAACCTTTTCTGCAATTTTACATTCAATAAATCAATATTCCTTTACATTCCCCCCTTTTAACTCAGCGGCTCTCTCCTCAGTCCATTCTGAATTTTCACTCTTACAGTCTTAAACATTAGCTACTTCCATTTAGCAACTGTCGGAGACTGCCACGTCGTTGGTAACAAGCACTTTCCTTTCGATAGTCTGTACACATTCTTGCACTTCCGTCAGGTTTGTCGACTAGAATACATGGGCTAGCCCATTCACTATGGCTTTCCTCTGCTAGTCCGTGTTTCAGTAAATAAGCAACTTCGGTCTTTAACTGTTGTTGTTGCCTCGGCGACATTCTGTATGGACGCTGACTTATTGGAGTCTCTTCTCTCAACCTGATTTTATGTTGTACTCCTTTTATCCTTTTAGGATGGTCTGAAAATAGATCTGAAAAGTTTTGAATTAGCAACTTTAAAATCATGCTGCTGTTCATTCAGATAAATGAATACATAACTTCCTAAATTTTTCATCATCACTCAAATAATCTGTATTTTTTAATCTAAGTTCAATTTCTTCTTCAACGTCTTTTTCATCATCCTCTTTTGCAATTGACAACACTCCACTGGATTCGTTATACTTCTTTAATTTGTTAATATGGAAAGTTTTAACTTTCCTCCGTCCTGTAGGAAATTGAATTCGATAATTAACATCACTTACTTTTTCCTTCACCGTGCAAGGTCCTATATACTTCTGGTTAAAAACCTTACCAGCTGTAGGGAGATACACTAGAACTTATCTCCTATGTCGAGTTCACGTTTTGCAGCCTTTTTTGTCGTAATTTCTTTTCATCTCTTCTTAGTACTACTTTAAGATTCTCATGTGCTACTTTCCATATTTCTTTATTTTTTCCTTCATTTCTTGTAACGTGCTAGAATCCTTCTCATCTGAAATCAACTGATTCTTTATCACCTCCATGGGTGACCTTACCTGATGGACATATACTAACTGAAAAGGAGAATAACCCAACGATGAATGTACGCTATCACGAACGGCAAATAGCAACATTGGTATGTAGACATCCCATTCCTTTTCATTTTCACAACAGTACGTGCGAAGCATGGTTTTGAAGGTTCGATGAAATCGTTTCGACCACTCCTTGGCTCTGTGGGTGATAAGGAGACGATAAGCAATGCTTAATATTCTGACAGGCTAAAAATGAGGTAAACTTTCTAGACGTAAAGTTGGTTCCTTGGTCGGTTTGAACTTCTTTTAGCAAACCTACCAGCGAGAAGAACTTGTTAAGCGCTTCAATTATCTTATCAGCACTCACTGTTCTTAAAGGAATAGCCTCTGGAAAATCTGGTAGCACTACACATAATTGTCAGCAAATACTCGTTACCTTTGCTAGACCTAGGCAGAGGTCCTACACAATCCAAAACCAGTTTCTCAAAGGGTTCTCCTGGAACTTCAATGGGTTGCAATGGCATCACCTTAGGGGTCATGTTGAGCGTTACCTACTTTTGACATAAATCACAATTTTTTACAATATTCACTACAATCTTCCGCATCTTAGGCCAAAAAAATACCTTAATAATTTCTCATAAGTTTTTGTTTGTTTATACCTAAATGACCAGAATAACTACAGTCATGAGCAATACCTAGAACAAAATTCCTATAACTACTTGGAATAACCACTTGTTCTACAACATCATTAACATTTTCTACTCGTGAACTTCCTCATTAGGATTCCATCCTTTAAAAAGTAACACTTGCCTTCCTTCTCGATATCATTTATATCAACAAGGGCATTATCTCTTATTACCTTCAAATTATCATCTTCAATTTGAGATTTAACAAATTCTTCCTTATTAACTTTCAGCATTCGCAAAGGAGTACTGACTTTTACTTACTTGTAGTGTTTCCGGACTATCTTTAAACAAGTTTTGTAAATCCAAACCGTCGTCATCATTTACCTTTCCTTCGGCACTCTTACTTCTTGTAGTAACTGCACAAGCAGGAAATAAGTTTGGAAATTTACATTCAACTTCTGTAATAGATTAAAAATTAAAGGTTTATCTGTCAAAATTGGATTACTGCTACCAAAAACTTTGTCTCCACATACATCATTTCCAAGAATTAACTCTACTCCTGACACTGGGATTTCTCTCACCAAAGCAATTTTAACATATCCGAAATTAACGGAGTTTCTAAACCTTACTTCTACTAATGGAGCTGAAAATTCAGGTCCAAACCCACGCAGAAGTACATACTCTCCAGTATCCTTCCAGCTGGTCATACATATTTCTTATCATTACAGACTGTACCGCTCGGTATCTCTTAACCACCTTACTTTCCTTTTTTCAACACAAGGGAGGTGTAACCAACCATCTCCCATAAAAGGGTCATACAATTCAGTACCTTTGGATGTGGACTTCTCTTCAGGTAGTCTCACTCCATTTCCTTTTACAATATCCTCAAATACAACCAACATTACTAACATTTTGAACATCATTGTTACTATTTTTGTGTAACCTATATTCTCATCAACATCACATATATTATTACTGTCGATGCTATCGTTACAATACCTCTTACCTGGCCTAAGGGGAGAAGCAAACAAACAAGGATCTCTGTCACCACATGCTTGTGGTTGATTCAACAATGCAATGGTATTTTCAGGTTTATGATCATCCTTAAAATGTACAGGTTTATCTTTAACTTTATTTACCACTTGAATTGGACGGTTTATTGTGCGATGTGGACAACTCCTACTGATGTGTCCTGGTTTGCCACAACTGAAACATACAAAATCTCTAACATTTCTCCTATATTTTGGTAACTAGGTGTAAACTGATCATTTACACTGTATCCTGCTTTTCCAGCACTAACACTAGGACCAGAATTATTTTGACTTGCCCCTCTACCACCTCTATTAAAGGGATTTATTATAGACTCCACGAGATGATACCTGTGAACTCGTAGTCTTACCTTGTGCCTTGTAATTTTGCTGCTCTTCCCAAACTCTGCTCCTTCCAATTTTAGGAGTGACATCAGTATTATATAGCTTATGGGTCAATGCATAATTATCAGACAATCTATGGCTTCATCCACATTATCTACATCACGTTTCATCCAATATGTTTTAATAAGTGGATTAATAAAATCCTTGAACTGCTCAAGCAAGATAAGTTCCTGAAGTTTACCGAAATCACCATTAACTTCTCGGGCATTCATCCACCTATCATACCACAGGCGTTGTTCCCGTGCATACTCCATATGAGTACGACTGTCTCTTTTTATCCAGCTTCTGAACTTGCTCTCTATACCTCTCTGGCACCCATAATAAGCTTTCAAAACTTCAGATTTAACTCTCTCATAATCCTTAGAATCATCTAAAGATAAGGCAGCAAATACTTCCCTAGCCTTTCCTCGAAAGGAGGTTTGAACCAACGTGCTCCATGACGTTCTCGGCCATTCACGCTGTTCTGACTACTTTCTCAAATTGTAAAAAAAAAATGCATCCACTTCATTTTCAACAAAAATTGGTACACTTTTTACTGCATTGTCTATTCTAAAAGATTTTGGTATTTCTCTGGACTTTTCTTCTACTTCAAGTTTCTTCATCTCTAGCTCTATCCTCTTTTGCTCAACCTCTTTCTCAGCTTCTATCTTCTTTGCTCAACCTCAATCTTCCTAACCTTTTCAGCTCTCTCATTTTCTAACTTCTTTAGTTCAACAGCTTTCTCATTCTCTAATCTAACTATTTGCAAATGAATCTGCATTATCCGCCTCAACAAAAAAAAAATCATCCCTTCATAAAAAAGTTTGGACTTTTTTGGTTTAACCTTGCGTGACTTGGTTTTTTCACGTACGGCTTTGGCACCTTCCTCTTCACTTTCACTACCCTCTGTATTATTCTCACTAGCGCTTTGCTGGCTATCAGTTTCTTCCTCTTCCCAATTCATTAGTAACAACCCTTCCTTATCAGACAAAATGCCTAAAGTCATTAGCGCCTCACTTACTTTATTTGAGATTTCTTGCTTCCTTGCAGATTCTGATACTTCTACATTATAGTACCTAGCTAGAACAATCCAGTCTATTTTAGTTATACCTTCTAACTTTTCACCACTAGGACTACGTATGAAATCTTTCAAATCAAACATCTTTAATAACCTGCTCAAAATAACACAGCAAGACAAATATAGCACTAACACTATCACAAACTCTCTCTCTAAAGTACATGGAAGTACTGAAAAGCAATTAACAGTAGGGATACGTCAAGTTATGGTCGAATACGCTCGACATGAATAAAGCAACAATTAATAAGGATACGTTCGGGTTTCGTTCGATATAGAATGAGTAAACACTGAGTATGGATATGTTCGAGTTTCGTTCGATAGAATGAGCAAAAACTGAGTAGGGATACGTTCGGGTTTCGTTCGACAGAATGAGCAAAGAATGAGTAGGGATACGTTCGGGTTTCGTTCGACAGGCCCCCATGTAACATAAAAAAAAAATCTCTCTCTACGGTAAGGATTTACGAGGAGAATATATCAGGAAACAGTGACAACCCACTATAACTTAAAATGTACTTTAATAACAATTAGTAAGGAAATTAAAGTCACAAACAGAACATTAAACAAATTCCGGACGCATTGCACAAAAGCAAAGACTCGCCATACAGCACTTCATCAAGACTACTCATCACTAATCACTGCATTTACAGTATAATACCCAAGTCACAAAGCTTTACATCAACACAACATATAATTCACTGTAACATCAAAAAGTTAGTGGCAACCAACGTTACATCACACAAGAAAACGTCCAAATGGATAAACAATACATTACCATATATTCCTCAAAACTTGATACACTATTATAATCACTTGTTTGTTTCAGCTCCAACGAAAATCGTCGTTTTGGGCCTTTATATACCAGACTCACGCTAGACATCCATGGACCAAATATCATTGTTTCGGTACATTATCCTTGGCGACTACCGCCTACGCCAAGCGCTACTGCCATCTGTTGTCTAGTGTACACACTTTTTTTCTATGCAAATATCAATTTTCAACCTTTTCTGCAATTTTACATTCAATAAATCAATATTCCTTTACAATATATATATATATATATATATATATATATATATATGTGTGTGTGTGTGTGTGTGTGTGTGTGTGTGTGTGTGTGTGTGTGTATGTATGTGTTATGTATGATATATATATATATCTATATATATATATATATATATATATATAATATAATACATATATGTGTGTGTGTGTGTGTGTGTGTATAGAATTAACTAGTCACTTTTTACCAGATACGTATTTAATTGTACTTACTACAATGCCCTCTTCACGTCTCAGTTTCTTCACACTTTGGAAACGCTTGTCACCACTAAGCCTAAATCCAAATGCTGAAAAAATGAAAGAATTCTGTCGCCTGGGCGAGATTCGAACTCGTATCTGGGGTATCAGAACGAGGTTACATTTATCCACCAGGCCATGAAGAAAGGTTTGAGTCCATACATAATTTTATATCTGTCGAATTGAGATACACTGACTAGACCTGGAATAGACCCACCTTCGCCATCATTGCCAAGTGTTTAACCGTCTATTCCATATGAAGAAGAGATGATTCCGAAGGCGAGATGGAAGGGGATAGGACACGTCCTTCACAACCCTCGGTAGAATGAATAGTACGTGATAGTGTCATCTGGGTTTCCGTGACAACTGGAAGAGTTGGCAGACCCAGAATTCTGGATGAGAAGCCGTGGGAGGGAACACTGGATCTAAATGGAGATTTGTGGCAGATGAAGCTCAGGAAAGTCATGAATAGCGGAATTTCACAGACTTACTGTGTCACACAGTTTTAAAAGTAACAGTTAGAGACATTTCATCACTAAAGTAGTCTTCGTTTTGTTAATTTGCGTATGCACACACCACACACCAATATACATATACGTTCATGCATATATATATATATATATATATATATATATATATAATATATACATACATATATATATACATATACATATATATATATATATATATATATATATATATTATATATATATATCTGGTAAACAAAAAGTTTTATCAGCACAAAGAGCGATAAGCAATTAAGCACGATGTTAAGGGTGTCTGTTTCATGTGTGGTAAAATGTATCTAAATTCGGACGATGTATTTGCGCACGAGAAGAAATAGACTTTAAATCCTTTGTTACCGAGTGGTTGCTTTGGTCGGTTAGAATACTTCCGCAGCCAATAGGGTTTCTTCGATTGCTTCTTCATTTGGGTTCAAGTCTCGCATTGATGGATGGCCAGAATGTCAGGAAACCCCGTAAGGTTGGGAGGTCATTGTTGGTTTACATATTTTCAACGAAGGGTGAAAGCACCAACACGGGGTAATTAAATACCCCATACAGATAACTATGTACATTAGCACATTATGTCGATATTTTTTCTAATGTGTTTATTTACATGCATTATATATATATATATATAATCTATATATATATATAATAATATATATATATATATTCTGTTCTTGTACCAGCAAGTTAGCTCGTTTCCAATAGTTATTTTTATATATTATTTCATTTAGTCTTTTGTAAGTTTTGTATGGATTTTAGTGTTTTACCTTTCTTTTTGTATCGTGCAATCTTGTTTCTTATTTGTCTGTGTATCGTCCATTTTAATATTTCACTTGCCATTTGCATTTTAACTGACCTTTATTTTATTTTATGTCAAACTTTACAATATATGTTTTTTTTCGGTAGAAATCTCAGAAGATGTAAATAGGATTTACGAAACGTCGGAATAAACTGTTGAAAGTAATCATCTCATCGTATTCCTGGTCTGGCCCTCTATGATATATATATATATAATCTATTATAATATATATATATATATATGTATATATATATTTGTGTGTGTGTGTGCGTGCGTGCGTGTGCATTTTGTATACGCACATCACAAAAAAATATAAGCATATACATTCGAATGCATTTAGATTTCTATGGCGTATTTACTCATTTCCCTACGGTTAATCAGGTATTAGATTATTGTTCTTTGTAGGTCAGTTTTATTCATTTCAACGGAAAGCGCACCTTAATCAAAGAAAAATAATCTCTTGCTGCGACGTCCATTGCTTCAGCGATGCTTGGCTGACTGACTGATAAACCGGCTCTGGCGACGACAGGCGGAACTATAGTTCCTGATGCAATTGATTGCGAAAGATGAGCCAGATGCAGATTTGTTGCACTGCAGGAAATGGCGCGTTCTCTCGCTGCTGTTGTTGTTGTTGTGTTGTCCTCTCTCTGTGTCTGTAAAGCTAACTTTAGCCATTCGGTCGTGATGCAAGTGGTTCGGCTGGTTTAGTGAACTAATCCCACGATTGCACTTTTGCATGATTATTTGTTGCTAGCTTTCATATTTCGTTCTCTCTCTCTCTCTCACAGGTACCAAGTTATATATATACATACATCTATAAATATATATATATAGATATATATATATATTAATATATGCATACATAGATATGTATATATATGATGTATATATATTATATATGTATATATATATACACTCATATATGTATATTTATAAATATATATGTACATATTTCTGTGTGCGTGTTTAAGAATTTTTGAGAGAGAGAGAGAGAGAGAGAGAGAGAGAGAGAGAGAGAGAGAGAGAGAGAGAGAGAGAGTACTGCGTAGTATACTTTTATATTTAGTAAAAGTGTATGCAAATGGATGCCTTTGAGCTAGTTTCCTCCATAACCAAATACCTGTTATATTTTTTTGTCAATCCCATCTGCTGGTCGAGCCGTTGGTGTCATATGTTTGCCTTAGTTTTACCGGAATATGTTATTCGTGTTTCATTTCTTTCTCAGCCTCTCACTCTGTCATTCTCACTTTTGAGTAGACCTCGATTTTTAAATCGGTATCTGCGTGCAAAGACGCGGTATTTTTAACTATTAGACGTATATGTAATGCATTTCCGGCTTTTGATCCCAAGATTTATGTATGATGCTTGTCAGCGTGCGCAGATGCCCGGAAAGATAAGATTTCTATTTTTATATTAACCACTAGTTATTTTTCTGCCCAGTAAAACCATAAATGAAATATGTATTGCGCTCTTTAAAGTGAATTTTTTTTTACCGAGTTTATTAAAATTTTTATTTGAATGGTAAGTTCTGGATGCCTTTAATTTTCTTCTTTTTCAATTCATTTTTGTCGAACATATACATTCATGAATGTAAGGAGATTCAAGTATTCCCTGCTGGTCAGTGTCATTCATTCTTAATCGGCTGAGATGCTCAAAACTAGATTTCACTTCTACCGCAGCTAATGATGAGATATAGATTCTAAAGAATTACCTAAAGAGAAAATGAATTGGGATTTAACGATTCCTGAGAAAGAGCGAGAACGACTGGAAAAGGATTGGGGGGGGGGGGGGGTGGGGGGGGGGGGATTGTGGCCCCAGAACATCTTGAAATAGTGTGTGTTTGTGTGCTCCCGTAAATAGGAGCGTAACCTGATATATGACCGTAATGTTACATCTATAACATGCGTGTTTCGTCAGTTTAGTGGTTGGCCACTAATGTCTATGGTTGTTGCGATTGTTTTATTTGGATGACTAAAGTTGCGTCTGCCTCCTATTGTTATTCATTCTTTGAGGTTTGTATGGTTCTTTAAGATTCATTCGTGAACACGACTTGAAGTCTTGCAATCAGGCCGCGTACTCCTTTCGGCTTCTCTCGAAACCTTTGCGTGAAATGAATTTTTCACTGAGAGCTGTATCTGGAAGCTGGAATTCTGCTCCTAAGTACGCGTTAGAAAAAAGGTTGGTGCAGTGTGCATTCTGACACGTATTGCTGAAGCCAACGAGGAGAATACGCTATTATTATTATTATTATTATTATTATTATTATTATTATTATTCGGATGCACTCATTTATTCAAGTTTTCGTAGATCAAACCAAAAGTACAATTATTGTCCTGCCACCAAAGCTACCACGAAAGACAGTGCCCCTGTGGAAGTAAGTACAGATGAGACAAAGTACGAGAAATAAAATTGATTAAGATGAACACAAACCACGAGTAATTACCAGCAATGGTAATTACTCGTGGAGCCGTAAAGGAAATTTGTCGCTGGCCATCGAAATCCAGCTTGATTAATGTTGTATTCGAAGATAAGAAGTTTTGAACGTCAGGATAGTGAAACGATTTTCGTTTTAAAATCTTTTGTTTGAGATGATTCGATTTATGCAAGCAGACGCTTTCATCAAAGGGTTAGTTTCTGCTATTGTGTTAACCAGTTCCGGAGTTATTGTCAGTTATTAGGCTTTTACCGTATGTGCGAGCCCCTTATTACAATTAACGGTAGTGTGGTTAATAATGATAATAATGGTAATGATCATATATTGGAAGGAGACCCTCTTTCAAACAAGTGTTATTGAAAGATATTGCTGCATCAGCTGGATTTAACTTGTAAATAGTCTTCTCTATTTTTCTAATAACTGCTTTCTCTCTACTACTGTTACAACTGGCAAGTATTGCACCGATATGATTCACCAGGAGAAGTCAATTTCAGCAATATTGTTGTTTTAAAATTTATTCATTTCAGAAAGTGAATAATTAATTTTTTTTTTACTTCCTGTAATAAATATCGGTGCAATACTCGCCAGTTGTAAATAGCAGTTATTAGAAAAAACAGAGAAGTCTGTTTACAAGTTAAATGAAGCTGATGCAGCCATAATAATAATAATAATAATAATAATAATAATAATAATAATAATAATAATAATAATAATAATAATAATAATAGTATGGAACTGTCAAGATATACCTAAAGTTACGTTTACTTATTTTGTAAGTCACTTTGCCTTTCACTTAAAAAAAAAAAAAAAAAAAACGAGTGGCATCATCAGTGTATGAGGCAAAACAAAAGGGAGTCCAACTTAATTTAATGAAGTCATATTTCGTTATCCATGCTGAAGGCATAATAGCGAGATATATCTCGTTATTTAAATTTGTTTCGTATCTGGTCTCAATATTTTATACTACTTTCCTTGCTGAACATTAAGGCATGAATCCTTATGAAAGTGTTGATTGATCACAGAATTCTGATTTTTTTTTTTTCGTGGACGTCTTTTTCGAAACCTTTCTTTTTTCAGCCCTTTCATTTCGAAGTCGAGGTCCATTTTGCCTTCCTTTGGGCGGCAGCTTGCTTTCCTAACATGATAAATTAGGCAGATCCGATCCGCAAGAAAGTTTTGAATGAAACTGAACCGAGAGGAGGACATTTTTGAGGGGAAAGTTTTTGGGAGTAAGAGAGAAAGAAAGTCGTCCCTAAGGAAATCCCTTTCAGATACGCTTCTTCTTCTTCTTCTTCTTCCTCTTCTTCTCATTTTTAGCCGAGAAAGATTAAAATTTTTGATAAAAAGCCGAACCAAAGTTTATTCTGGAGACGTCGTATTTCAAATTCTGGGATGGAGAGACGAAGGAGGAGGGAAGGTCTTAGTACGAAACTGAAAGTGGAGATCGAACGGCTTCAATCGGAGGAAATATTTTGTGATCTAAATATTGCGAAGTTTTATTTGGGTCTTTTTCTTTTACTCTCCTGTCACGATTATTCTGTGTGACTGCTTCGTTTCATTTTTATATGCTGTTATTACGTTCATGGATTGCAATTACTTCTTCATCTAAGAGAATGGCTTCGATATTCGATATTGCACTCTTCAAATTGTTTATTATATGATTTTTTTTTCTAGATAGATTGTATTCGTTCGTCTGCGATTTAATATTTTATACTGCATCTGACTTTTAGTACAGAATTCATTTCTTAAAATTTCCTTGTATTTTTGGAATAGGAGCATTTCGAGACGACATTTCACAATATAATGCCGTCCTGTGCAGACATGAAGGATATATACCAGTACCGCGTCCTTCGGTTCGTACTTAAGTGTGACAAGAAGCATTCAACTTCTGTTGTTGTATTGCTCAATTCCGCTCCCATTTTGCCCCAAGGAAGCAAACGCTGACGCCTTCAAATCATCCACCTCCCTGCTGTTCATTTTACACACCTGACGACCCCTTAATAATTACTTTTAACTCACTTTCCATTTTTGCTTTTTACTAGGGCCCAGCAGTGAAAGTGTCCATTGCCGTATGCCATAGACAGACGTTTGTTAAGAGGGAAGTTTTGTCACCATCTTAACTACGGTTTTTTTTTATGTGTGTTTTAATTACAATTGCCTTGGTCAACATGAATTGTTCTTTTATGGGGTTCTGTTGTGTCGAACTGAACTGTAAATTATAAATGGAAGATTAAAATGGTCTGAGGAAATAGTCTTATGCTTTTAGCATATATATATATATATATATATATATATATATATATATATATATATATATATATATATATATATGTATATATATATATATATATATATATATATATTAGAGAGAGAGAGAGAGAGAGAGAGAGAGAGAGAGAGTGAGAGAGAGAGAGAGAGAGCGAGAGTGTGTGTGTATAAAGTTCATGTATGTATATATATATATATATATATATATCTATATATATATAGTATATATATTATATATTTAGAGAGAGAGAGGAGAGAGATAGAGAGAGAGAGAGAGAGAGAGAGAGAGAGAGAGAGAGAGAGAGAGATTTTCATCTCTTCGTAGGTCTCCATCTCTTGCTCGTTCCTTTATTCCGAGATATCTGTGCTGTAGTGCAAAGGCATATATACTTATGCTGTCAAAATTAACCATAATATATAATACGGTCGAGGCGTCCGATCCCAATCGTAGGGATGGTACACACCGTCCGTCCCAAAGCTAAGACCTAGGTACCTTAATTTTCCGTACTTGTAAAAGGGCCAGTGGTGAGTGGCAGTCCTTGGGTTGGAAAACGGCAAATCTAAATGTAGAGTTAGATTCCGTTGACTGTTGCCATTACACACTCTTAAAAATATATGGATACACAATTTGCTTGTTATAGAGTAGGATACGCAGAAACGTACGCGATTACAATTGTTTACAGTAACGTTTGAAAATACTAGTGTAGCTGAACGTGTTAGCAAAAAATAAAAAAAAATAAACAAATAAAAAAGAATAAAAAACCTTTCCTGTTTAAGACCGTCTTTTCAGTTACTGCCATTGTGGGTCCGCTTACTTTAGTGTGAGGTCTCTTGTCCCAGACGTGCTGGAGATACAGCTACTCCGTTAGTCGGTTTATGAAATTCTTTGTTTCACTTTCAGAATGACTCCCGTTTCCGATTAACTCTTGTATTTAAATCAGGGGGTCTTGTTATTCAAGGCAAGTTTAGGTCCCAATTTCTTCCCTTCATCGCTTTAATTTTTTCCTTCTTGTTGGAGGTAGATACTGCAGTTCATTTGATTATTTGTTTCATTAACTTCTACCACTTTTTGACGAGTCCGCTTCTGTAAAGGTTTGTAATACACCAGAAAATCGCAAACCGCACAGAGTTATGGCTACAAGTTTAACAATGTAAACACCGTAATGAACAATCACACAGACCATGCTCAAGGAAGGACTTTCGTCAGACACCAGTATGGCTGCGATATCGGTCTTCATATGAACTTTTGTATTAGCGCAGAGGTTTTAGGAAATGGAGGGATGGTACATTTGTCGAAATCCCATTGATTTATGTCTCTCATTTATCAAAGTGGTCGGAAATGAAGAATTCCCATTCTGAATCCTGACATCTGA
>NC_087217.1:9188491-9223491 GCF_015104395.2 Macrobrachium nipponense
ATTCATTATGATTCATCACTTTCACTTTCTTATAAGTCAAATTTTAGTTTCATTCTTCGGTTTGGTAGATACAAATACAGCAGAAATAGAATAAAGAGAATTATTTTATCTATAAGAAAAAATGATAAGCCATTGCAAGAAAGGCTTATGGACATTTTCCTCTTATTTTGTACAATGAGAAATGAAATGAAATTTTGATGCCCCCAAAGTATTCCCGGCATTTTCCTCTTCTTTGAGAGGTAGTGTAAAACTTTCTGTTTAAAAGTATAAAGCTTCCTCCTTTTGTTACTACGAGACACAAAGGAATTCTTAAACAGGAATTTTCAGATTCCTGAAAGATGCCTCTTTCGCTACGGATAAAACTTTTCCTTTTGCTGATGGTGGTGGTGGGCACAATATCGAAGGGAACGGGTTCTTTCGGTCACGGTCTTTAACATGTATATTATAATATGAATATATATCTATATAATATATATTTCTATAGATATATAGTAGTATATGTATATAATATATATATATATATATATATATATATATATATGTATATATATATATATATAATATATATATATATATATATATATATATATATTATATAAAGTTCTCACGATTAACCATGTCATTCAGAAGCCTTATCAGTAGCTCATCGACCCCTCCTACTCCTACTGCACCATTCGTCAGTGTCCGTGGCTCACTTTTACTGCTTCTCTTCACCTATTCTTCAGTGACTTGCTTTTCGTCGTTTATTTACGCTTTACATTTATTCCTGAACACTAATCAAATCAACCATTTCACATTCTTCTTCTCCTGACGAAAATACATTGTTCACATTCCGAGCTTCCAAGATCGAAATTGGCTGACTGTAGCTTTTAACTTTCTCTGTGTACGAACGCTTTCAACCCTTGCCATTCCTCACAATCAACTAGAAGCCGTGGATCATCAGCAAACGTCAGCCACTCCACACAACATTCCCTGCCTCGTTTCTTATCGTAAATTCTGTGCATACCTCTCATGTCCGGTCGGTAACTCGTCTTCTTTCCAATCTACAAAATTCTGGACAGAAATGGAGACAGATCACTCTTGTCAAAGACCCAATTTTACGCTAAATCAGTTGCTTTATACCTTTACTTAATGTAACAGGCTTCACTTTCCTTATGAAAATTTCTAATAACTGTCAACAAAATATTTATGACGTACATCCTCACCTCATCACAACGTTTATATATTAGTTCGATCATAGCTTTCGCTGTGTCCATGTACGCCATTGTACGTTTGTCCTTAGACTCCTCACGCCACCGTTGCTAAAGAAACACCTATCGGCACCAGTTGTCTCTCCAGATATCTAGGTAGATTTAAAATTCATCGAAGTACCATCGATATTATTCCTTCCTTTGAAACCCTTCTCTCATCCAGACATACCTAGCACACCTTGGTCACCCTCTGGTAATTCCATCAGTTTTTGGTGCCCTTCTAATCCTCAGTAGTTTGATTACCTTTCTCACACCATCAACATTCACTTCCATGAACCTTCTGAAACTTACACCAACCCCTTCGACTCCTGCATCAACTTAAATCTGCCTTTCTTGCGCTATTTGTATTTAGCAGCCTCTCCGAAGATTCATCTCAACAGACGCTCATCTCCATTCCCTTCGTACATTTGCATCTGTCCATCTCAGATCCATCTGTATATTCTTTAACATTTTCTCCTTATTTTTTATCCGTCAATAGCAATTCGGTTTTCTGTAAAGTACTTTCTCAGATTTCCCCCTTTTATTCATCACCTCCCATTATTTTCCTTCCCACTCATTTCTTAAATACCTTGACATTATCTTTTATACTATATATACGTGAAGGATTCTTTCTCTTCATGGATAACACTACTTGTCTTCAGTCCTTCATGTACGATTATAGCTGCAAACATTACCTGCTTATATATATATATATATATATATATATATATATATATATATATATATATATATATGTATATGTATATGATATGTATATGTATATATATATATATGTATATATATATATTGATATATATATATATATATATATATATATATATATATATATATATATATATATATATATATATATAATATACATAAACATACATATGTGCCTATTTTCTTAGAGGTAGTTAACAGTCTGGTTTTCAGCATTTCTTTAGTGGTGACTTTTCTTGCCTCATAACTATATTCTATAGTACTATATATATATATATATATATATATATATATATATATATATATATATATATATATATATATATATACACACACAAATAAATATATATACTTACATTCACACACAGTTGTCTTCATGATTGTTTGCCTCTTCTAGTTAGGATATTACTAGAATAACTTTTAGACATTTTAATCCCGAACTGAGACCTGTTCATCATCTCCTTGCTCTACTTTGAGTGTCGGTAGGATGCTAATGCACAGACTCCTTTCAGCATCTCACTCCTTTCCCCAAAAGAATCCAGTCGTGTGTTGTGTTAGAAATTATCTAAAAAAACATATTATCACTAATTGGAAAAAATACTAGCTTGATTATCACTTAAAAACTGATTTAAAAATGACTGATTCTGATCCTCCTTTGAGGAATTTTGTCAGATTTTCCTTCATTGCTCTTTGGATGTGTTCGATATTCCATAATAAGATTGCCACAAGACTACAGTAATTCGGGATACTGGGCTATTGTAATAATGTATGCACCGATTTGATCCAATCTCTCTCTCTCTCTCTCTCTCTCTCTCTCTCTCTCTCTCTCTCTCTCTCTCTCTCTCGTTGGGGATTCTTTTAATTTTAATCGCGATAAAGGAATTATTATCCTCTATTAATCGATGGCTTTATCCATATTACCGTGCCATCCTTCTAAGAGGCTTTGCAGGGAGAGGAATCCCATATCTCGTTAAGCTGAGACATGAAGGGGTTCCCCCCCCCCCTCATCCCCTAGAGGTCCTTCCTCTCATGCCAGACCCCCTCCCCATTCCCAAGGTGAAATTGATATTCCTAGTTGATTAATTCCTAATATTATGTAGTTCTGACAGCATCCAATCTCTCGCCCTTGTGTCCTTCGATAGGATCATTAAGATCTTCTCTGTCTTACACAAGTCTGAGGAGGACTTCCGGATTTTAGCTTCAACTCTGATAAATCTATTATTCTCAAGGTTTCAGTGATACTTAGGGCTAATCAAGGAGGTTTACCCGGAAACTGATAAGATGTTTTGACCTTTTGTTGTTGATGTAGCTGTCCCTAAGCCACCAATTGCTTTCGCTCCCCAATAAGCTACCTTCTTAGGACACAATGGAATATCGTTGCTCAGAGGGCCCCCCCCCCCCCCCCCCCCCCACACACACACACACACACACACACACACATCCCCCAACCCCCGCCCCTCATGTCTTGCAAAATATTTTGTACCCAATTTTCCGAAATATTTTTCATAGAATTTTATCTTTTCGTTTCTCGGCTTCTTCACCTTCGTAAATTTACCTTCCATTATTTCGTTGTCTTAAGTTCTGGTTACTTATTTCATTTTCATCAGCCATTTTTTAAATAACATCAGAACATTTTCAGACATTAATCTCTGTATTTTTATTTTATTTTATTTTATTTTTTTTATTATTATTTTTTTTTTTTGCTGCAAGAAGGTTTGTTCGAACCATTTGCCGGTCTTATACCGTAGAACTGCGTTTTTATCGCTTCAATAAGTTTTCTAACGACTTGAAAACTCTCTCTCTCTCTCTCTCTCTCTCTCTCTCTCTCTCTCTCTCTCTCTCTCTCTCTCTGGAATATGATGAAACCACGCTAAATGAAGCAAGTCAAAGAGGAGATTGTTATTTAGACAGAGAGCTTTATTGTCCAATTCTTTTGCCAGATCATTTTGTGGCGGATTTCTCAAGAAACCGCAGAGAAATTACTTGGACCTGCTTGGAGGTTTCCTTCTGAATTTGTTCTCTTACCTTCTGCATTCTTTTTTTTGTAAATGTCATGCTGGTATTTGTTTGTCTATTTAGGTGTGGATTATTTTGTGGAATAGGAGCTACTGCGATTTTTATTGTCTTGAAGTGGACGTTTCGTAATAGATTCGAATGCGGCAACGTGCTGGAATTCTTTATCGTTTGCGTTTAAACAAGTATTTTGTGAAAGGTCGAATGCTATGGAAGTGTATCAGAATTTATTTTGGGGGGAAACACATTTATTTTATTTCTTCATGAAATGTTATAGGTCTTATCTTGGTCGAGTTTTTTTAACTTCAGAAAATTTTTGGAAGATTTTTTAGAATTTTTCAATGGACGTAGGATAAGATTTATATATATTTTTTTTATTTCAAAGGATATATGCGTCTTTTTCTGCCGTTTTATTCATGTTGCAACCCTTATCTTGGATATCTTGTTATGTGGCGTAGCTCTGTCGATGAATATTAATTAGTAAACATGATTCGTACAACTGAACTTCACTGCAGTTGAATGGTTCTGTTATTTCCCATTGTTGTGATAGATATATTGTGTAAAGTTTTATGATAAATGATTCCTTAAAATGGCAATTACGACTCAAGTCTTCTGAGTGAAGTTTACTTATGCCTTTGGAAATAAGTTGAGATTCTGTAGGGGGTTTTCTCATGGATGTCAGTGCTTTAAGGTACTTTGAAATTGTTATGGTCGCTGAAAATAGTAATCAGAGTATTGTCACGCCAATTTGATATCGAATTTTTCATTCTGAGTGAGGGTCTATTCAGAAGTCACGTCTGTTCTTGGGAATGGTTACCTTCTCAAGTACACATTCCCACAGTTTTCATGGAAGGTAATGGGACTTGGTCTTCGTTTAATAGTTCAGACTATAGTTTTGCAATGAATAATGGACCTTTGCCTGCAGGTTGCTAGTGACCTTTGAAAACAATTCGGGTGTTAATTTTAAAGCACCAGTTGTAGGAGAGTGAGTGCTTGCGTCCTGGAAGGTGGCCGAAGGAAAGATTATAATAAGTATAATAATCTCTTGAGTTTCGAACTTTGCACACGACGGATTGATTTTGTTGTTTGGAAATGGGGTCATTTTTGTAACAGAGATAAATCTGTGGCCAATGGATGTGTTCGTATAGTCACCACTTTTCCCTCAGGCCTTCTTATGCCCCATTACTCCAGGCTCAGACCTTTTCAGTCCAGGAGCGTTAACTCTATGCTCAGATGCCTCCCTGTTGTGTGTAGGACTGGCAGTTATGAATGGAATCTTGTGCCCTTGTATAAGAAAATTGTCTTTTATCTCTAGTTTTGAAACCCAGTAAATGATGGGAGTTATAAATGTCTCCCTTGGTAGGGATGTGCTATCTATTTTATAAGGTTACTTAAGCACTACATAGAAATTGTTGTAACAAGGAACTTTGAATGCAAGTGTGAGGTCAGTCGAAAACTCGTAAAATGTGAATATTTGAGATAGTCTTTCCGTAGAAAATTGGGGTAATGCGTGTTTTCTGTACAGATGTACTATATTGAAGGAGTTCAGTATAACGTTCCTCTAAGAAGAAAGTATTACCAGAGTCAGTTTCGTAACGAGAGGTTGTATTGAAATTGTAATAAACAATTAACTGGTCCTTTTCCAGGGCTTTTAGCTCTTTAATGGCGCGAACGACAGATGTCCTCGTCGGAGGGGATGAATTAATTCAGTCTTTTATTGCTCTTGAGGCTTCGAGCATTTTTTTTTTTTTTTTTTTTTTTTTTTTTTTTGACAGCAGACGCTTTTGTGACTGCAGCTGTAATTGGTCAAACTTTCTTGAACGGCGAACATTATTACTTAGATATTATTGTACTAGACAATCTAAGTTTTCTCCACTCATCTGGGATATTGTAATTGAAACTCCACAAGAATAAGACAAAACGTTGATGATTTTTACAATAAGAAGACAAAAAGAATCTAGTGAATAAGAAGAGCTCTCCGTTTTGAATGAACTAAACAGCGAAATCTTCATTTGTTTTGCAATAGCGAAATAGAGAAACAATCGGGTTTTTAATCAGCTACATAAATAAATAATTGTTTTGAATGATCCAAATTGAGAAATAATTGTTTTTTAAATATCTAAACAGAGAAATAATCAATTGTTTTCAATCAGCTGAATAGAAAAATCATTGTTTTGAACGATCTAAGTAGAGAAATAATATAATCAGTTGTTTTGAATCAGATAAATAGAGAAATAATCAATTGTTTTGAAATAGCTAACTGGAGAATAATCAATTGTTTTGAAATAGAGATATAATAAATTACTTGAAGACTTGTAGATCCATCAGTCACTTCAGCCAGAAAAATTGCATCTTCCCCTCTGCCCAGCAATTTGACCCCATGCTCGTATAAATCATGAAGTATAAGTGATTTCTTTATATTTACTATTGCCGATTTTATCCAATTTGGTCTATGTATTCTTTTACTTTCATACAATTATTTATTTTGTATATTTGTGTTTTCATTGCCGGCAATTTATAGAAATGTATAAGTAAACTGATGTGCCTTGACAAATTGAAAATAAATCATTCCAATGTCACTACCTTAGACGGTTAAGTAGCCACTTCGTGATGGCTTATAACCATTCATGGACTATACTCTGTTTTTTTTCTATCTGTCCTAATCCGCCTGTGGTGTTTCCGTATGTAACACTGCGTCCCGGGCTTTAGAGAGTTACATTCAGCTCACATTCAACAATAATAATAATATCCTATTTCGAATATTAACGGTGTACTTCGCATACAGTAAATTATTAAAACACTTTTCAGTTGCAAATGTACACCCAGATATCCTTTTATTTACCTAAAAACAAAACTTACACATACCGTAACAATTTAAACCGCCCGGGACGCAGTGTTACCATACAAAACCCACCAGGCGGATGGGAAACAGATGGAAAAAAACAAACAGAGTATAAGTCTTCATTTTGATTGCATAGTAGATTCAAATCAACCTCACATCTGATGTCTAGGCCAGTCCCTTACGGCGCTCCTGATTGGCTGTTGATAAGACAATCGCAGGGCTGGAAGCTCTGTCTCTCGAGAGAGTTCACATAGGCAGGATGTATGTTTCACATCTCCTGAGGGATACTTTTGAAAGACGTATCTCTCAGGAGAGGTGGAACATACATCCTACCTATGTGAACTCTCTCGAGAGACTGAGAGTTTCCAGCCCTGTGATTGGCTTATCAACAGCCAATCAGGAGCGTTGAAAATGACTCGCTTGGACATCAGGTGCACGGTTGATGTGAATCTACTATAGTTATTTATCTTTATTGGTTTATGGTTTTAATCACAGTAATTAAAATGTTTTTGTTGTATTACTTCCAGTGGTATATGGTCGCTGTTGTGTACATCTATAACCGATGGAGCAAGAGCGAGATCAAAGTCTTCGTCAATGGACAACTGGCCTCCAACACAGAGATGACTTGGTTATGCTCCACAAATGACGTAAGTTTTTTATTCTTTTCATTTCATAATCGCAAAGTAACTTTTCGTTTTTAATTGTGTGTTTTAACATAACAGAAATTGTTGAAATATTACCCTTTGGGCCAATCTGGTTAACTAGTGATTTCTTGCTGTACGGAGAAAGATTTATTTATGTATCCTGTGCAGTCATGCAGACAGACCTTTCCATAACCAATAGTGTTAATATTATTCGAAAAATTTAGTAAATTTAAATGTCTGTGTGTGCTTGTTTTTATGAATGTATTTTCTCTGTTTGAAACCAGAACTGTAAATACTTCGTAACTTAAAAGAAACCAGGAAATGCACACACTGGACATATATATATATATATATATATATATATATATATATATATATATATATAGTATATGTATGTATGTATATATATGCATATATATATGTGTGTGTGTCTGTGTGTGTGTATGTATATATGTATATATATATATATATATATATGATATATATATATATATATATATATATATATGTATGTATGTGCGTGTATGCAAAGTGATATTTCATGTTCATGAGATATGGAGATTACCATGTGTATGTAAATTTAATTTTCTTTTGCCTATTCATTATACAATGTGACAGCTTCATCCTAACATTCGCTTTGTTGCTGGCGTCCCTCGACAGACATGGGACAAGTGCTACATCGGTGCCACACCGGAACTGGACGAGGAGCGCGTCTTCTGCGGCCAGATGAGCGCCGTGTACCTGTTCTCAGAAGCCCTGACGGCCCACCAGGTGTGCGCCATGCACCGTCTAGGGCCCGGATACAAGGTAAGGTCAATTTTGCCATTGCCTGCAGGAATTGCACAATATGTTACTTTAGAAGTGAAGTAATTGTTAGGTTATAGATGATAGAATTCCTTCAGTCTGCCGTGAAGGCGTTTATTGTCGGTTTTGCTATAGATATTTTGAGAATGTTTCAGTTTTCACAGCATACAGCGCGATCTTGATAGCGGCTATGTCAAAATTTACGCCTTATGAAAGACATGTATGAATGTTTAGAAACCTGGTAGTGCTGTACATGTCTTAGTGTAGTATTCATAATGCTCCTTGGCGCGTTACCTCGTGCGGAGGTCACTGATTGGCCATGGAGGAATTAAGTTAAATTTCCCCTTCAGATTCCGCCGAAAAAATCTGTATGTATGTGTGTGTGTGTGTGTTTATACTTAACAAGGTCAGAATCATTGTTAAAACGTCTGCGTTGTGTGCAGGCAGTATTGATTTGAACGAAAATAACCACCAGTAGTGGTTATGTGTACAATGCAAAGAAAAATCCGTGTGAATAGATATTGCGAGAAAGGTCCTAGTTGATTTTGCACCTTGACCACCAAACAAGAAGAAAACTCGGTAAAGGCCCTTGTAATTGGGGTGGGGCTGTGGGATATACTTGGCAACAAATCTCATTTATCTATCAAAAGTTTTTTCCTGTCTTTCTTTTAGGTTTGGGGCGTCCGCTTTCGTTTTCTAGACAGAATATGCGGCTTTTGTTTTCGAGACGAGAGAGGATAGCTTTTTCAGGCTTCGTTTTTATTGTTGCTGTTCAACTTTTTCTATAACGTTATATCCCACGGGTTTGGCCTTCCCATGAATGTGAAATACTATATCCTTAAGCTGAATGGAAAGCATTCACGTTATCTTTATAAAGTAATCTTATGGCTACGTTTATCCATCTAAAGATATTATTATTTCACTATTTCTTCCCTGTATGCAAAGGTGAATCGTGGGATGATCGGCAGTATACTTAAATATGAAATATTCTACTTGAAGGGTAACTTAACAATCGCAAAGACCACACAAAAGCTTCTTTTATTTTTAACAATATTCCTCAGTCTTTGGGATTTAGTTTCAAAACTCGAAAACATTGGCATTTTAATTCTCCAAATTGTTGCATTATTCGTATAGTTTGCAGCAAAGGGTAGAATGTAAAAGATGAAATTTATTGACACAAAAAGAAATATGGCTTCCAATTAAAAGTATTTCCCTTGAAATATGTCTTTGTTGCTAGCAAAGTTTTCAAGTATTTTTTCTTTCTTTTATTAAAAAACCTGTATAGTGTTGGCTGCATCTTTAGTATTCCGCAAATTTCCTGCTGTCAAAGTAAAGGTTGTAGCTAGCGTCTGCGCTTCCTTTCCCCACCGCGGCGCCGCCGTGTGGCAGCCACCCAAGCGTCAAGAAATCCTTGCAGCTGTGAATAGGTGAGATCAGCCGGAAAGAGTAAACGGGTCTTAATGATTGTGTCCAGTTTTCAAAGGAAGGGAAATTCATTAACCAAAATGCAGGTTTCTGGCACACCGGAGAAATATAATGAATAGAACCTTGGAAAATAAAATATGCTTCTTTTTTGTGTAGTGGTTTTATAACAAAGTTATATTCAAGTGCGCGTTTGCATACACACACACACACACACACACACACACACACACACATATATATATTAATATATATATATATATATATATATATATATATATATATATATATGGGAATATATAACAATGTAAAGACCTGCAAACCTGAAATTAACGAAAGAAACCCGTTTTCTGGTCTGGTCAGGACTTTTTATGGATGATCACGAAACACCAGACGTCGCCATCAGCGTATAATTCCCTCGAGCAGCCATTGGTCATGTTGTGGGGCCAGCAGCCTCATCCTTAAATGACTTTTAAAACCGGAAAAGCATAACCTGTCTCCATTCTTTTGCAAGGTTAAAGACCGTAACGGGAAAATGGTCTATAATGTGTTTTGCGCGTCTGTATGATAGAAACTTTTTCTTAGTATCCTTTTATCGATATGCACGAATGTTATATATATATATATATATATATATATATATATATATATATATATATATATATAGATATATATATATAAAATATATTTATATATGTGTGTGTGCATTTTGACAAATGACAAATACGTCCATTATTTACTGAGAATTTGTAGAAACTTATGTTTAGATTTTCATGTGGAGATTCGTTTTTTCATATTTATTCAGCAGCCTAAGTCTTCAAAATAATCATAAAAGAAATTCACTTCCTTCCGCAGAAATAAAAGAAATCAGAACAGACTACCTGTAAAAACAGAGTGAGTGATCTCTACTCAATATTTTCTCAGTCTCTCAAAGAACTGGAATCTTTGGAAAGTCTCGGCTATGCAATTGGAGGGTTAATTAAAGTGTAAAGTTTGACAAAAAATGGCCAAAAGTCATTAAGGGCTCCTCTCTCTCTCTCTCTCTCTCTCTCTCTCGTCTCTCTACTCTCTCTCCTCTCTCGTCTCCTCTCTCTTCTCTCTTCCAATTTTTTTGCTCTTGTAGTGGGAGTATCACCACTGACGAAAGTTATGGTTTTTGCAGCATTTGCTCTATAGATGTTAATGAGGAAACTCTGAAAGATTTTTAGCTATGTCTTTTTCCTTTCTCTATCACTTTAAGCTTCAAAATTTTGTACATTGCTTAACATTCCAATCTTGAGAAGGAGAACATTCTGATTTATACATTTTTTAGATTACAGATTTATTTCAGTTTCTTGCCGAAGGAAAATTGATCTTATCATTTGCGTTGTGTCTTTGTACACGATATGAAAACAACAGAGAGAGAGAGAGAGAGAGAGAGAGAGAGAGAGAGAGAGAGAGAGAGAGAGAGAGAGAGCAGGGGGGGTGGATTGATTATTAGAACTATTATTGTGTTAAGCCTTGTCATGAAGGGCAGGAGAAGATGAATGAGAGAGAGAGAGAGAGAGAGAGAGAGAGAGAGAGAGAGAGAGAGAGAGAGAGAGAGAGAGAGAGGGGTTTGTTTATTAGAAATAATATTGTGTTAAGCCTTGTCATGAAGAGGGCAAGAGAAGATGAATGATAGAACCACCTGAGGGCAGAGAGGAGACATTTCCGTGGGTGCTGTGCGCATCCCCAGTGGCGACAGCAGGCTTTGATAGAGTAATTTATGATAATCATCATCATTATCATCACTATTATCATTATTGTCGCCTTCATTGAGCCAAAAGCTGACTGCATCGCATTTTATGTTTTCATGTTCGGCCATGATGATGTGACAACTCATGAGAGAGTTTATGCAAATTAGTTGCATCTCTGATCAAAAGGGAATCCCACTGGATATCAATTAATATTCCAGCCGTCAAACAACGCCTGATTTATTATTCTAAATCTTTTTTTTATTAAATATTTAAGTTTGATAAAATCTGGAAAATCTCTTTCTAGCTGAACTTTGCCGTATTGATCGTCAATATCGATGTTCTTTGCTTTGATTATGTAATATGCATACATGTATACATATCACACATATTGCATTTGCTGATGCATCTTCATTTACAGTTAGAGCGAAAGGTAACCATGTATTTGTAGAAGTTAAAGACACACACACACACACACGTCACTGTCCGTTTCTGATTTCGTTTCCCGTCCAACTGGACGGTGGTTCGATCCCATGGGGGGACGAAATTATTATCAACTAAAAATTCCCCCTCGGTACATATATGAAAATATATCAATTCCGAGGTAGAGCGAATTAGATATTAAAAGACATTTGTAGCTCGAATGATTTATATGAATCACGGTGATGTGATAAGTATTCATATATATATATATATATAATATATATATATATATATATATAAACATATGTATGTATGTATGTATGTATATATCATACATACATACATACACTCATATATAATATATATATATATATATACATATATATATACATATATATATATATATATATATATATATATATATTATATAATATACACACATGCATGCATGCCTACACATACCATATATTATATGTACACACATATGTACAAACATGTCCCCACATACACACGCTCTCTGTAAAAAATAACATACATTTCCTTTCTTTTCCATATATCTTTAAACGTATCCCCTAGATTATGAATCATACAGATATGAAAATGTTTGGCTGTAGAGGAGCTGCATACAAAAACATCTGATTGGATTTCAATATTTTTCAGTGCGTTTGTATCATATAATCGTGATCATTCGTTGTTGAAATTCACAAACACTTCATCTGACATTGCTTCGTTGATGTTTGTGTATCCATTTGCAAATATATATATATATATATATATATATATATATATATATATATATATATATATATATATATATATATATATACTTTTCGAAAATAGGAATACAGTTAGATTTATGATCCATTCGTTTATTTCTCTCAGAGCTTTGCTCGGAACGACTGGAATAGATAATAGAATGGAATAGGGAAATCTATTTCTTCCCCCCTTTTGGCAAATCACAACAGAAATGTAGAGGTTTCCGGGCTACATATTTTTTTTTTTTTTTTTTTGAAAGGAGCCCCACACAACTTTCTTCTTCAGCTACCATGACTAACGGTGAAATGGGAAATGGAGTTTCTCTGGCAGCGAGAGAGAGAGAGAGAGAGAGAGAGAGAGAGAGAGAGATCGGTTGAAGGGACTGTGTGTGTGTGTGTGTGCGTGTGTACCCTTTTAAAGTTCCCGTTTCCTCCCTTGTGACGGATCTTCTCAAAGACTTGCAATGTATGACGGTCGCTTGTGTCGGATATACAAAGGTTTTCTGCCTAAGAAATAAATTCAGAAACCTCGCCTGCTTTTGGGGGTGAATTTTCACCTGACGAAAGAGGAACTTTGCCTCAAAATGTTTCTCAGTTGCTCAGTAGTTATGATCGTTGTACATATTTATCAGTATTTTTTATATTGTATTTTACTGAGTAAACAGATATTTAGGCATTTTTATCATTTCATAAATGGTGTAGAGAGAATTTATTTTTTATCTGAGTGAGCGACACATATGCCCTCTGAAGTATTGTTCATATGGACTATATAACAATGTCGTCGCTGTCTTTTGAAAGGGATTTCTCTCTTTTAAGCAGGGTTAATTGCTATCATACGGAATTGAAAGTGATGCAGTGCTTTTCTTGTTGCCTCTTATATTTGTCAAAGATCTCGAAGTCATATAAATTGATTTATCTGGTAAGACATGATGCATCATCATCTCAAGGTGGGACAGAACTGAAAGGAGGACTTTGTCACTGAGGACCAGCTGACATCTGTTCCAGCTGATGTGTTGTGGCCTCTTGATCGATGCTGCTGAAGATAATGTTATAATGGCTGTATAATTGCTTACATCAAATTTCATGGTTTTGTTTTACTGGAAACGGGCTCATTTCCGGCGGCCCGACCCGAACTCTATTCAAATGCTAATATCTCCAAAAGTATTGAAGATAACAGAAAAATCCTTTCAGCAGTAAGATTTATTTGTAATTTTGATTTTAAAATATAAATTCACATTTAAATTAAGTTTTGATATTGCATTAGTCCTAACCCTATTTAAATGCTAAACTCTCCAAGTCTTAGACATAAAAGAAAGATTCATTCGGCAGATAAAACCTTACATCTTTAAATTTCAACCCATATAAGATTTATTTCTGAAAAATATAAATTTACATTTAACTGATGTTTGAATTATTATAATTTTCGCCACGGCCCGGCCTTAACGCTATTCAAACGCTAATATCTCCAAAAGTATTAAAGATAGCAGAGACATTCTTTCGGCAGATAAAACCCTACATCTTTAGATTTTATCCCATATAAGATTTATTTTTAAGGTATCAGACTTAATGGAAACGGGCTTATTTCTGACGGTCCGGCACGGCCAGGACCTAACGCCATTTAAATCTTATATCTCCAAAAGGATCGAAGGTAAAAGAACAATTCCTTCGGCAGATAAAACCTTACATCTTTCATTTTCATCCTATATAAGATTTATTTAAGACTATTGGAAATGTAATTAACGATAACGTTTATGTAGCAGAGAGTTCAGAGGTACCTAGTTAACCCTTTGATAGTTTAACTTGAAACTTCACGAGTTATCGCCTTTACGGCGTCCTACTGGTGTTTAATATATATATATATATATATATATATATATATATATATATATATATATATATATATATATATATATATATATATTTACCTCTAGCTACAAATGTCCTCGGAATTGATATATTTTCATATTTCAACCGAAGGTGTTTGTTGAAAAATTTTCGCCCTCTCGTGGGATCGAACCACTGTCCACCGGACAGGGACGAGATCAAGACGACAGTGACGTTATCGATTTGGTTCAACAAGTGAGGTTATAAGTTTATACTGATTCTGATCTTACAAATCACCGTCAAACTCGGTTATTCGTAATTAGAATCGATATCCAACCCCCTCCACCATGTTAACAAATTCGAACGTTTGACGAACGTAGCCATATTATGATTAATTATCACATCACCGTGATTCATATAAATTATTCTATTCTAATTACGAATAACGAGTTCGACGGTGATTTGTAAAGTCAGAATCGGTATAAACTTATAACCTCACTTGTTAGCCGAATAAATAACGTCACTGTCGTCTTGATTTCTTCTCTGTCCGCTGGAAGGTGGTTCGATCCCACGAGAGGACGAAATTATTATCAACTAAAAAATTCCCCTTTGGTTTACATATATGAAAATATATCAATTCCGAGGTAGAGCGAATTAGATATTAAAGGATATTTGTAGCTCGAATAATTTATATGAATCGCGGTGATGTGATAATTATTCATATATATATATATATATATATATATATATATATATATATATATATATATATATATATATATATATATATATATATATATATATATATATATATATATATATATATATATATATATATATATATATATATATATATATATATCTATATATATCTATATATACTATTATATCTATATATATATATATATATATTATATATATATATATATATATATATATATATAATATAAATATATATATAAGTCTTTGTTTATGTCTGGGTGTCTGTCTGTTCAAACCGAATATTTGGGAAGAGTCCAGTAAAATTTCACCTCTCGAGTCTATCTCTTCACGACAATTGTCCAGATTGCAGTGGCGCGTGCATTCCTTTGTAGTGCGTGAGGGCGCATGCAACGAAATGCATATTGCGAACAGCTTCTTTGCAAAATGACGCTCATAAGGTATGTCACCCTCAGGAAATGATGAGGCTATCGCCTCGGCTCGTTGGCAACAACTACAGTGATAGCCATCATTACTGGCCAGCCCGATTCATTCCTGCTTTCTTTTGCCGTCTGGTATGGCTTCATTTGTTTATTTTGTTTTCTTCAGGCTTCTTGGCAGGGTTGCTATTGTGTAGCTTATTATCCAAAGGCCAGTTTATGTTTTGGACAGATGACTGTAAGGATGGCTGGACGGTTTTTGTGTGTGTGTGCTTATGTGTATATTGTCTGCATGTATGTATGTTTGTACTATACATATATATATATATATATATATATATATATATATATATATATATATATATATATATATATATATATAATAGTGTATGAGTACACTATCCACAAATATAGTTACTCGACACAAAGCCCATGTTAGATGAGGATTTTATAGAAGCAGTATGTTACAATTATACTGCATAATTATGTTTACAGATTGAGGAAGGAATAATTTTACTGTGTTTAATCATCAATTTGAGTAAAAACGCCTCTGTAGATTTCCATTCCCTTGGGCGAAGAGTCAGGTAGTGGAAGTGACAAGGATACCATCTTCCCGTCAGTCCGTCCACCACATTTTTGAGAGATTGCTTCAGCAAGCAAATTAATATTTGTGGACATTGTAGAAAGTCTGCAAATCATTTCAGAACGAAGCGGCTGGGTGGGTTGGTGCAAAACATTATTTCCGGCAGTTTTTTTTTTTTTTTTTTTTTTTATTTTATTTTTTTTTTTTTTTGGTCAGGGCGTGGGGATCAGGTTGCGACGGAAAGGACTGACTATATATCAGCTTTGGAGATTGCTTTTAGATTTGCAGAAGATGAGGTTTTAATGTGTCACGACAACTCCAATGTGAGGTGGCTGTACAAAAAGTAAAAAAAAATGATTTGAGGGAATTTCGCTTGTCTTCGTTTCCAGTGTTTTTTTTTTTTTTTTACATTGCTACCAGATTTTCAGCGATAATGCAAGTTCACTTCAGATGAACATTATCAAATTCTGGGTCGACGAAAATTTGTCACAATATTATTTTCAGTCAATTTCCCGAAATGGGATGCTAGTTTGCCGACATCTTGTAAGATGTGTCTCCTATAAGGCGCGCTGAGGGTGAAAGAAAAATAGTCTCATTTACAAGAACAAAGAATGCTCAATTTTATCCTTTGATTTACACGCCCATAAAAATACTGATTTATTACCCTGTTATGATTCTGGGGGAAATATGATGTCTGTTTTGCCAGCGATATCCGCAGCAGCGCATTATAGATTTCACATATCGATTATCATTTTATGGAAAATTACCGAAAACCTTGATGGTTAACGGAGCGCATCGCATTGACCCTTATGAACTAGACTACATCTCTTGGAGGATATCCAGTGATACGGTGCCAACTGCCATAAAAACCGTGCTTGGGTTTTTTTTTTTTTTTTTTTTTTTTTTGGTTTTTTTTTTTTTTTTTTTTTTTTCTTTCCAGAGACAATTCTCTGCGGTATCGGGTACCACGTATGGAGAGGACACTTTCATTTAGCGTTGCGTTATTGCGTAACTGTGTTGCATGGAGTTGCTGCTGCTCTAGGAAGTAAAAGTGAATTGAATACCGGCGATTCTAGTTGGGAGGTTAAAAGAAATGCCAGGAAGTGTTAATTGCCGGCTGAGTGCTTTATAAATTGAGAGAGAGAGAGAGAGAGAGAGAGAGAGAGAGAGAGAGAGAGAGAGAGAGAGAGAATTAATTACTGTTATTACGGAAGGAAAGTATATTTAGGCGATGACTTCTGTTGACACTTTTGCGAAGGAATGGGAAATCGGTTATGCTAGATCGCTGTGGTCGCCTTCGATAGTGACGTTCTTTTATTGCTGGAAAATAAAAATGCTGGCAATAATAGCTCTCTCTCTCTCTCTCTCTCTCTCTCTCTCTCTCTCTCTCTCTCTCTCTCTCTCTCTCTCTCTCTCTCTCTCTCTCTCTCTCTCTCTCTCTTACCTTTTTGCCATTCGTATAAAAATGGGCATTTAACGCCCTGCTGGAGAGAACGTTCAGCAATAAAGAATTTTAAGGTTTTAAAAGTATTGCGGTGATTTTATGACTTCCTTAAAACCTCAAATGTAGATTTCCGTGAGGAATTCTGTAGACATCTATTGGTGAGAGCTAGAAGTTATTAGCTAGTAAAGATATATCGAGAAGCCTCCATTAACTTTTGAAGGAAAAAATTTCAAATAGATATATAGAAATGTTATAGAAATAGTTGCATTGTGAAATAGTAGATTAACAAGAATTCCTTCACACGACTTATTAAGAAAGTAAGAATGATATTACAAAGAGAAATTGATTGTCACTGGTGACTCTTAATCTAACAAAACTTGAGTCCTTAAGTGGAAATTCAGTTCTGCAACGCTGAAAAATTTACCAGCAGAGCATGAGTTTGGTAAAAGGAAGAAATATCTGGACTTGGTAAAAGGAAGAAATATCTGGACTTGGTAAAGGGAAGAAATATCTGGACTTGGTAAAAGGAAGAAATATCTGGACTTGGTAAAAGGAAGAAATATCTGGATTTGGTAAAAGGTAGAAATATGTGGACTTGATAAAAGATAGAAAATATCTGGACTTGATAAAAGGAAGAAAATATCTGGGCTTGGTAAAAGGAAGAAAATATCTGGATTTGATAAAAGGAAGAAAATATCTGGACTTGGTAAAAGGAAGAAATATCTGGACTTGGTAAAAGGAAGAAATATCTGGACTTGGTAAAGGGAAGAAATATCTGGATTTGGTAAAAGGAAGAAATATCTGGACTTGGTAAAAGGAAGAAATATCTGGACTTGGTAAAAGGAAGAAATATCTGGACTGGTGTAAAAGGAAGAAATATCTGGATTTTGGTAAAAAGGTAGAAATTATTGTGGACTTGATAAAAGATAGAAAATATCTGGACTTGATAAAAGGAAGAAAATATCTGGGCTTGGTAAAAGGAAGAAAATATCTGGATTTGATAAAAGGAAGAAAATATCTGGACTTGGTAAAAGGAAGAAATATCTGGACTTGGTAAAGGGAAGAAATATCTGGATTTGGTAAAAGGAAGAAATATCTGGACTTGGTAAAAGGAAGAAATATCTGGACTTGGTAAAAGGAAGAAATATCTGGATTTGGTAAAAGGTAGAAATATGTGGACTTGATAAAAGATAGAAAATATCTGGACTTGATAAAAGGAAGAAAATATCTGGGCTTGGTAAAAGGAAGAAAATATCTGGATTTGATAAAAGGAAGAAAATATCTGGACTTGGTAAAAGGAAGAAATATCTGGACTTGGTAAAAGGAAGAAATATCTGGACTTGGTAAAGGGAAGAAATATCTGGATTTGGTAAAAGGAAGAAATATCTGGACTTGGTAAAAGGAAGAAATATCTGGACTTGGTAAAAGGAAGAAATATCTGGACTTGGTAAAAGGTAGAAAATATGTGGACTTGATAAAAGATAGAAAATATCTGGACTTGATAAAAGGAAGAAAATATCTGGGCTTGGTAAAAGGAAGAAAATATCTGGATTTGATAAAAGGAAGAAAATATCTGGATTGGTAAAGGAAGAAAAGAAAAATATCTGGACTTGGTAAAGGAAGAAAATGTCTGGCTTTGGTAAAAGAAGAAAATAATCTTGGACTTGGTAAAAGGAACAGAAATAAAATTCTGGACTTGATAAAAAGGAAGAAATTCTTGGAACTTGATAGAAGAAATATCGGATTGGTAAAAGTAAGGTTAAAATAAAATCTGGACCTTTTGATAAAAAAAGGAAAGAAAATATCTGGACTTGGAAATAAAAGGATTAAAAGAAAATATCTGGAACTTGGTAAAGGAAAAAAAAATTCTGGACTTGATAACAGGAAGAAAATATCTGGACCCTGCTAAATAAAAGGAAGAAAATTAAAATCTGGACCCTGGTACCAAAGAAAGAAAATATCCTGGAACTGAAAATAAAAAGAAAGAAAATATCTGGACTTGGATTTTTAAAAGAAATAGAAAAATATCTGGATCTTGGACTAAAAGGAAAGAACAATATCTGGACTTTGATAAAAGGAAGAAAATAAAAATCTGACTTGATAAAAGAAGAAATATCGGGACTTGGGTAAATTAAAGGAAAAGAAAATGTCTGGACTTGATAAAAGGAAGAAATTAATCGGACTTGATAAAAGAAAGAAAATATCTGGACTTCATCTCTTGAAAGAGGTGGCTGATATCTTAGTCGGTAATGGTTTCAACATTAAAATCCCAAGAATGTTTGCTCTCAGAGCTTGGATTTCCTGGAGCAAGGTGTCATGTCACAGCTCTCTAATTTCATGGATTCCTTAAGGACCTGAATAAGATGACGTTACTGAATATTTCAGTAAGTGTTTGAATTCTTGAGAGAAATGTACCACATCATATGGCTGACTCCTCATGAACGGTTTTTAACTTCCAGATGGAAACGTTCGAATTGTAATTGCTAACTCCTCCACCATCCTGAGTCTCCCAATAACACAGATGGGATTCCTGAAGAGAACCCATCAGTAACATAGCCTCCTCGAAAAGGAAGTTCATTTTTATTACTACGCACGAGACTGCCATCAGAGAAATGATTTCACAAAGGAAATTTCAGTATTGCATCTAAAATTCTGTGCGAGTAGAGTTTAGATTCCCAAAATAATTGTGAAACCGCCGGAAAGTCTGATGCTGATGCACCGAATCCTGCAGTAACAGTACTTGGATATCCAAATTAGGTGTGATGTGAACCATTGTATCTTAAGCCAAAATTTTGGATTAAGGCTACATATCAATATATATATATATATATATATATATATATATATAAATATATATATATATATATATATATTATATATATAATATATATATATATAGATATATATCTGTATGTGTGTGTGTGTGTAACCCATGGGATATTCAGATTCCTAGTTGATTTCTTGACTAACTGAGCTTTCGGCTCCGAATAAAAGTGCAATATTTCTTTTGAGAGGCTGAATCGGGAGATATTGGGCATACGTACATTAATCGTACGTTTTCCCCCTGACATAATCAGATGTCTGTCAACAAAAGGTAACTCACAGAACGAAAGGAACATGAAACTGCACAAGTCGCAGCATCTGTTCTCTTACGCAGGAAATTTCTCAAGTTCACTCGCTGTTGCCCAAGTTGGTCTTCAAGAGGCAGACCATGAAATACACTCAATAATCGCGCCGCGAGGTTGCAAACTGACGTTTGGGTTGGAATTAGTTCGTAGATGTTGCATAGATTGTTACTGAGGTTTACCTGAAGGGCTGCTCATGTAGCATATGGTCGCCTACGTGCATAATGGTTTTCCTCATTTTTATGTCTGGATGTTTGGCCTTATGCAATGTTGTAGCTCTGCAGACAGACGTCTGAATGACTTCCGTATTGCGACATTGAAAGTGAGTGTGGGTGAATTTTGTCCGTTTCACTGGGAGATAAAATTTGAGTGTCAGGCTTGAATCAGAAACGAGAGATAGAAAGACATGAAAGAATTTCTAGTCAAAGGAATTAGGTCGATGTATTGTTTCGCTTCATAAATCGTCCTTCGGGTGATCTTTGTTATTTTATTCCCATTTATTCTGTATTGATTTCTTCCATTCTTTTGCTAATGTTTTAATTTTTCTGACGTCATTATTAACACTTTCACTCTCAATCGTCATGCTCAGGCGCCAATGTCGAACGTGGTACGGGGAGAGTGAGTGGTAGGAGGCTCCTTTTGTTCATTTTCATGATTCATGGTTGGTAGAACTCTCTCTCTCTCTCTCTCTCTCTCTCTCTCTCTCTCTCTCTCTCTCTCTCTCTCTCTCTCTCTAAAAGAGCTAACATATTTAGTTCTTTTAATGCTCAGCTGATTCTTAATACAAGGAGCCTTTATCCGCCATGCACCGCCTACACCGGTGTTCCTCCTCATCCTCCCCTTTTGTTTATGTACCTATCCAACCCTGTACCGATATGTTCCTCAGATAACTACTACCTTTGCTCAAGGGGACATACTGTTAAGGTGACTACAAATAAAGGTTGCATAACATCACCTATTGTGTCAAGTTTGGTGGCGAAAGGAAGATAGCTAATTGGATTAGATGAGGAAAAGGATGATTTTATGACAAAATTTTTGTGGGAAGAGTGAAGGGAAATGCTGTATAATCCGGACCCTATAACAAGCTAATAAAGACTTTAGGGAAGCAATGGCGATTTGCTTATCGCAATGAAAAGTTTTCCAGTTGAAAGTAGAGCGAGTGCTGGTGACGTACGCGGAATAGTGAGACAGACAGATGTGAATAATGCCTTCTTGGCTGATTAATATTCTTAAGAATAGAGATTAGTCAGATAAAGAACATGAGGTGTATGTGTTAAGTTGCTATATAAGAAAAAAGGCCGTGAGTGAAGTATTCAAATGTTTATGTTTGCTGTGTTCATTGGTGATGGTGATGGTGAAGAAAAGGTGGAGGCGTTTGTCTTTAGAAGGGTTGGAAAACGTTTGCAAGCAAAGCAAGATGAAAGGGATCTTTCCTAGATAGTTGTTGGGGGTCGTTATGTAGGACTAATATTTGTTTGGGGTCATTATCTGTATGATATTTACGGTCTTTTATTTGTCTTGTACTAAATACTTTAAAGATGGATACTTCTGGGTTAAACCCCTTTGGGGGTCATTGTCGAGGAAAGATGCAATGCAAGTGGATGTTTTCAAGAGCTAGGATATAAAGCTGAATAGAAGCCAAGGTGGGAGAGTGAACAGGAGTATGAATGGTGTAGGAGTAATAGTGCAAGATTTGTGCAGGTGTCTAGGAGTGACTGTAATTGATGGTGTTAGGGTCAGAGAAGGCGCGAAGCTCAGAGGTATGAGACAGAACCTCACATGAGGCTTTGTTAGGAAGTTTAGCTAACGAAGCCTCATGTGAGGTTCTGTCTCATACCTCTGAGCTTCGCGCCTTCTCTAAGCCTAACACCATCAATTACAGACACAAATCTTGCACTATTACTCCTACACCATCCATACTCCTGTTCACTCTTCCACCTTGGCTTCTATTCAGCTTTATATCCTAGCTCTTGAAAACATCCACTTTCAATGCATCTTTCCTCGACAATGACCTTCAATGGTTTTAACCCTTTATGTATCCACCTTTGCACTTTTTCCCTCTGCAAGCTTATCTCGGCTTTTAATCCAATTGGATCATATGAACTGCTGATATTGCAACTACTGCTCCCATCTATCATCGCTCCTCCCGATGATTCCTCTATGCATACTGCGCCTCAGTGGCGTGGTGGTATGGTGTTTGCGTCCCAGCTCGGTGGTCGCGGGTTCGATTCTCGGCCATTCCATTGAGGAGTGAGAGATGTGTATTTCTGGTGATAGAAGTTCACTCTCGACGTGGTTCGGAAGTCACGTAATGCCGTTGGTCCCGTTGCTGAATAACCACTAGTTCCATGCAACGTCAAAACACCATACAAACAAAACAAACAATCCACTATGCATAATTCTTCATTCGCCTCCTACCCCGTTTCTGTTGAGTGCACTCAATCAAAAATGACATTCTCATCTATTATATCTGATCTTATGAACTTAAGAGAATAAGGAACCTTTTTTTTTCGTTAAATTCATTGTCTCCAATATAAAGTTTCTTCTTATTTCTAGAACGGTTTCCTCCTCCAACTAATTCATCAATTATTTTGTTGTTGTTATTGTTGTTGTTGTTCTTGTTGAGGGGTAGAAAAGGTCTATGGAGGAGCCTATAGAGGTTTGAAAAAGGTGTTTCGCGTTGAGTTAAAGATATAGGAATTTTAGGATAGGATATTTATGATTTATTTATTAGAATGAAAATGTAAAAGATAAATATTGTGCATGTTGAACAGTACAGAAATATTATTTCCAATGAAATATACGGTATTTATTTTAATTTTAGTTGGTGAAACAAGGCTCTATTTGACCGTAGATTTTAGCACGTGTTAATTTATTTGGTGTACTGAATTTAGGCTGTTTCTGTTTAATTATTTTGTTTTTGCGCTTATAACTTAGAATATATGAACATGTTTAATTTGGGTCCTTTTTGTTTGAGCTTTGTTGGTAGCACGAGTAGTACTAAGTATGAATATTAATTATAAAGACCACTTCACGCTAAGTTAGGGATGTAATATTTTCAACCTATGCGTGAGGAGAAAATCTTGCACGCATCCCGAGTAAGCTGGAGGTCGGATCATGCCTTGTTTAATGAAAATTTAATCGAGTATCTCCTTTCTAGCTGAATTTTGGTTCTCGGATTCCCTGTAACTTCTTCTCCTTTATGCCCATTGTAAGTATTCGTCTTTGGTTATAGTATTGCTTTAATATTGGGGGTGTTCCTTCCTGATTGGATTGAATCTAAGGCAGTTCGCATGGTCGTTGACCCCTTTCTTGACTTATCTTTCAGACCTCTTTTTAGCTGCATGCTGGTGTCTCTTTCTCTTTTTGCAGGCTTTATCTTGGGCGCAGTTCTGTTGAGCTCAGCGCGACAATTCTTCCTCCACATTTACTGTGTGAAAATCGGTAGTCTTCAGATTACAGGGGTCAGGAACTGTTGCTTTCCTGCAGTCGCCTTCATTTTTCTCCTTTATTTGTTGTCTTCAGATTTTTTGCCCTTGAGGTTGCTATTCCATTGACTTTCCTCTTGAAAAAATAAGAAAGGTAATTAGGTAGCTGGTTTCTTGCAAAGGAAAGCCAAATTTATGATGTTTGAAGGAATGGTTAAGCCAACGCTCCTGTGTGGAAGTAAAGTGTGGAAGCTAAATGCAAATGAGAGAAAAAGTGTGAAAGCTCTTGGAGTGAAACGTTTGCGTATTATATGGTTCTCGAGTAATTTAAATATCGAGAAATATAGCAAATGGAAAAATCTGTTAAAAAAGAAAGCACCGGTGAAAGATAGATGAAAATAAGTTAATGTGATGTGGTCAAGTATATAAAGAGAGTGGAAGATGATTGGCGAATTTAAAATGTGTAAAAGTTTAGAGTTGTTTAGAAGGATTATGACAGGAAGACCAAGAAATGGCTGTCTGGGTTAGATGTAGTGGTACACTTAGACCATTAATAACCGTAAAGAGATTGTTTTCAACTTAATAGGGAGTAACATCAAATATGAAAGGGATTCTAATCGATGCTAATGAGTGCTATGTGCGGTAATGTTGTTTTTTTTTTTTAATGGACACGAAGTGCACCCTTAACTCAGCGGTTGAAGAATGAGCATGGCTGCAATTGGTATCTATTTTTCCATGGAGCCACTCCCTGGTGAAATGGCACTTGGGAACTTTTTTTTATATATAGAACCACTCTCCTTACTGGTGAAAATGGGACTGGAGGAATATGGGTATATAGTACGTATAATATAATATATATATATATATATATATATATATATATATATATATATAAATATAATGTATATATATATATGTATATATATATATCTATATATATATATATATATATATATATATATGTATATATATATATATATATATATTATATATATATATATATATATATATATATCACCTTGATTCATTTACATGTACTTGCATTAAGCTACAAATGTACTTTAATATCCAATTCGCTCTTCCTCGGAATTAATATATTTTCATATATGTTACCAAAGGGGAACTTTTCAGTTGATAATAATTTCGTCTTCTGGTGGAGGACGAAGTTATTATCAACTAGAAAATTCCCATTTGGTAACATATATGGAAATATATTAAATCCGAGGTAGAGCGAATTTGATATTAAAGGACATTAGTAGCTTAACGCAAGTATATATATATATATGTGTGTGTGTGTGTGTGTGTACATATATATAGATATATAGATATATGAACATTATATATGTGTATACATCTTTTTCCGTGGAGCCACTCCTCTTGCTACTTAAAATGGCACTTAGGAAATACATACATACTATATATATATATATATATATATATATATATATATATATATATATATATATGTATAGGAAAAACGAGGCAATAGTCTCCCACTTTAATTCCTCAGTTACTGAATGGAGGCTGAAACATGTGTGCAGAAAACTTCGATGTTAACATTTTTAGCTTAAAACTGCCACGGAGAGGCTTCTCGACACTGTGTATTAAATGAATCTGTGTTCCATTCCAAAAGTGACTTAGAGAATTTTGTAATTTGTTACCTTTGGTGCAACTACCAGCCTTCGAGTTTCAGCTTGGTTGAACGTCAACAACGCGGGATTTGCAAATCTGCAATCATTTTTTGCGCAGATTCTGAATGATTTTCCCGCTGTTTTTACTTGGTGATGACATTTTCCTTGACAGTAAATAATGTCAAGTTCCGTAATATGCATTTTCATTTGACTTCTTTGTGTATGTGTGTCTTTAATAGAAATTAGTATATAGTACTGGTAATCTTCTTAGGCACGAAGATATGGTAGTTCAGTTGTATTCCACATAGGAAAATGAAAATGGTATGTCTAAGAAAATGCCCAACAGTTTCGTCCTCCAATGGACCTCTTCCTGGAGCGTTTATTAAGGAAAGCCTTTCCTTAATAGACGCTCCAGGAAGAGGTCCATTGGAGTACGAAACTGTTGGGCATTTTCTGAGACATACCATTTTCATTTTGCTATGTAGAATGCAACTAAATTAGTATATAAAGGCCATTCAAAAGATTAATTTCTCCTAGTTGACCTTTTCTGGCATCAGGTTTAATGCTACTCAGCGTGCTAGGAATTTTACCTTGGTCACTACTCAAATGTGGTTTCAAAGTTTGCCAAGCGCATTTGTTGAATCCCCAGATCAAATATTCGACCAAGTAACAAATTCACTCCTGTTATTTGCTGACGTCTATTTCAGTTGTATCTGTTATTATGTATTTCCTCACACTAAATTATTTAACACTTTTGCCAAAAAATTGTCACTGTCCAGGCTGATATGCCTTTAAAACCAACTTGCGTTTATAGTCTTGACTAAGCCCGTAAGGGTTTTCAACTGAAGATTTAAAGAAAGAAAGAGGGAGGAAATTGCCCTTCCAAAGGCAGGGATGAAAGTACTACACCTCACCCTGTAGTTCACTTGCCATTACTGAGCTCAGATTGTAAGGGCAAACAATTATTGTCAGGTCTCAGTATGATTCTAGTTGAAAAATTAAATGTATGCTGTGTTGATGTGAGAATTATATATATATATATATATATATATATATATATATATTTATATATATATAATATATATATATATATATATTATATAATACGTCTTATATATTATATATATATTATATATATAATATATATTATATAGATATACTATATATATATAAAAAATTAATACATGTATATATATTATATATTATAAAATATATTAATATAATTTCTTGTAGGAACTTACATAATGCACATAAAGATAAGTTTGCCTGCTTGTTTATTCTTTCTATGGAGTATGGTAGTTTGTCAACATTTTGTAAGCCCCTTACATGTTTAATTGACAAAAATTAAGAATCAAAACATTTTAGACTGATATGTTTTATTCTAAAATCAAGTCAATGCAACAATGCAAATGTATCCGTATTCGTAAAGAGATGCAATTACTATTGGGTTCAAACTCCGTAAAAAAAAATTCAATCTAGAAAATTATTGTTATTATTATTATTCATCTAAAAAATCCGCCGAGGGCCATTAATATGCAAAGCATGTTCCCACTGATTTAATTGCCCGTATTGGAAAAAGGGAAAAGAAAGAATCAAGAAAATATTAAATCAAAATGCAAAGAGAGAGAGAGAGAGAGAGAGAGAGAGAGAGAGAGAGAGAGAGAGAGAGAAGAGAGAGAGAGAGAGAGAGCTGTAATTGATATTGGTCGTGTTTTATAATAGCCCTTGACTCGGTGAGTTTAACAGTTTAGCGACATCCTACCACAAGCATTTTTTATGGGCTGTATTTATGCTCATGTTTACGAACCATTTTTCCCGTGAGCTCCTTCGCTGAATTCTGAAAGGTTTTCCTTCCTTTTATAGAGATCGTCATTTTTTTCATTGGACTTAGGCTTTTTTTTATTTCATTTTTGAGATTTTAAATGACAGCATCAGTAGGAAATATATTATCGCGAACTTTATTTGTGTCTCGATCAAATTCAGCGAAATTTATACATATTTATCCAACATTAATTCTTATGAAGAAAATTAATAATATGAAAATTAGCTTTCCTAGCTCATAATGAAAATTTAGTCAGCCTGTTTGACATTCGCCTCAGCACGTAAGTTTTGTAATCTAAAGATTAAAGAATGACTCAGTTATCAAAAGTGAAAAAGATTGCTATACGTTTAAAATAATACCATTTTCGAACCTTTTTTTTTATTTTATTGTAAGCAATATATATATTTTTTTCAATTTAAGCAATATTGTTTTCTCTCTCTCTCTCTCTCTCTCCCTCTCTCTCTCTCTCTCTCTCTCTTTTTTTTTTTTTTTTTTTTTTTTTTTTTTTTTTTTTTACAAAAAAATAACATCGATAATGTTCGTTATTTCGTTGACATAAACATAAGCGCAAGAGTGTAGCAGTGATACCAAAATTTGCTTAAATACAATGGCGAATGGTAAAATCATGCGCATATATAATGGGCACAAAATTGTCTAATAGATAAACACACATACACTGCATTACTGTATGTCTTTTTCGTATAATGTCGATAAACATATAGGCCAATTCACGTCACACGGTCTACGCACCAGGAGCTCAACCACTTCCCTCAACAAAAAGCCCTTTCATCGGCTGACCTCCTTTCCCAGTGACAGCTGTTTTGTATTGAAATGAGGCAGAAAAAAGCCGCTTCCGGATAATTAAACAGAAAAGTAAAAGATGAGAGTGCTTACCAGTGACATACATAAGGGGACTGATGATATAATAAGGGCGATTGTTCCAAAACATGCTGACCAAATTGAGTTAAAAAAAAAAAAAAAAAAAAAACCTGAGGTACATGTACCTTTTTGAAAGGGCAGTAATTAGGTCACTTGATGTTTGCCTCCAATTAATGTGTTAGCCAGTCTCCCAGGCTTCATTAAGTTTGGTGCAATCGTGAATTTTATGTTTTGCTTTTCACTGAAATATGCTAGGTGCATTTGACATGTTTGCGATGTTGTATATATAAATTAAGAATAGTAGCAGTTGGGGACTTGAAAGTTTTGTGATACCTTTGACTTATGCCATTGTTTTTTGGAAGGGCGAATTGCTTACGGTCAGAGATTTGTTGGAAGCGGCTGCGCCAGTGCTTCTGTGCCTGTGTCTGTGTGTGTGTGCATGAGTTGGCGCATAGGAACGTGGTAGTTAACAAGAATGTAATACGAATATATTCCTTTATTTTCCCTACCTATATTTATTATTGTCTTCTGTCCACATATGTATTTGCACAAGAGCATGGCTCCGCACATTAACACATTACTGATTAGGAAGCAAATAGGCGATTTCTTTTGCGAGTGATTTCGTGTGTTTGGATAGTTTCAGACATTGTTTAGAACAGTCTGAGAAATCGACCTTGTTCCACGTGTTGCTAACGCGCTTTCATGTTGCCTAACGATCAACCTCTTTCAATATGTTTTAGAATCGTAATTGTTACCTGAGAGCCACTTTGCTAATTAGTGGTCATTTAAGCGAAACGGGGTGTGCTTACGGTCACGCGCATTCACTACATATATATAATATATATATATAATCTATATATATATATATATATATATATATAATATCTAATACACATATATATGTGTGTGTGTATGGGCGTGTATGTTTGTGTGTGTATGCATGTATGTATGTATGTATGTATGTATGTATGTATATACGCAACACGATTTTCTTTTAACGTAAAGTTTTTCCATCCGTGCAGAGATGATCTAATCAATTTGTGATTTTTTTTTTGTTCACCTTCGTATTCCTGTGTTTAGACAGCATCAGTTTGTTCTGAAAGGGGAGTAGGGGAACAAGTCTTATGATTCTGTCTATCAAATATTGTCACTAATACGCATGAGTGAAAGCATTTTCTGTCCAGACGTGGGCTGATTTCCTCTTAGACCAACTATCCACAAAAACCGAGTGTGGTGTTGTTCGAGTGCTTCAGCAATTCTAAAATGTTTTTTTTATGACTGAGATCATGGTATGTGAGTTATCTGAGGCAGTATGATTTATAATGCAGTACCTAAGCATTTTGACTCAAGACTAATTTGAGTATATGATGTACAGTCATTGACAAAAGTAGCGACAGCTTCATGTACTGATTCAAAGTATAAATTAAAAGGTGGAGGAATGCACACAGACACGCCCACATATAAACGCATTCACATTCTAGTGGTTAAGGCACTCGCCTCATTGTCAAACGTTTTCTGGCTTGATTTCGGGACGAATCGTAGTGAAAGCTCACGTTCTGTTTAAAACAATTGTACTTCTGATGCCCAAAGTTGGGACATAGACCAGCAGGTCCTCCCGTAACGAAAGTCAAGATCAGAGGAGAGTAACTTGAGTTACCCAGATACTAAGAAAAAAAAAAAAGGTTAGGCAGAGCTATGGGTACAGTTCAAGGGACTGCCTGTTGTAATATGTAAAAAAATATATCCCCAAGAAGAAGCTTTGTTCTTTATAATAATTCTTATCAGTAACGTTTTTTATTGGTAGAATTAAGGCAGCGTCAAAGAAAAACGTAATTAGTCGGCAAACATTTTATTTTTTATCGTGTATATAAAAAATATAATCGGATAAGTCATTGTTTTGAAGAATGACATTCAACGGCATAAATTTGTTTTAGGACAAAATGACATGTACTGAACCACGTTATATTAAAGCACCACTGTTGTATCCGAATTAAATCCATGTTATTGTCCACTATAGTTGATTCACATCAACCGTGCTTTTGATGTCTAGGCTAGTCTCTTACGACGCTCCTGATTGGCTGCTGATAAACCAGTCACAGGGCTAGAAACTCTCAGTCTCTCTCGAGAGTTCACATGGGTAGTATCTATATTCCACCTCTCCTGAGGGATACGTCTTTCAAAAATATCCCTCAGGAGATGTGGAATATACATCCTGCTTATGTGAATTCTCGAGAGAGACTGAGAGTTTCCAGCCCTGTGATTGGCTTATCAGCAGCCAATCAGGAGCGTCGTAAGGGACTGGCCTAGACATCAAATGCACGCTTGATGTGAATCTCCTATAGGAACTTAGTTGTATATTTCCGAGAAAGGTTCTCAGTAAACTTGAATATAGCTCATCATCTGGTATCACAAATATTTGTCTCTTTGTAAATGTTCATTTTTTAAATTATGTAATGTCCGATGGATTTTGATGACATTTAACTGGACACGCAAGTCCTGTCTGTTTACATTTGCGCATTGTACGACATCTTCCTTTGCGGGTGGATAAGGAAGATCCGGCTGCATGCTGACCTTCCTTCCACCCGCCGATATTACTACTTGATGCTTGAGTCAGGCCTTCTTCTAGACCAGTGGTTCCCAAATTGGGAGCCCATGTAGCAGAATGCAGGGGGCCATAATCTGAGGATATGTATGTATAAAGCCATGTGTTTTATACATACATGGATTATGCTTGGCGGTGGGCCATAAACAAGTATCATGTATAAAAAGTGCTTAAAGACCAGAGAAGTTGGGGAACCACTGTTGCTGACCCTTGATGTTTAGCTCTTGTAGAGATGGAAATCGTAAACAAGTTCTTCCTTTCGGAGGCTGTTTTTTTTAGCTTTCCACCCGTTTTTGCAAATCGTGTAGACAGTATTTGGTTTCTCGGTAAGTATTTCAAAAACTCTCCGCGGTAAAAGTCTAAGGTCTGTGTTAATACAGAGTGAGCTTCTACAGGGGAAAATTCCTGTTGCAGTTGCTGCCCAAAAAGATTCCTATTTTCTTCTGGTAGAAAAAAAGGCGATTGCACCAGATTGCACTCTCTAATATGACATATATATATATATATATATATTAATATATATATATATATATATATATATATGTGTGTGTGTGTGTGTGTGTGTGTGTGTATATATATATATATAATATATATATATATATATATATATATATATATATATATATATATAGTACATGTAGCTACAAATATCCTTTGATATCCAATTCGCGCTACCTCGGATTTAATATATTTTCATATATGTTAACCGACGTCCGCTGGGCGCTGGTTCGAACCCACGAGAGGACGAAATTATTATCAACTAAAAAATTCCACCTTAGGTTAACATATATGAAAATATATTAATTCCGAAGCAGAGTGAATTGGATATTAAAGGACATAATAGTTCGATGTATGTATATGAATCAATAGCGCCTCAGTGGCGTGGTCAATATGGTCTTGGCCTGCCACCTCGGTGGCCGCGAGTTCAATTCTCGGGCATCCCATTGAGGGGTCAGAGATGTGCATTTCTGGTGATAGAATTTCACTCTCGACGCTGTTCGGAAATCACGTAAAGCCGTCCTGGGTCCCGTTGCTGAATAAACACTGGTTCCATGCAACGTGAAAACACAATACAAACAAACAATATATGGATCACGGTGATGTGATCAAAATTCATATATATATATATATATATATATATATATATATATATATATATATATATATATATATATATATTCGCTATAGTTAATGTCAAGACGCATTATATTTTACATAGTATACTACAATTTCGTTTTTGTTGATTCTTGTTCTAACAACTAAAGTCCTTTTGCTTTCGTAATATTCAAGTGACTAACTGGGAGGGCGTGATACGCTTTGCCCAGACGTTCACTTCTGACGATGTTCTTTTATTTACGTTGCCACATTTTACTCGAGGTGGACGAATGAGCATTATCATTTGCAGTGCGGCTGCGCCCCTCACGTTCGAGGTCTTCACCTTGATGTGTGTCACGGTTTTATTCGTGTTGCTGAATCAGCATGATTTTCTTATATATTTGGATATAGAATTGTAGACGTGTTGGTTGTGTGTGTGTTGGAAAAAGTGCCAAATGAAATATATTTCAGTGGTGAAGGCGTCGGTTGAATGATGGTAATAGTGTAAACGGGTGCATTTTTCGTTTACCTAGATTGAAGTTTTTTTTTTCTTTCTTTTTTACAATTACTTAAAAATATGTGAAAGTGGCCTGGTGTTAATTGTCATTTACTTATATGTAAACGCATGCGGTATATGCGCATGTACTTTCATGATATATAAATATATATATATATATATATATATATATATATATATATATATATATAGATATATAGAGAGAGAGAGAGAGAGAGAGAGAGAGAGAGAGAGAGAGAGAGAGAGAGAGAGAGAGATTAAATATTTTTTAATCCATGAACTTAATGTGAATTTTTTTGTTTATAGTTTTTCTATTTTTATGTTTTAAACGAAGAGTTTTTTTATCTGAAAATTAATTCGCGGTCATGAGGAACTTTCAATCACGTATGTATCCAGTGCCTTTGTTCAAACGATATATTTAAAAGAAGAAAAAAGAATGTGATTGATGTTCTATTCTAAGATTCTGAAGTCTTCAAGATTTTCCTTTTCAATTCTGAGGTCGAGTTTATGGTCTTGCGGTTATGATGTATTTTATTTTTCCCGTCCTTTAGTTCAGTATAGTATTAGCGTGACTGAAATGCCGTGCATCGCTATTCCTTTCTTTCATATGTTTTGCTTTGTATTATTCTGAATTATAGTTACGGATGTGAATTCGATGTCTCGCGTAGGTGTTAACGTTCTTGTTCACATACTCTTTCTTCTGTATTTACATTTATGTGTGTTCCTTTTATAGGTATACGTTATTTGTTAGAGAGAGAGAGAGAGAGAGAGAGAGAGAGAGAGAGAGAGAGAGAGAGAGAGAGATCAATGATAGTGAATAGACTAATAATATAAGCCAGTCTTTTCCCACTAAACTATGAGGTTCTCTGCCGGATCCACGTATTAGAATATCTATTGTTGGCTAATGAGGAGTGAAGAAAATGTGAGCAAATAATTACTCCCAATTGCAATATCATTGCGTTAGTGGCCGTTGTGATAGCGAGAGTCGCAGAGGAAAGAGCAGAAACCGATGAAAAAAGAAATGAAAAAGAAAGAGCTCTTATTCCCCTATTGCTCCGTGGGCCATTTTATTGTTTAATCATCACTTTGGTCTGTCACACACACACACACACACACACACACACGTACACGTACTGGGTGGGGACGGAATGAAGAAAGTGTCTATTGTTTCCAGTCAGGTGTAGAATGACTCTCCGAGTGTGAAAATCATTGGCTTATTTCATCACCACATTGTATATTTTTGTTTGGTTTTCTTCAATATATCTTATGACAGAATGACTGACAGGGGCAATGGTTGTTGGTTATCGCGCCTCTTGTAAACCTCCTTCAGAAGTCTCAAGCCAGGTATACTATGGTGTCACAGCATTAACTGGCATTAGGCCCCTTTGCGTCACGTGTGAACACCTAATTTGGTAACGTGTGGCATCGGATGCTTTAACTGGGTTGAGGTATATTCATGGCCAAATAAGTGAAGTTATTGCAGTGAATGGCGTTTCTTCATGGTACTTGCATCATAATGGCCCTCTCTCTCTCTCTCTCTCTCTCTCTCGTCTCTCTCTCTCTATCTCTCTCTCTCTCTATCTCTCTCTCTCTATATATCTATATATATATATATATATATATATATATACAATATATATACATATATATATAAATATATATATATACATATATATATACATATATATATATATATACATATATATATATATATATATAGTTATATATATATATATAGTATATATATATATATATATATATATATATATATATAGATATATATAGACGGTATTTTAAATTCTGATATTGTAATTTATTTTCGTTATTTTCCATCTTGAGATTTATTCATTGTTTTTCAAAATATATCGTCAGTAAAATAATTAGAAAATTAATCTCCAAACTTGTATCACAATTTTATATATATATATATATATATATATATATATATATATATATAGTACTATATATAATATATATATATTTAATCGTGAGATTTGTTCATCAATTTTCAACGCATCAAGATCAGTTAGAATATCCGCATGAAGTGGGAAAATGTAACATTACCTAAAATGTCATAATGCCCAAATGGTCTGCAAATGAGAGGAAATATATATATCGTTTATAGTTCGGTTATAGTTCATGTTGTTTGTATTTGATATTACTGTAAGAGAATAATGGTCATATAAAACTAAGGACGTTATTTACACCCCGAACATCGGACCAAAGTAACATCATTCTGCATACAGTACTTCCATAGAGCCCATTTGTGAGAGAACCTGGCCCTGGGCTAGACGACGACAAGGCTAAACGTGGCGTTCATTACTTGTAAACTATCGTTGTT
>NC_087217.1:9225991-9295991 GCF_015104395.2 Macrobrachium nipponense
TATATTGTGTGTGTGGTGTGTGTGTGTGTATGTGTGTGTGTGTGTGTGTGCTTTCGCTCTCGGGTGCGTGCGGTCAGTCGCTGCTCACTTAGCCGAGTATGTTTTTTGTTGGTGTTAATTTTCATTTCGTGTGCACGTGCGCCTTCTTAATGTGTGAATATGAGTTCATGAGTAATTTATCTTCTGCCATAAATAATACGTTTTCGTGGTAATATTCCCATCTACGAAAACGCAATGAATGAAGTCGTTTTTTTATTCAACTTCTTAATAGATAAGGCTGTTTTTGTGTTTGTCAGTGATTTCATGCCAGTTTTGAACTTTTTTTCAGACTATAAACATCTTTTAGAATGGAAGCAACAGTCATTCGACTTTAATCGCAGTTTACCTGGGGAAGGTTTGATAAGATACCGTGTAATTGGTATCATCATCATGCACTTTCTGAACAGGGTCATCGTAGTCTTTGCCATTTTTTTTTACTCTACTTCTGTGGATGTCTGCTTCTGCCAGAATCTCTTTTAGACAGCGTGGTTCGTGGTGATAGGTCTCTGATTCCTAAGAGTGGCAGTTATGACTTGGACCATCAACAGATGATCTCTAGTTTGTCACTATTCCATAAGAAAGCAACCAGATTCGCTGAACAGCAGTTTATATGCAGTAAATGTGCCTCGCTGTGGCACTTCACAGTTCCAGATGTCCGTTATTCCTCTCACTACTGGACTGTGGAGGAGCAGCCTCCCTTCAGAGGATGTCGTGCTGTTGGAACTTCAGAAGTTCCAGAAGTTCAAGCGAAGATGCAGTGCATGACTACTCTGATGCTCCTCGCATTTTAATACATGTTTATCTATTCATTCATTTACTTTTTCTATTTTTAATATTTGGGATCTTTTCTTGCTGTATTTCCCTTTACTTCCTCTTACTTGTACGTAATGGAGACCATATTCTTTGGAAGCTTGAATTTCAAGTCAGCGGCCCCTGTGGTGGGATTGTTCCTTATGGATAGGTTTCATCTGCTGATTAGTAATACTAATGAGTTTCTTATGTATACCTTTCAGGAGCTTAGGAATAAAGCGTTTCTGAAAATGTTGGATTCTCAAGTCATTTAAATTTCGAATATTTGGTTAACTTGATCTCCACCCATGCTCATACCTAATACTACCTGTGAGCATGTTTGTTTGACTCCCATAACAGCACGTTTCAGCTCTTTTTGACATCGTTAGCAGCGGGTATTAACGCAAGAATTTACCAAGAATAGTTTCGGAGTGTGTTATCAAATTTTCCATTTTCCACCTCTCGTATTTTACTTTATAGATTAGACCTCTCTCTCTCTCTTTCTCGCTCGTGCGTTTTTTACGAGTTAGGTAAAATTACCAAACCGTAATGCGGCTGATTGCCGGTTCATATAACATGATTAATGGGAACCGTTCTGTGCTTGTCTCAGGCTGTTATTCATGTAGCTAAACGGTGAAGGAGAAAATGTGTTGTAAGAGGTGCGTATTTCCGTATCGTAACTTCAGTTAAAGTAAGAATTCGCTGTTGTACATTTCTGTTTTTATTTATATGATTTTCCTTATTTCCGGTTTTATGTTTTTATTCTTTATCATGTTAGTTAAATCGAAGCCGGTAACTGACCTTTCCATTTGGCCTCAGTGCAAAAAAAAAATTATTTCTCGCCTTCCTTTGACAAATAATAATTTTAGTTCGGTAGTGAGATTAAACTGTTTTATACAACTAACTGTATGTACTAGGAATTGAACAAGTAGGTTTAAATTTTATGAAAAATGTCCCACTTATGACCTCTAGGAAACTAGTGATGGTGGTATGATTTTGTGAAAATAGTTAGCATCCAGAACTTCAGGCGCCAAACTATTCAGAAGTGTCGGTTCCAGGTCTGAAAGACTTGAGGTCAGGCTGATCATATTGGTTTCAGATTTATGGTAATTCGCCGTTTACTCATTGATAAAGGTAATGGAGTGGAATTTGCACCGAGTATCACAGAAGTTCCTCTCTTGCTTAATTTTGATGGATTATTAACGAGGTTTGCAGAGAATTTAGAAAATCAAAATTCGATTTTCTAGTGAAGAGTATGTGGTGATGACTATGGCAGTAATTTTGTTTTTCAAATGTACAATCTAATGATTCAAACCAGTCAAAGATTTATAAATCTACGAAGTACAACCAAGTACACAATTCTCTAATATAGTATGTACACTCACACGTACAAAAACTCACACACAAACTATATATATATATGTATGTATGTATATGTGTGTGTAAAAGTATGTTTGAATGTGTATTACTTTCACCCGCCACTCTGGAAATAATTTTTTCAAGGTGTGGTGATTGTGTCCCGTGACAAAATGACTGTCGTCATGCAGGTCGCAGGTCAGACCATTGGACATTGCATTTAGATGATTTTGTTTCTCCTCTGAAAGAGAGTGTAATTTCAGCCAAAGAATATTATTGTCATCGTCGATCCTTTTACTGGAAAGTGAGGCAGAGGCTGAGACTCCTAAGAATTGTGAAATTGATTCTGGGGTTAAAGGGCTACGATGGCTTTGGGCTTCACAGTTTTGAATGGGTTTCATGTTGTGGATGGTTAGACATCGGCAAAGGTTGTGGGTGTGGTAGTTAGATGTTTTCTCCAGGGACTTCTTCGGCTTTCATGTGACTTCGGCTTTCGTGTTTTGGCACTTTTTAAAATCATCTGTTGTTTAAGAGTTGGCTGCTCGGTGTTTCATGATGGTTCATAAATCCTAATATTCAAGACCATCACAATAAGTACTCACCTAAAATACCTACCCAGTAAGAAATTCTGTCTCTTCATTCTCCAGCCTTTGATTTCCTTCCCTATTCTTTCAGCAGCCGTTTCCAGAACCATTCTTTTGCGTGCATAGATTTTGAGTCCCTTAAAAACCCTTTTCCCCTCTCGTTCCTTTCAGATCCTGGCCAGAATACTAACTTTTTTCCATCCATACTCAGCTTTCTTGCACGGTCGTAAATAGCCACAGTTTTACTCATTCGTCCTTTCCAGCCTCCCTGATACAATAATCGCTAAGTCTTCCGAGACTCTTTACACCCTACACCCTTTAACTTTCCCTGGAAGCAATCACTTTATTCTTCTCATTCCAGCATGTACTTCACTTTCACCTTTGGTTCACTCTGCTTTTCTGACCTTCTGCACCACATGGCCACATTCAAAATCCCAATCCCAAGGTGCATCATCCTATTTATTTCCCTTTTTTTTTTTTTTTTTTTTTTTTTTTTTTACATCGAGTACTGGGTATGATGCCACTTTTTTTTTTTTTCTTTTTTTCATCGAGTACTGGGTATGATGCCACACCACACCCCGTGCTTCCGGCCATTTGATGACTTCAACACCATGCAGGCAGTAATAATACCGACATTCGTCCAGCGCTTCATGGGCTTGAAGATGTATGTGGTTATCATTGGCCTCATACAAAGCGGCTCATCCACTATTTATAGGACATTTCTTCCCCTAACTAGTAGCGCTTTGTATATACTACCAGGGTGGGTAAGGGTCCAGAGTAGGGACTGACATGTTGTTGGTGGTTGCCATTGGGCACGACAACGACCTCATCTGCCATTGAATTGGGCATTTCCTCCTACAAGGAGGTCACACTCTTACAGTATGTGTTCCTGTGCCTCTGGACATATAGCACATTTGAATCCCAAGCCATTAGCAGGCAGTACCGTAGAAGTAGGAGTATTTAGTTACGGACCTCGGTGTTTGTTTATATATATATATATATATATATATATCTATATATTATATATATATATATATATATATATAGTACATATGTTTCCCTGATGTTCGAAATTTGTATCTAATAGTTTGTCGACTGAGGTGGATTTAACAACCTCAGCCTGAAGCAGTAAGTTTTAGGTGAAAATGCTTATAGTCTATATTATATATATATATATATATATATATATATATATATATATATATATATATATACACACACACATTATGCATGTGTGTGTGTGTGCGCATGCAAAGAATGACGTAATTCGTTGACAGATATGAATTCCCCTATATTTCACTTCTCCGAAATTCCTTCCCCGTTTCGCGCAGTTAACCTTGTCACGGCCTCGTATTTTGACCTGTAGGATAGGGTGGCCCCTGTCACCTTTTCCGTGAACTCATTTATTAATTTTAGGTATTACTGTTACCATGGTTACTGAGTTTTCGTTTTCGTTTGCATTATAATTGTAATAGAGGTGTTCTTTGTTATTTTGCTGTTAAGTTTATTGTTATTTGAGTTATATATATATATACATAATATATATATATATATATATATATATATATATATATATGGTATGTATATATATATGTGTGTATATATATATATATATTGATATATATTATATATATATATATATATATATATATATATATATGCCCTTCCTTTGTCTTTAAAAGTAACCACCTTTCTCCTCTCTTGATAGTGCGTATACCTTTAAAGTCGGTTGTTGTCAACATTTTTTTTCACCTCAGTATTCCCTCCATAACACTGCCGCTGTTCTAATAAGATTTTAAACCACAATAGAATTTGAAATATTTTGAAGCCGAAAATTGTTTTGAAAGGGAAACAACGTTTTCACCTTTGGCTTTTTATGTTGTACTGCCATTTTTGGGAGGCTAACGTTACAGGTTTGTCGTCTGCATTGCGTAGTTTTTGCTCATTTTCTTTTGGTCCTTTTTTATCATATTTATCTGGACGACTTTCCATTCCGCTTCTTTTGTCTTGAGGAATGCGACTTTGGGTTACAGGTTTAGATATGGTAATGCGATTATTGGCAATAAGAATTTTACTTGCAAATATTCATAATGAGGGTTAATGGTGTATGTTGTGGTTAGAGATAGATTTTGTGAACAGTCCATAGACAACCTAAATTCTCTTTCGTATGAACAGTAATTCTCTCTCTCTGTCTCTTTAAAATCCAGTATCTTTATTGAGGTAAGTCAGAAATTCAGTGCATAGTTGTCAGGTGACTGTTGTGTGTCGCAGCTAGGGTAGAAAAAGAGAAAACTAGCCGTGTGTCTTCATTGACCTCTCAATTTGCAAACTACCATCAAAATCGGAAGTCTCGGTGAGGTACCTAATATTCACCTCTTCTTTCATCTATTTTATGATTGATATTTGCACAGCTTAACCTGGAATAATAATACAGAATTTTAATCATCTTATTATACTATCACACAGGTGTACCTACTTTTCGTTTCACGTATCTTAAAAATACTAATGTCACCAAGATTTGCGCACTTTACACCATACAGTCATTTTGTGACCAGCTCTCGCCTCATGTCACTAATAACCTCGATATCACATAGATTAAAGGAGTCTGTTCAACCAAGATGCGAACACCGCATGTTTGCCAGAGTAGCTGCGTTCATTAAACCTTTCTTTCAGGTTGAAAAGTGAAACACTTTTAACTGGGTAAGCTTGCTACAACATCTACCCTCCTTCCCTTCTTCGTCCTTTCTTTGTGCACTCTGGGTCTCTGGTGTACAGCATGGGTGATGGTCTCCCTTTTTTATCATTTCAGAGTCAGTTCCGGTTTGACAACGAGAGTTACCTGCAATTGCCAGAAAACCACCGAAGGGTAGGTCTAGCTATCAAAGTCTCCTTCCCTGTCTTTACTGGACTTTCCAGTTTCCTGTACCGTAGGAATTGCTTTCCTTCTGCTAACCTGTTTTTGATATAATATTCTTCAACAAAGCATGTCACGGTAATTCCATTACTATTAGTTTAGTCTTCCCTGTCTTTATTTTAAATTTAGCAGTGTAATCCAATGTCAGTGATAGTAGGATGGCCCATCTGAACTGTGTGGGGTCTTTGGTTCACCTTCGTCTAATAAGTTTAAGCATATTATTTTAACTTATGCAGGTCAGTAATGTTAATGAGTATAAGTTAGAAATGAATGCAGTGTTTAACTGTTATTGTAGGCATAAATAGTGAGAGCCACAGCGTTTGACAGAAATAAGCTACTGTGGCTTATAGAGTATTACCTATTTTCCATATTCTGGCTCATTTACACAGAAATTAATGAACATCAGCGTCATGATATTCAGCCCATTCCTATGTATTTCTTAAACATGTTTTGACTCGTAAAATTCATTAAGTTATTTTCCACATGTAAGTATGTAAATGAATTTTTATATGCGAAAAGAATTCTCAAAGTAAGTAAATTATTTGTGACCTATTTTTGTGTCCAGTTTACGTGAGACATAAATAATGCTACTGGGTCCCTTCCCCACATTCCCGAACTGTGCTTTAGAGTAACACCTAACTGCCCAGAATTGAAATTATCGGTGATTCTTAGTTATTAGACTCTCGTCTTTTGAATGGTCATGCAGACTGCAGTGGCTACGAATTTTATGATGCACATGCAACACCCAACAAATCACATACAACTTCAACGCGAACTATGCAAAGCTCATGACGAATGTTTGGGATTTACTTTCACCATTTCGTAATTTGGTAGGAGCTGTTACAGTTTCCCTCGAACTCGGTTGATTTACGAACAATAGCTGTATTTTGGCGGTGGGCTATTTAAAAAGAAAAGCTTTTGGAAGGTTTGAGTATGCCCTATTATAATTATGTACAGTGATCCTTCAGATTAAAAAAGATTTTCCAGATTAGTAATAGGGGTTTGTGTCAGGCTGCGAACATGAAGATAAAAAAAAGTCATGAAAAAAAAATCCTTGAAAACCAGTAAAGAGAAAAGTAAATAACTTAAGGAGCAAGAAATTTATTATATTATTATTTACACATGATGGGGCGCAGAAGTAAATTGCGTAAATATGACAGTTAGACTGCGTTCTGCTGCTGGGTATATTTTATTTGCTTCAACAAACTTTTAGAAAGAAAGACGCTGATGGTCCATGGATATGAATAGTAGAACATTGTTTTCTTTCAGTAAATTAAAAAAAATGTGCTTAGTTGATGATTATTTCAAAAACAAAAACAATAGGAACAACTACTAGTCTTACTGTGTATACTATATATGTGTGCATAAATATTGATATATTTATATATGTTTGTACTACACATTTTATATATATATATAGATATATATATCTATATTATATAATATTAATATATATTATATATATACTATATATATGTATATATATATAAATTATATATATATATATATATATATATATATATACATACAAATATACATATATATGATTTTCCTAAGTACCCCCAGCGAAGATTTCTAGATACTGCCTCTGGCTGAAGGATGTTGTAAATACTGCCATATTGCTTTTCCCCTTTTAAATTATCATTCCACTGACAATAAAATTAACAATAACCACCTTAGTTAAAAGTAAAATAGGAGGACTGGCAATGAAAAACCAAAGTAGGACCATAAACTCCAGTGCCAGCAGTTCATATGAGCATGTGACGAATACACCAGCCGAAGGCCAATAATGGAAACCATTTCTTATGAATCTCCTTCTTTGCCTTCAGCTTTTTCCATTTCTATATGGGGTCGCTATTTCTAATCAGCCTTCTCCATCTTCCTCTGTTCTGTACATCTTGTTCTCTTAGACCCTTTTCCTTCATGTCATTCAATAATTTATCTTTCCACCTGAACTTTGGCCTTCCCCTCCCTCTTCTGTCCTCCACCTCCATGTTCATGGCCTTCTTACATAAGTGTTCATCTTCTCTCCTCATGACATGACCAAACCATTTCAGTCTTCTTTCCTGAGCTTTTTTTGAAACCTTTAATACTTTGACTGTCCCCCTGATCAGTTCATTCTGGATCTTTTTTCTTTTGTGACACCACACATCCACCTCAGCATTCTCATCTCGGCCACTTCCATTCTTCTTTCTTGTTCTTTCTTTATTGGCCAAGTCTCTGCCCCATATAGCATGGCTGATCTAACTACGCTTTTATAAAACTTTCCTTTAACGTTTGCACTGATCCTCCTGTCGCAGAGATTCCCTGATGACCTTCTCCAATTCATCCTTACACACACACACACACTGAATTCTATTACTGACTTCTGCATCCAGGTTTCCATTCTCACTCATAACAGAACCAAGATATTTGAAGGAGATAACCCTCTTTATGTCTTCTTGGCTCAATTTCACTGTTCCCTGCTATTCCTCTCCACCTGTCCACATATATTCTGTCTTTATTCTGCTAATTTTTAAGCCTCCACTCTCAAGTTCTTCTCTCCATCTTCCTAGCTTGAGTTGGACACCATCACTTGTTAGATCAGTCAGCACAATGTCATCAGCAAACATTGCACACCAAGGCAACCTCTATGTTAAAACATCCATCACAATATCAAACATGTAGGGACTAGGGGCTGAACCCTGATGGAAACCAACTTTCACCTTAAACTTCTCTGTAGTTCCAACTGTGCTTCTTACTTGTGTGGTTGCTTCTGCATACATATCTTTTTTCAGAAACTTTTCTCTCTCAAGCACCTCCATACTTCCTGTCTAGGTACCCTATCATATGTTTTTTCCAAGTCAATATACACCAGATGTAGTCCTTTCTGTTTCTCTCTATATTTTTCTACTGTCTGCCTTGGTACAAATATTGCATCAACTGTGCTCTTTCCTGGCATAAAACCAACTTGTTCTTCACAAATTGTGGTTTCCATTCTCAATCTCCCTTCTGTAATCCTCTCATATATTTTCATTGTATGTGATATCAGTTTAATTCCTCTGTAGTTTCCGCACCCCAGCACATCACCCTTCCCTTTGTAGATTGGGACCATTAGACTATTTCTCCACATATATGGCATTCTTTCTAGGCGATATATCTTGGTCATTAAATCCCACAGGATGTCTATGCCATTTCTTATGAATATATAGGCCAAAACTGAGGACCATTTCTCATGAATAAAGGCTATGTGAAAATAGACACGAGTAGAATCAATTTTTTTACTGTAATAGATTGATTTTATTGTAATTTTAAAGAAATCATCCTGTTTATGACATAATTCCTTAATGACACATTTTATTTACATCTTATGAATGTTATTTGTGATATATATTATTATTATTATTATACAATAATTTGCAAGGTCTTGCGTTATTTCTACGGTCATAGTGCTGTATTTTCCCATGGAACAAGAATATATTCACAGAAAAGGTATAAATTAGTCTCGTTCATAGCGACATTTAAATACATCTTTATCGATTATTTATATTACCTTTGAAAGTCCAGCCTGACCAAAGTTACCATGCCATATGAATTGTGTTTGTTAATGTAAAAAAAAAATGTTAACTTGTGGAATTGAATTTTTGTCTACCAACTGGAGCTTGGAGACAAGTTCCTCAGCCTTTTGAGGCATTCTGGCAGTTTTGTAATTTTAACATAGTATAGGTAGGCTAGGTGCAGTTATTACATTTGCCTACAAGCATTTTGTTTGCACATTTCTAGTAAAGATTCTAATTGTCATGTTTTTTGCAGGTGTTGTATGACGGAAAGTTGGCGGCAGCGATAGTTTTTATGTATAATCCAGTGGCAACTGATTCCCAGCTCTGCCTTCAGTCTGCACCAAAAGGAAACCCTTCTTTTTTCGTTCACAATCCACATGCTTTAATGCTACAGGTGAGGATGTAATCTTGATTCAAATAGTGTTATGTAATGAAATGTAGTACAAGGTTTGCCCAAGGTCTAAGGAGTGTTGTGACTACCAAATTGTCATGGTTCATAGTGAGAAACCTAGGATTTTATACAAAAGGTAGTGCCGTCTTGCACCTCTTGGGGTGCTCCTGTGATTCCTTTTACTGCACCTCCGTTTTTATTATCTTTCTTACAATTATTTATTCCTACATTATTACAAACCATCGGTCTTTACATGGGAATTACCTTCAGCACAAGCTGGAGTAGGCTATTCTACACAACAAGGTTGTCCAGCAATTGCACTACTTGTGGGAGAGGTGAAGTGTACCCTAACCCCTCCCTTCGCTGATTCACGTAACTACTTACCTTATAGGCTAGCCTAGCCTTTGTCGAGAGTGAACGTAGCATTGCCATCCTCTGCGCTATTGCTTCTTGGCTGTTCTACTTTCATCTCAAGCTAGTTTTTTCCTTCCTTTTTGTTGATTCAATAGTTGTGGTATATTGTTCTTGTTTTTGAATAATGCAAAGCCAAGAATCATATACGTACTAATCCTAAACCTAGATTTTGCCTGGTTGTGGGAGAGTGACTGTGCAATTGCTTTCTCTCACTCTTTCACATTGACCCGCACACTGTTTGCACTAATGCTGCAACGGTACGTGTTCCATAAATGATAATACTTGCCCCGAGGATTGCAAGTGGTCCCTGGAGCAAGGATGAGGTTCGCTGGGAAGAGGAAGTCCAAGAAGACTGCTCATCTATCCAGGTAACTCCTTGTCTCTTACCATGTGATTCCGGTCGGCTGCTTCTCCATTTAGAGGAAAATTCACTCCTCCACACTCCCCTAGTGTTTCAGCAATGGGGAGTTTGCATGGGGGAGAGGGGACCAGTCTCAATCTCTCAATGGCCTCCTTTTTCTCCAGGAGCATTCCACCCCCTGATCAAAGGGAGGCAGCCACTAAAATAACATCTTTTTCAGGTCTAGTTGGAGATCGGGAGGACCTTTCAAAATCTAGGGAACCTCTGGCCTTTCCTAGGTCTTCCAGGGAAATCATCAGTGAAAGGCTTGATTACACATCTTAGTGCCGTCAACCAAGCCCCCAGCAGAATTAATGATAAGGTACAAAAAAGAAATGAAATTGGAGAGGAGCCCCGTTTTCCTTTGACGCCACCAGTACCTTCGTTTCCATCTACTTTCGCGTCCTCCCCCTCTTCTCCTGATGGTCCCATTAGGTGGACAGACCTGAAAAGGAAGAAGGCAGGGGCACTAGATCGCAAGAAAAACCCTTTTCCTTTTGAGGGTTCCATTAGGTGGACAGGACCAAAGGGGAGAAGAGCAGTGAAAGGGCCCATGGACCTTCTCATGATGTGTCTTCTTCTACAGAAGAGGCTTGAAGATCTCTCTATAACACTCCCTTGTCCCAGGACAGGGAACCCGCATCTTGGGTGTTCCCAGACTTCCAAGGCACAGAATACAGCTCCCCTGTCCTATGATGGGGGACCTGTGTCTCCGGCGTCTCTAGGCATTGGATGCACGAATGTGCCTATCCCCTGTCTCAAGACAGGGGACCCAAGTCTTGGGTGTCTCTGAACATCCAAGGCTCGGAATATCATTCCCTGTTGCAGCTGGCACCAATACCAGACACCAGGCATTCCTAATGCCTGGTATAGTTCCTTCCTCTGTAGAGAGCTCCAGGGTTCCGACCTGGAGGCTCATTCCCATCACAGTAGAGGAGTCATCCAGGGTGCGGCCCCTGCCCCGGTTGATCCACTCATCAGGACTCTACAGCCCATGACCATGAAGGTTCTTACCCTTGGGCTTCGATGGCTGCATGCTGCTACAATAAGCATTCATGGTCCCTGGACGAAGACGTGGACTATAGAGTGAGAGTGGGTGTGCCACGTGGAAACTTAGCCCCCACCACCAAATCCCCAACCGAGGACGCAGCTCCCACAAGCCACACCTTGGATAATCGGTGGATCAGGTCCCGAATAGGTGATGCTGACCCTAGGGTTCACACATTAGATGCACTAAGAGAGGCCTCGGCCTCCAAGACAAGTCTTGCTCCTCGTTAGGTCAGACCATGCTCTTGCCCTACAATGTGTGACTGTTCTCCCAGGTGCACCTCTTGCTCACGCTTGTGTGAGCGGGTATACTCTTCTCGGGATAGCTCCTGCACACTTTTGCGAGGGCTGCGTCCTCTTCCAGGGACAAACCCATTCACCTTTGCATGGCAGGAGTTCTCCCAGACCCCTACACCGATTGTCATTTCAGTCTGACAGTCGCTCATGTCCTTCCTCTCCTGATGAGGCTTCAGTCTCCAGCAGGTCAACAAAGGGTGCCAGGCCCCTCTCAACTGTTCTTTCAACCTCCTCGGATTATGTGGGGAAACATGGGAGGGAACATGGGGGTTCTAGTGGAGGTCTCGCACCTGCAAAGAGGGCAACTTGGGAGGACCATGACTTGTAACGATTGGAGGGTCCTCTTATTAAGGATCCAGATAGTACTCCCAAGCTGCAGAAATCCTACATTGAGATTGTTAAACTGATTCTCCAGTATAACAGTCTCAGGATGAGACATTGGCTGACAATGGGATTATTCCTTCAGGCCTCGAAGCCCTGGTCAGGCCTCATAGGGAATCCTTACCATCAATTGGATTGCCTTGGTTTAAGCTTGCAGAATTAGTATTGGGTCAGGTGAATTCTCTCATCTCTGTAAGGAAGAACTCACTTCAAGCCAGCCACTCATTTAAGCTGCTTCCCCCACCACTACCTCGTCAGAAGTTTTATAAACTTTAGGTCTATTGTTGGATAACTAACAGAAAATATCTCCGTCTTACATCAGGTGTCAACAACTTTTGACCATTACTTACCTGGCCCACCAGAAAGTTAACCTATGAGCAAACAGGGCACTTTAAAGACGAGACACAGCTCTGTGCCTTGTTCTGAAGTTTGTAAGTCCCTAATCAGTCTTAACTCTGAGAAACATACCTTTGCTGGGTTCCACTTCTCTGTTTGACGGGGAACAAGTAGATACTGCAGTGGATCGACGAAGGACGGATGGCAATGGCTCCCTCATCCACTGCACAGAGGCAGAGACTGCTGGGCCTTCACAAGCCACTACAGCCCTACCCCCGGGTCAGGCTGGTCCTTCGTCTGTCGGTCCCAGGAAACCACAAAATCTTAGGGTCCCTCACAAGTATACCCAGCCTTCTTCAGCTCATGTCAGGAAAGGTGCAAGCCAGCAGCCCTTTTGTTCCTATGTGAACTGGAGAGAGAATGTAGGGGGAAGAAGAGAGAGGATCCTAGGGGCAGTATTCCCCTCCACATGCTGCCACTGGTGGGGGGTTGCCTGTCAAGCCATTGACCAATATGACAACAACACAGAGTGGAATCCTGGGTCATGAATGTCCATTGAGTAGGATATTTACTTCCCTTCGAATCTCCCCCACCCTTCACTAATCTACTGGTCCATCTGTAGACGTATGTTTCTGGCTCATCGAAGGTCCTCACACCACAGAGTGAGGTGGAGATGATGCTGGAGAAGGGCACTGTATAAGTTATGACAGACCATTCTCCAGGATTTTACAGCAGGATATTTTTAGTGGAGAAGATTTGATTCAAAATGGAAACAACTCGGTCAGTGCTGGCAGCCATCAGGGAGTCCAACTTTATGCTTACAGTGGATCTGCAGGATGCGTATTTCCAAATACCCATCCATCAGTCCTCTCACAAGTACATCTCCTTTATCCTGAATGGGACAGTGTATCAATTCAAGGCTCTTTGCTTTGGATTGTCAACCACTCCACAGGTGTTCACAAGAGTGTCAATCCTTGTTCCAACCTGGGGTCATTCACATGGGATGTCTTTTGAGGTATGTCGACGATTGTCCAGTCCTGACAAGCTCTTGCTTGAAATTGTTTCAGGACAAAGATTGTCTCCTCGAGTTTTGTCGCAGCCTAGGCATTTCAATAAATCTGGAGAAGCCAGACCTCATACCCAAACAGAGGATAAAGTATTGGGTCATGCTGATAGATATAGCAGCAGTGAGTGTCTTTCCCTCAGACTTCCGAATCAGCAAGTTCAAGGAGACAACGAAGTTATTCCTGTCTCGACAGGAATAACCAGTTGGAATGCAGCAAGTTGTTCTCGGTCACCTGTTGTCTTTGGAGAACTGGTCCCTCGTGGGTGACTTCACCTCCGCTCCCTCCAGTGGAGAATGGAGTTATAGTCTTAAACAAGGGATTCGCAGTCCTTTCCCATTCCTCTCTCGAGAGAAGTGAGACAGGACTTAGCCTGGTGGCTAGAAGACAGGAACCTCATAATAGAAGTCCAACTTCACACTCCCTTTCTCTCTCTCCCCCCTCTCCAGTGTTTCTGTTTTAAGATGCATTGAGGGAGGGATGGGGCGCCCACCTGGAGGACGTGTTAATTTCAGATGTTTGGAATTGGAACAACAAGCACTTGCACATCAAGATCCTGAAACTCAAAACAGTCTTCCTGCCACTTCAAGAGTGCCAGGATCAAGTAATGGGGCACTCCATGGTACTAAAGAGTGACAATACCATGGTAATGGGATTAAGTCAACAAGCAAGGGGAATTAGTGTCTCGCCAGCTTCTTCAGTTGATGGTGCAAATGCATGAGTGGGCAATAGCACACTCAGTGGATTTGCCAGCCAGATACATCCCAGGCAAAAGGAATGTAGTGGCAGACAAACTCAGCCATCAGGGTCAAGTGATAGGATGGTCCTTACAACCAGACGTTGTGGAAAGATTGTTAAATTTTTGAAGATGACGAGTAATAGATCTTTTTACAACACGGCACAACCGGAAGTTGCAGTGGGACAATCTTGACATGTACTCTTTTCCTCCGTTCTGTCTTATTTGTGAAGTGATCAGCAGGGTAATGATCACTGCAATTCTCAGAATGACCCTGGTGGCACCCAATTGGCCACATGCCAAGTGGTACCTGGATCTGCTGGCTCTGCTATCCGAGGCACCAAGAAAAATCCTTCCGTGGCACAACCTTCTCTGCCAACCTCATGTAGAAGAGGTTCCACCAGTCCAGAGAGTCCCTATCCCTTCACAGCTGGAGGCTATCCAGCATCTCTTACGAACAAGAGGCTTTTCTCACCAAACAGCATCAGAGATGTCCGGATATCTTCGGAAATCCACTGCAGATGTCTACCAAGTGAAATGGGCCATCATCTGTGGTTGGTGTCGTGAAAGGGATTTCTCTCCGGTCGGAGGTACTGTTCAGCAGGTAGTGGACTTTTAAGTCTTCCTTCACTAGAGAAGCATCTCTCTGTCTCAGTAGTTAATGGCTACAGAGCCTCCAACCTGGGCCTGGTCCTATGCCAAAGGACATAGATCTGCCTTCCTTTTGGGAGATCTCTATGCTGATGAGAAGCTTTGAAAAGTCTTGCCCTCCCAGGGGTTTCAGTCCCTCTGAATGGGATGTGACTCTTGTCCTTCGGAGCTTGACTTGTGTACCTTACAACCCTCTACGAGAGCCTGTACAAGAGTTGTCAGACAGGGATCTGACCCTGAAGACTGTATTTATGCCTTGGCATCGGTGAAAACAGTAGGTGAACTTCATGCTCTTTCTTATAATGGTAAACACTCAAGGGAATGGGAATCTGTTTCGCTCAAATTTATCCCAGATTTCTTTGCAAAGACTCAGAATCTGGCAGTCCCCGACACCAGATGCTAGTCCTTTCGATCCCCTCCCTAGAGGACTGTAGGTGATGGTCGAGAAGAGCTACTACTATGTCCTGTTAGAGTGCTGGAGCGCTATCTTAAAAGGACTCGGCAACTCTGGCCTGAGTGTTGACGACTTTTCATTGGCACTGGCAAGACCAAGAAAAAGGTGTCCAAAAACACACTATCATGAAACAAAGAGGACTTGATTATGTTCCAGCCTAAAGCTCATGAAGTTATGGGCATTTTGCCCTCCCTTGCGTTCAAGGAGAATCAGTCAGTATATCAGGTGCTGAGAGCAGGAGTGTGGTCACATCATATGATGTTCACCTCCTACCTGAGGGACATTGCTCATAGGTCCTTAGTCACTTTTTCCTTTGGTCCTGTGGTGGTTGCTCTAAAAGTTTTGTGCACAGTCCTCAATTTCCCCTAGCAGGACAGGTAGCCTCTGTTCTAAGATGGACGGTAATAGAAATGAAAGTGTGTGTGTGTGACTGGCCTCCCTCCTTTCTCCTTCTTTACCGTACTCTCACAGCAGAATGAGGATAGGTTCCTGGACTGTCACACACTGGGCAGACACACACATGTAGGTGAGTGATCAGCCTTTCTATTTTTTCATGGTTATGATCTAATAGAAGCAAATCCTACCCTCTCTAGCAAGGGGAGAGAGGGACAGACAATAAAACTAACCTATTACTTAGCTTTATTGTCTCCAACACAATGTTCTTCATAGCCTTTTCAGAGTAATGCTGCTTTCAAACCCATTATACTTTGAAAAGCCCGAAAAGCCCAGAAGTCTGACAGACAAGCAAACTTTTGCTCCTCTGATCAGAGGCATGGCACTGATTCCTTTGTTTGATATTGCACAACCAGGAAAAAGCCCTAGGTAAGGCGAACCTCCAGTCTGTTAGGAAGGCTACTCATCCTCCCACCAGTTAGTAAGTCTTCCAATGTAAAGACTGATGGTTTGTATTCATGTAGGAGTAAATTAAAAATTTCAAAAGTAATTTGTATTTTTCATAACATTCAAACCTGAGGACTTTTCATAAACTGTCCACTTCTAGCCATCTCTCATTTGTTTACCTGCGCTATAAGGCAAGTTACAAGACTCAGTGAAGGGAGGGTGAGGGTATCCCTCACCTCTCCCACATGTAGTGCAACTTCCAAACAACTTTGTTTTGTAGAAGGTAATTCCTGTGTAAAGACCTCAGGGTTGTATGAATTGAAAAATACAAATTACTTTTAAAATTTGTCATAGTGAAACTTTGAGGTTTTACTTTTGTTACATCCCTCAGACCTACCTACCTCTCATTTTCCTTTCCAGTGCCAAATGACCTTATAGGTCCCAGTGCTTGTCCTTTGGCTTAAACTGTATTTCATTCCTTTCCATTTATACAAAGAAAACAAAACTTGGCTTAGATACCACCACCAACAAGTTACTCTCAAAGCACAGGATAGTGTGGAAAATATATCCTTTATATGGCTGTTGTCGATAAATATAACAGAAAAAATGGGTGGGACTTGACAATACAAAAAGATACATTGTACGTAGTATACTTACCGGAGGCTTTTTTACCCTAAAGTGAAATCATGTAAACACACCATACCACAACTTGTGGTGCAGTACCTTATCAGACTATGAAAAGGGTAGCATCCTTGATCCATACACCACACCCCTTTAACCTTGGCCAAAAATGTATACCAAAGGTAATTACAGGGATACATCTTAATATGAAATACGATACTGACTACCTAAACTTGAAGCACACCAACCCCACCACCACCCTTCATCTTCACCTACATCAAATTCAAGTGTTTCATGGTTTTACCCTCTTATCAAGATAGTTCTACACACACACACACACACACACACACACTCACACACACACACACACCTCTTCTATAATCTTTCAGGTGCCGTTGTGCACATTTGCTGAAAATGACCTCACTTGAAAAATTATAAAATTTATATAAAACCTTAAGCATACAAGTCTTAGCTGTATTATTATCAAACAAATATGCTGGCCTTTGTGATAAATAAAAAATGGAGCAATATTATCCATGTTTATGACCACAAGATGGAAGCAGAGTTCTTGACAAAAATCTTAGCATAAAATAGAAAAAAAAAAGTGTTTAGATATGAATTTTTGGTATATCGTCTCCAAAGTGGCTGAAATAATTTCGTAGCATTACCTGACAGAAGGACAAATACTGAAACCTAGATATGCTGTACAAGATGGTGACTAAAGCTAATTTTTACATTGAATTAAACATGATTCGGGACCTTTTTAAATTAACCAGTAAGTATCTCTGGAATCAGCAATGTGTCCTCTATGTTCCAGGATAAAAAAATTGCTGTGTAGTATATCATCCTTCCACACTTTCTGTAAGTCTTTAGGAGAAATTAATCTAACCTTTTGTGATTTAATACTTTACAAAATACTCTTAATATCAAACATAGGCTGTTAGCTTTCCTGCAAAAAAAGATACATTTATTTTTTAACAATGTCTGTTGAACTAATTTTATAAATTTTATGAAGGTTTTGGTAATTCACAGTTGTATTTTCAATAATATTTTATTGATCATATCAGTAATTTTTTATTTACCAACATTAGTACGAGTTACGATGCAGAATAACTTAACATGTCTAATTTTTCATGAAAAACCTTAATGCTAGCTGATGACAATGATTAAGTAAGCTTTACCATATCCATGTAAAATACTTTACACTTTTGTGATGAGCAGTATTTTATGCCTTTTGCTCATACTGATACTTGCCTTGCTGATATTTTTGAATGTGTGAAGAACTCAAGTTCAGAATTGTGATACTGGAATTTCATTGGTATGTACCTGTACTTTTTTGTCAGCATGGGTAACTTACAAGTAAATTCAGTATAGGAATAGTTCAGTTCAGTACAGTATGTATTTCATATTTTTTGTTTGTTACAGGATGTGAAAGCAGTTGTTACCTACAGCATCCACAGTACCTTAAATAGTATGGGAGGCATTCAAGTGCTGTTTCCGCTGTTCCAGCAGCTTGACCTACCCCATGACACACCGCCAGCTATTAACGATTATTACAACACCAACAAAGATCCTTCTTTAGGGTAAGAATGAAATATGTAACCCTTTTTTTCATATACATATCCTGTATATGTGATTAGAATAGAAATATCATTTTGTTTTGATTTTCTTGTTGGATACTGATTAAATGAGCTAATATATTGAATAGGAAAATGTATTCATTGACAGAATATCTCCTATAACATTTAATAGTCTTGTGTGGAGATTAGTATTGCCAATATAATACTGTTAACAATATGGAAATTAATTTTTCTGTCAGTTACTGTATCAAACTACTGAACTTCAATTTTTTTTTTCTTTACAGATCTACCTTAATAGGTTTTATTTGTGAGATGGTTGAAAGCTGTAATACAGTTCAGCAGCACATGGTTCAAAATAGAGGGTTTCTTGTAATATCCCATCTCCTTCACCGCGCCTCAAGACACCATGTTACAATGGAAGTGCTAACTGCCTTTCTAAAACTTACAAAGTTCCTTGTCACCTGCCCTAATTCAAATTCAGATCTTTTACTAAAACAGGTAAGATGAATTTGTAATTACTTTGCAATACTGTGCTTTATCTAGTTTTTCACTTTATAAAGTGATAAGTTGGTTAGATTAGAGGTAAATAAATTTTCTTTGCTTTCAGCTGCTGGACCACATCTTGTTCAATCCATCTCTGTGGATATATTCTCCAGTTGTAGTTCAAATGCGGCTTTACACTTACTTAGCAACAGAGTTCCTGTCAGACACGCAGATATACGGATCTGTCCGGAGAGTGTCCACAGTGCTGCAGACTATGCACACTCTGAAGTACTATTATTGGGTAGTCAATCCCAGGGACAAGAGTGGCATTAATCCAAAAGGTCTTGGTAAGTTGAGATTATTTTGTAATTGAAATGAGAATATTTTAGCTTGTAATAGAGCAAAAGTTGTCAGATTTTTGTTGGATGAAGAGATGAATATTTAGGAATTAAATTTTTAGAATAGCTTTGGTAATGAGTTTCAGTACAATGCAGTACATTTTAAAGGTTCATCAAAATCCAGTAAATGAATTGTATCTTTTTCCTCAAATTTAATTACCAAATTATGATTTCCCTTAAAAATTACATGTTGGAAAGTTAATTTTTCTACTTCCCCTATGATGCACAAGCTATGTAAAATATAGATTTTCTTAAGTGTGTATATATATATATATATATATATATATATATATATATATATTATATATATATATAATATATATATATATATATATATATATATATATATATTGATTTTTGTTCCAAAAGACCATAGTAATATAATATCTTCTCTTTTGGTACTTTATCTTAAAATTGCTAGTTTTGCACTTTTGTAGATGTATCACTCATATTACAGATGGACCACGCCCAAGTGATAAGGATGTTGTTAGTTTGCGTGCATACATGCTACTGTTTCTCAAGCAACTTATTATGATAGGCAATGGTGTCAAGGAAGATGAACTTCAGGCTATCTTGAATTTTCTCTCTACTATGCATGAGGTAAGTAATTCAATCCTAAAGGGGTCTACAATGACAGGTATCAAACCTTATATGTTGTATTTCAGGGGTTTGTTCAGTACTTTTTGGTAATATTAAATTTTTGGAATACTTTCACTCATACTTTATATTACCTGTAAAATGTGTGATAAAACTTTATATTACCTGTACAATGGGTGATGAATAGCATGAAGTGCTATGCAGTTTTTTTTATAGAAAAGCTGTCAGTACCTCCCATTGCAACTCTTCTCTTGGAAAATTTATTTTATGAAATAATTTTTGCTATTCCTTAATTGTTAGCAGTTTCAAGTAATCATGGTATTCATTCTTGGAATATTTACTGTAGTTAATGAAGACCACAATATTTATATTTGTATACTTTTTATGCAAAGATATTCAATGTTGTACTCGGTGCAATCTTCAGAACTCTGTAAATTCTTTGTGCAGTGTGTCAGTCTATAGTGCCAAATACTTGTGAACTTTATTCTTTATTAGTACTGAGCATTTCTAAGTTTGTAAATTACTTATTATTATGGTGAACTTATGTCAACAAACTATTAATACTGTACATTCAAAAGTATGATATTGCAAAAAAATGATTTAGATGTAGCTTTCATTAATCATTAGACTAACTTTGGATTTAGTAGTGCATTACATTGCAGTTTGTGAATAATGTCAGTGTTTATGGCTTTATGCTTTCTTTTAATTGTAATTTTAAAAATCTTTGAATGTTGCTATATTGCAAGGGAAATTTTCCTCAAATGTTGTATTGATGAATTACTACAAATGCATAAATACTGCCTCTAGTCAAATTGCAGTACAGTAGTAAATTATATTCATTATTTATGCTTGTATCAGCACTTTGATCATACAGAAAGGCTACATTTTTTGCTCTGTCCCTGGCATCTGTGTCTTCACCAGATTCATGATCACTGTTAAGATATTGAAATTTCAATGTGTTACAGTTTCTTTTATAGTATCATAGTTTAAAAGCTGTAATATAATCATAGTGTAGACTATGCACTACCTATCTGCATCATTATCTTGGGAGTGTTAACCTGGAAGTAAAGTTCCTAGTTCATAATGACATGATAAGACTGAAATTTCAATAGGTTGCTGTTTATTTGCAAGGTTTAGTTTGATAGTTGTGATATTATCACTGTATACCTTTATTACCCATCTGTATCATTTGTCCATAGGTTGCTTATCAGGTTGGGACAGGGGATCACAGTAGTATACAGTGAAATAAATAGGTCATGGTCAATGTTAAGGTATATATGTAATTGAAAGTGGTAGTGTTTTATTTTCAAAATTGCAATGTTTAAAGAGATAGTTGTTCTTTATTTCAAATGAGTGTATTGAGCCATAATGAGTAAATTAATAAAAATACTATTTCATCCCTCCTGCGGGCAGATGCATTGGGGTAAAAACTCCTTATGGTTAGGAAGAACTTTGTATATATCAACATGGAAGGTATATATGTGTAGTAGCTTGCAGAAAAGTAATATAACATATGCCCTTACCTGTGTATTTATATTTGGCTTGTATTCATTCCCAAATGTTAGAAGTTGATTCTTTTTTACAGGTGCTGATATAAAGAAAATAAAAGAAGAAATTTTAGAGTCTGATTTCTTTAACCTACTAGCCTATGCCCTTTCTTGACTATTAACTTTGTCTTGTGATGTTTCAGGATGAAAATCTCCATGATGTGCTGCAGATGCTCATGTCCCTTATGTCAGAACATCCATCTTCAATGGTGCCTGCCTTTGATGCTAAACATGGGGTACGGACAGTTTTCAAGCTTCTAGCTTCAGAGAGTCAATTGATCAGATTACAAGCCCTCAAGTTGCTCGGTTACTTCCTTTCAAGATCAACCCACAAGTATGTTGAGATCGTACTGAATTCTTTTTTAATTTGCATTTCTTGAAATCAGCTTATTTAGTAAACATGTCACTCCTTAAATTGACAGGGTATTTTCATAAAAAATTATTTTTTTTATATAAATATATTGAACTAGAGTCTATTTTTCATATTCTCTAGGATGATCATTTTTAGTTTTAGTAGTTTTGGAATGTTCATAAATGAATGATAAATGCTTGAATGGTATGCTATGGATTTGAATGAAGTAGAGTTGCTTTGCAAGTTGTATTATAAATTTCCAGTATACATATGTTTAGGTCTATCAAAACAACCAACCTCTAACAATATAAATTCAGTTACAATAGGAGGGAAAATAATTATCACTTCAAGATTGGATTTGAACAGCAAACTTAGTAAACCCTGCATTAAATCGTGTACTATTTGAGAGAATTTACTAGAATTTGGATAGTAGAAGATGTTGGTAAATGTCAAACACCCAAGACATATACTGTATACTACTTGTAGTTAGCTCAGATGGGTATGTAGCTGTGTACTGTATTTGGATACGCAAGACTGTATATAAGTATGTATGTACAGTGTAGCATTTGTGTATGTATGGATGATTGAATCAGTAGAAGTGAATTGGTCAATCAGATATGAGCTAATCATAGGTCAGGTTCATTAACAGTAGAGAATAAGTTTGAAGCAAAGATAAAGATAGCATTTGAAAATGTTCCCTACATTTTCAAGATACAGTAGTTACAACATTCAAAATACATAATACTTGAAGTAAATGCTTCTCTTTAGGTGTATATAAAGGCAATTGATTATATTTACAAAGGTGAATGACTAAATGGGAGTCAATAACATGTGATGGAAAATTAATGATAGCCAATATATGCCTGTAGCTCTTTTGAATTAGACAAGATTGTAGGTTAGATGAAATTAGCAACTGTTGAAAATGATTTCTTGTTGATTTCCTTATTTGCATCTTATAGTTTTCATATGTTAACAGAAAATTTGTCTCAAGTTGAATGATGGCATACATTAGTGCTGCAGTTTTGTGTGTCTGATACATACTTATAGTAAATGTTTTTTATATGTTTATAACCACTCATTCATATTTGAATGAATTTGTATAACATTCATAATGTTGGAATTGTTATATGTATTTTGATAAACTTTAAATTCAGTCTAGCTGTACTATTACTAACTCTATTTTCTGAATGTAAAATAACAATGTTACAGTATCTTGCAGTTCCATAGTGCCTTTCCAGTATAAATGATTTAATTGCTTAAGTTTCTTACTGTTTTTGTCCCTGTTTAAGGTTTCTTGATGAATAGTTACTGCATGATTATAAAGCATATTGTACATTCTGTACTAGATTGTGAATTTTTGTGCTTTTACTCTTTGAAGAGCACTGGTACTATTTTGATGACAGCAAACACCATATTTGGTATCACATTACATAAACACAGCTTATGAAAACTAAATTTTTATCTCATTGTATCTTGTTTTAGTTCTAACTCCATTTCTTGCATTATGTTTTGTGATTTTGATATCCAATATAGTGTTGAAACAAAGATAATAATTGTCATGTCTTCATAATTTGAACTTCAATCTCAGCAGAGCAGAGACTATACCAGATGAGTGAGTGATTGTTGACATACATGATAACTACACACAAGTTGCTATCTTGACAGAAACAACACTTTATAGTATGCAGCCTTGCATGCAATTTCCCCTTAACTTATGAATGATTTAGCTCAAACTTCCAATCTGAATGGTCTTTAATGCGTCAATATTTTTTTATAGAATGTCTGATATGGACTTGCTGTTGGTAATTTTAAGTCTCAGCTATACTTTACCGCTCAGAAAATGTGCAGTACTATTTTAATTTTGCCTTTGTAAGAATACACAAATGGCACTAAACCTGTTCAGCTATATCTAGTTATGTTGTTTGGACACTTTTGCCTTATGTTGTAAGAAAAAAAATTTATTGTATAATTATTTCTCTGTACTGGAGAATTTCCTTTGGTCTTTGTGGCATAAGACTTGGTACTTGCTCATGTTTCAGTATATCCCCCAAAGAACAGAAGAGCTGCATTTTAGGGAAGTTACTGATTTAGGGAGTTGTGGGCTTGTGTGTCTTGATTACTTCTTCCCTATACCCTCTCACTCAGAAATGTTATGCTGTATTATGGATGTGCATCAGTTTAAAATTGTTGTCTTCGCTTACTGAATTTACATTATGTATGCAGTGGTGTGTTATAAAGTGTTGTGCACCAAATATTTTTGTAAAAAGGATCTAAAACGTTTGTTTCTGCTCTATAGAGTACTTCAAAAGGGTTTTTTTTTTTATCGGTTATTTGGCTCAAATTCAGGACTTGTTATTGAAAATTTAAAGAGTCTTAACTTAGGTCTTGTTTGTTCTCTTGTGGAGTTAGGTTTGTAGCACAAGTGTCCAAAAAATATAGAGTAAAAATGTGGAATAGCAAGGAGTAATTTGAAAGAAGTATTCAAATTGAAAAATACATACAGAAATTAACCTTACATTCTGGAAATTGATTACTTATTTCACGAGTTTTTATTAGAGACATTTCTGTATATAATCATAAATACTACATTTATGTTTTTGAGTGTGCTGTACATTATTAAATACAGTACTCCATACTATTTTCAGTACATTTTGACCATTTGAAATCACGTTTTGTAAATTGTTGTGATTCATTTATAGATATTCTCTTTCATGCAAACAATGGTCAGTATTCCTTCCACTTCCTATCCATTACTGCATCAGGAAAATATATTTTCACTTTGCTTTGGCAGCTGATACTTGAAATTCCAAGAATGTTCTGTCCATGTTTTGATATTCTTTTGATCAAGTAATTTTCAGGACTTGCAATGCAGATATCATCATCAGCATTTGGAGAGTTGAGCTTTTGAGTGCTAGTGCTTACTTTTCTTCTTATCTCTTTCTTAGCTGCGATGAATACCTATTGTGGTAAATAGTAAAATGCAAATTCAACATTTATTTCCCATGTCTTTACATATTCTTATGCTCATAACAGTTAGGTATCCTTGACTTTCCTAATTTTCCTGACTCAACCATATGAAATCCAGTGCCCATTGGCTTACAAGCACACCAGATATACAGCCATCCCCTTTTTAATATTTGAGAAATATAATGATATAGTGATGGTATAGTTATGTACAGTAGAAACAAGTTGCGATTAGTCATCCCCTTAGTTTTTTAATAAAAACTATTACCTTCAAGACGTGGTTAGTGTTTTCTTTATTTGTCATCAGTTCAGATTCCAATATCCTTTTATATCCTGTCTGGTGATATTGTGAGAGATAAGTGACATAGCGGTACTCTTTCTAAAACTAAACTGAAGGCTTTTTAGTCATTTTATCATCAAAATTTCTCTTCAGTTCAGGGAAATCCTTCCTTCCAGAAGTTAGTTTTGAGACATTTACATGTTAGTGCCGCTTATGTCTTGGGGCGTTGGTAGAGCCGTGTGTGTGTTGTGATCGTGTCCCTCTCTCTCTCTCCCCCTGTGCCCCTGTGCCCTGGCTGGTTCTGCCCCAACCACCACCACCACCACCATCACTACCACTACCATCACCATGACTACTTATTCCCATCACTAACCACCACACAAATAATACCCCTAACCCACACTGCCCATACTACCCAACATATCACCCAACCAATTACACCCTACAAAACACACCATTGCCACCACCACGGCGCCATCCAGGTGGTGGCTGGTCCACAGTGAACATGATGACGTGATGGCTCATTTTAGGCGCAAGTATGATGTCATGAACCCCCACAACCTCTACACCCTGCTGGCTGAGAGGCTGTTGGTCCACGAGGAGACATTAACATTGCCCACCTACAACTGTTTGTATGAGGTAAGTTGAATGTCATTCCTTGAGATTTGAAATAATTATCTGTTCCTGATGTTCCATTCTCATAATGATGAAATATAGTTTTGAGATAATTTAAACATTTTATTGTGTTAGCTTTGTACATGTTTTAGAAATAGAAAAAGGATGTCATGATTTGGCAGACTCCATTGATGAGCGTTTTTTTTTTTTTTTTTTTTTTTTTTTTTTTTTTTTTTTTTACCAGATCTTAACGGAACACATCAGTCAGCAAGTTATGTATTGTAAGCACCCTGAACCTGAATCACATTACCGATTAGAGAATCCAAGTGAGTATTTTAGCAGTTGATCTTATGTCTAGTGATAACATATGATTGCTGGTGGAAAATATTTTCTTAGGAATTTTTATAGTGTTTTTTGTCATATATAGTACATACTTCTAAAGTGAGAAAAATGTAGGTATTATGATAAATATAGCTTGCTGTTTCCTTTTTTCCATCTAAAATCAGATGCTTTTAGGCATTGACAATTTTGTTGAACTTTTCTCTTCAATGGTTTTGTTAAAGACTCGTTCATTATTATGAAGATATTTTTATCTCTGGCACCAACCATTGTTTTTCAGGACCATTTGACTTAAAGAGTTTGATTTGTTGGTTGATTGTAAGTTTTTACAAGAAGATTAATTTTTTCTGAATTAATAATTCACTGCTCATTAGAGAATGTGGTGAAGGGATTTTTCTTCTAATTTAATACTTGATTTGTAGTTTGTGAAGAATGCGAGATTGATTTGCTTCACCACCTGTGGTAGTAAAAGTCCTGGCAGTTTCCGTGTGTGTGTGTGTGTGTGTGTGTGTGTGTGTGTGTGTGTGAGAGTGTAGTATGTTCCATTAGGGTTGATGCAGCATAGTCAGTCCATTCTTTTAGAGTATAATGGACACAGGCAGATAACTAAAAAGAATGTCAGTACTACTTTTTATGTTAGCATTCTTGTGCTGTGAATGCAGGTCTATTTTCAGCCCATTTTAGAATTTATTTTCAGATCTTTTTGGTACATGAAGGAGCAAATGTTCCCAGTGCTTACACTGCCTGAGGTTGCTGTAGGTATTAGTTTTTTTATATTGTAGTAGCAAGTTTTCTTCCAAATTTTAAAGCTATAGCACTGTAATACTGTATTCAATATTTTTTCACTTTACAGTGATCCTGAAAGTCTGTGCAACCCTGATTCGACAGAGCAAGCCATCCGATACATTAATGGAAGTTAAGAAGCTATTTTTGTCAGATATGACATTACTTTGCAATAATAACCGAGACAATAGGAGAACAGTCTTGCAGATGTCTGTGTGGCAGGTATGCAGCTCTCAAGTCCATGTTTATTTTGATTTCAAGTTTAGACTCATACTTATGTTCATTATTAATCAATATAAAATGCATTGCACTATTGATGGTCTGTGCTTCTTAAGTCATTAACTTATGCAGTATTATTATTTGCCTATTCATGTTTGAACGAATACTGTAGTTTTCAGTGTGGAGGATTAGCAATAATTTTAATATAGTCTAAGGGAGGTAACCTAAGTATTTTTGTACAAGTAACTTACCCAGCAGATATATACTTAGCTATAGACTCGGTCGTCCCGACAGAATTTCAAAACTCGCGGCACACGCGACAGGTAGGTCAGGTGATCCACCATTCCCGCCGCTGGGTGGCGAGGTCTGGAACTATTCCCGTTTTCTAAGCCATAATTTCTCTGTCGGTTGAACGAACAACACCTATTGTTCGTTCCTCCATCTTGGATTTCAACTCGTTTGCCGAGAATTTGGATTGGTTTTTTGGTGACGTATTCTGTTTTTTTCTCTGGCTTGGCATACGCTTATTGTGGACTGTTTTTCGACTTTGGTTTTGACTACTCTTTCACGATGTCTGACGCTAAGGCTTCACCTATGTTTAGAGTTTGCAGTAGGGAAGATTGTAAGGTTAGGCTGCCTAAATCGGCATTAGATCCTCATAGTATTTGCGCTAAATGCAGGGAGAATGAATGTTCTTTTATTAACACCTGTGTTGAATGCGAGAACCTTACGGAGCTTGAATGGAAGGAATTATCATCATATGTTAGGAAGCTTGAGAGAGATAGAGTGAGAAAGGCTTCAGCTAGGTCATCTAGTAGATCTTGCTCCTTAGAACAAGAAATTAACTCTCCTTCTAACAATTTTCCCTTAGCCTCAGCTGCTTCTCCCTGTTCTGAATCCAAAGATTCTTCGTCAGAGAGGGAAAATGTAAAAGCTTCAATTAAGAAACTTCAAGCTCAGCTACGAGCTCTAAACCAAGGTAAGAGTGGTGATAGTGACTTGTGCAGTGTCCCCAGTGCAGTGGAGGGGGCGTCTGACCGGTTCCTCATTGCTCCTAGGCCTAGACCGCTTCCAAACTCCCAGGACCAGGGAGGAGGAATGTCGAAAGCCGCAGGGAGGATGCAGAACATCCCCAACGGTCAGGCGTCCCTTCGGCAGATCCTGTTGTTAAGTCCCAGGCTGCCTCGGATTGCCGCAGAAAAGGCGTCCTAAAGGAGTGTTTTTCGGCCTCAGACTCTTCCTCTCCTAAACGAGGATGGAGTTCGGCCTCTCTTTCGCACCCTTTGAAGAGAGCCTGGAAGGCGCCTAAAGGAGACGCGGCTGACTCCAGCCCAGAGCGTTTTCCCGAGACTAGACAAGAGGAGCCTTCTCTTCAGGATCCTACGAAGAAGTTTTTGGTTAATCTGCAAGAGCAGTTAGCTTCTCTCGTAGGCTCTTTTGCTAAGGACTCTACAAGGAGGAAGGATGTCTCGCTCCCTGTTAAGAGTTCCGCTAAGCGCCCCGCTTCGTATAGGAGAGAACCCTCACGATCTCCAGGGCGTTTATCGCCTTCGTCGAGAGACTCGTCTGATAGGAGTTGTTCTCCTGAGAGAAGAGCCCTTTCGCCCTATAGGCTGTCTTCCCCGAAGCGCCCTCTGAGACGCCGCGAATCGAGCAGAAGTCTCGATCGGTTTAGGTGCAAGGAACCGGAAAACCGATTTAGGTATCAGGATCCCTTGGGTCTGCAGGACCAGGAGCCAGACAGGCGCAAAGAGGCAGCAAGACGCAAGAAAGGGCGTCAAGAGCCTCTTAGAACACAGGATTCAGGACGTCAGGATTCTGCTAGAAGGCAGGAATCAGGACGCTATGAGCCAGGACGCCATGAGTCAGGGCGCCAGGAGTCAGGGCGCCAGGAGTCAGGGCGCCAGGAGTCAGGGCGCCAGGAGTTAGGACGCCAGAAGGCAGGACGCCAGGAGTACGTTAGGCGTCAAGTGTTAGGGCGCCAAGAGCCTGTTAAGCGTCAGGAATCAGGACGCGGGGATCTTTTCAAGCGCCCTGAATCAGGACGCCAGGAGCCTAGCAAGCGCCATGAACCTGACGAACCTAGACAACAAGAGTCTAGTAGGCGCAAGAGTGTTTCCGACAGGCAGGAGCCTCACTCTTCGTATAGAAGTACTAATGTTCCGCGCTCCCCTTCTCGGGAAAGGAGTTCTTCTCCCGGGAAGAGCCAGATCACTCCAAAACGATCTCCTTCTGTGGATCAGTTGGACCAGGTATCGGAAGACGAAGAGCCAGTAGATGTAGCAGTTTCTGACTACAAGAGACTTTCTCTTTTGCTGCTAAAGGAGTTCGGAGACTCCCTTCATCCTGCGGACCCTCCTTCACCAGGATCGTTGATGTCCAGCACTAAAGCTCTCAAGTCGTCTTCCTTTGTCAAGATGCACCCCGCTCTTTGTATGAAAAAGGCATTAAAGACGTTTTCAGAGTGGTTGACTTCCAGAAGGGAAGCGGGCAAGACAGTTTTTTCCTGCCCTCCTTCCAAGTTAACAGGCAAACCAGGAAGGTGGTACGAGACCAAAGAACCTATGGGGTTAGGTCTGCCTTCTTCCGCAGATGCGGATTTTGCTTCCTTAGTGGACTCGTCTAGGAGGAAGTCGTTGCTGTCTGCTAAGGCGACTTGGGGCATGTGTGAGCTAGACCACCTTCTAAAGGGCCTCTTTAAAACCCTAGAAGTCTTCAACTTTATGGACTGGGCTTTGGGAGCGTTAGCGAAGAGAGCTCAGGACACTGACTTTGTTTCCATGGAGGAACTTTCGAGCGTCCTGGCTTGCCTGGACAGAGCGGTCATGGACGGTTCTGTGGAAGTTGCCTCTCTTTTTGGAACGGGAGTATTAAAGAAGAGATCTGTCTTTAGCTCTTTCTTAGCAAGAGCAGTATCACCTTTGCAAAGGACATCTCTTCTTTTTGCACCGTTATCCCCGCACCTTTTTCCACAAGAGACTGTTAGAGAGGTTTCTAAATCTCTTACGGAGAAGGCAACTCAGGATCTCCTCACGCACTCAGCCAAGAAGTTTAGGCCGGCAGTGCCTATAGAGAAAAAAGAGAGACCCTCTTTTGTTCAGCCCTTTCGAGGTGCCTCCTCTTCTAGAGCCCCTCTTAGAGGTCGCAGACCAGAGAGAAGGAGTAGACCATCTAGAAGGTCCTTCGGGAAGTCTAGATGAGCAGGAAGTCCTCCAGACGAAAGTAGGCGCCAGGCTTCTCCACTTTGCCAAAGTCTGGGCACAGAAGGGAGCGGACTCCTGGTCCCTCTCTATCCTGAAAAAAGGATACTTGATCCCCTTCAGGGAAAATCCTCCCTTGACGACAACTCCAAGGGAGTTGACCGCAAGATACTCGGATCCGGTCCGAAAGCTTGCTATGTTGCAAGCAGTGGAACAGATGATTTCCAAGGAAGCGGTAGAACTGGTTCAAGATCTCCAGTCTCCAGGATTCTACAATCGGCTATTCCTGGTACCGAAAGCATCGGGGGGATGGAGACCGGTTTTAGACGTCAGTGCCCTGAATTTCTTTGTATTGAAGAAGAAATTTTCAATGGAGACGTCTTCCTCTGTTCTATCTGCTCTTCGTCCAGGGGACTGGATGGTGTCCCTGGACCTTCAGGATGCGTATTTCCATGTGCCAATTCATCCGGCAGCAAGGAAGTATCTGAGGTTCATGTTCCAAGGGAAAGTGTTCCAGTTCCGAGCGATGTGCTTCGGACTTTCGACTGCCCCTCAAGTCTTTACGGACATCATGAAGAATGTAGCTTATTGGCTACATCTGGAAGGGATCAGGATCTCGTTATATCTGGACGATTGGCTAATAAGAGCCCAATCGGAGAAAAAATGTCTGGAGGACCTATTAGTTACTCTAAAGTTGACAAAGTCCTTAGGACTTTTAGTAAATCACGAGAAATCCATGCTGACTCCCCAGCAGAGTATTGTCTATCTGGGGATTCAGATGGATTCTCGGGATTTTCTAGCGTATCCTTCGCAGGAAAGGAGAGAACGCTGCTTAGAAAAGGTGTCAGTCTTCTTAAGGAAAGAACATTGTTCCGCGAGGGAATGGATGAGCTTACTGGGGACCCTCTCCTCGATGGAACAGTTCGTTTCCTTAGGAAGACTTCACCTACGACCCCTTCAATTTTATCTGAAGGAGAAGTGGGATTGGAAGTCCAACAATCTAGGAGATACATTTCCAATCTCGAAAGGGATCAAGGAGAATATCCGTTGGTGGTTAGATCCACAGAAACTAAGCAAGGGAATCTCCCTTCGCTTACAGAACCCTCGCCTAGCGTTGTTTGCAGACGCCTCAGATTCAGGGTGGGGAGCGACCCTAGGTTCGCAAGAAGTGTCAGGCACTTGGGAAGGAGAACAAGTGTCCTGGCACATAAACAAGAAAGAGCTAACAGCCATTCATCTAGCTTTGGTTCATTTCGAGGAACAGGTCTCAGGTCTGGGGATTCAGATTCACTCGGACAACACAACAGCCCTCGCTTATATAAAGAAACAAGGGGGGACGCATTCCTTTTCCCTGTACGAATCAGCAAAGGATCTGCTGATTTGGGCACAGGAAAGGAAGATCTCTCTCCTCACAAGGTTTGTGCAGGGAGAGAGAAAAATGTCCGGGCAGATCTGTTAAGCAGAAAAGAACAAGTCCTACCCACGGAATGGACTCTCAATCCTCAGATTTGCCAACAACTTTGGCATCTGTGGGGAAGGCCCAATATAGACCTGTTCGCGACCAACAAGAATCACAGATTAGAAACCTATTGCTCCCCGATCTCGGATCCTCAAGCAGTAGCAGTAGACAGCTTTCTGCTAGATTGGACGGGCTTGGACGCATACGCCTTCCCTCCTTTCAAGATAGTAGGAGAAGTATTGAGGAAGTTCGCTTGCTCGGAAGGAACAAGAATGACCCTCATCGCTCCCTTCTGGCCGGCTCTCGATTGGTTCACAGAGGTGCTGGAGTGGTTAGTGGATTTTCCAAGATCGCTTCCACTAAGGAACGATCTTCTCAAACAACCCCACTTCGACAGGTTTCACAAAAACCTCCCCGCTCTAAGTCTGACCGCCTTCAGACTGTCGAAGGACTTGTCAGAGCAAGGGGCTTTTCACGAGAAGTGGCGAAGGCTATTGCAAGAGCCAGAAGAGTCTCCACTTCTAAAGTATATCAGTCGAAGTGGGAGTTGTTTAGAAGATGGTGTAAGGGAAAGAAAATATCCTCCTCCAGTACCTCTGTAACTGAAATCGCAGATTTTCTCCTATATTTGAGAAAAGACTGTAACCTGGCAGTTTCAACAGTGAAGGGTTACAGAAGTATGCTGGCCTCAGTTTTTCGACATAGAGGAATAGATCTGACGAATAATAAAGATCTTCATGACCTTATAAGGTCTTTTGAGACCACGAAAGAACATGTAATCAAGAAGCCTAGCTGGAACTTGGATGTGGTCCTCAAGTTCCTAATGTCGGAAAAATTTGTACCGTCTCACGCAGCTTCGTTTAGAGACTTAACGAGAAAGTCATTATTCCTTTTTGCGTTAGCAACAGCCAAGAGAATTAGCGAGTTGCAAGCTTTGGAAGGTAAAGTGGGGTTTAAGAAGGATTCAGCGATTTGCTCCTTTAAACCATTTTTTCTAGCGAAAAATGAAAATCCCTCAAAGCCTTGGCCAAGAAGCTTTGAGATTAAAGGACTATCTTCATTAACAGGGAGAGAACTAGAAAGGACTTTGTGTCCAGTCAGGGCACTCAAGTTCTACCTGGAGAAGAAGAAGTTGCTGAAAGGTACAGAAGAAAGTCTTTGGTGCTCTGTAAGAGATCCGAAAAGAGTGATTTCTAAGAACGCCCTTACATACTTCATAAAAGATGTAATAAGGGAAGCTCACCTTAAGTGCGAAGAAGAGCATCTCAAGGTTCTCAGAGTGAGAGCTCATGAAGTGAGAGCCATAGCTACGTCTATGGCATTTCACAAAACATGGTCGCTTCAGGCTCTTATAGAGTCGACATTTTGGAGATGTAATTCGGTGTTCGCCTCGAATTACCTAAGAGACGTTAAAATTTCGTACGAAAAGTGCTTTGCTCTGGGAGCGTATGTTTCGGCGAATTCAGTGCTGGGAGAAGGGGCTGAGGCTAATCCTTCCTATTTAGTTTAAGGCTTAATTTACTGTTTATTGGTGGTTGTTTTTATTGGTTAATTGTCAGAGGGAATAGGGACCCTCTTACAATTCATAGATTGTAACAATACTAACATGGTCAGGTGATCGGGATTGGCTTCAGTGCTCTTTGTGATTTGTTTAATAACCTTAACTCTGTCATGTAAGAGGGCGAGTCTCCATTGATATGACAAAAGGTCAAGGCTCTACCATGTAAGTGGGTCAGCCCCCATTGGTACGATCCAGTATAGGCTCTGTCGCGTAAGCGGGCTAGCCCCCATTGACACGATCCAAAGAGTTATTCAACCATAGGTTCATTCCTCGTTGAAACTCTTGAGGCAAGCAGACTCATCGACAGTAGTCATGAAGTCTTCAGCCCAATAAGGTAGGAACTATGGATTATGTTATCCAAGAACATAGGTTGTTTTTTCCCTGTTTTTTAATGTATTTAGTTTAAGTATTATTTTGTTTTTAGCTGTCTCTTGCCCGCCACCAAGGGTGCCAATCAGCTAAGTATATATCTGCTGGGTAAGTTACTTGTACAAAAATGATATTGTTAAGATACAATAAAGTTTTGTACATACTTACCTGGCAGATATATACGATTAATGGCCCACCCAGCCTCCCCTCAGGAGACAGGTGGAAGAGAAATTATGGCTTAGAAAACGGGAATAGTTCCAGACCCCGCCACCCAGCGGCGGGAATGGTGGATCACCTGACCTACCTGTCGCGTGTGCCGCGAGTTTTGAAATTCTGTCGGGACGACCGAGTCTATAGCTAAGTATATATCTGCCAGGTAAGTATGTACAAAACTTTATTGTATCTTAACAATATCATTTTGTTTTCTATTTTTTAGGAATGGTTAATAGCACTGGCATATATACACCCAAGGTCAACTGAAGAACAGAAAATTAGTGACATGGTGTATTCACTCTTTCGGATGTTATTGCATCATGCCATTAAGTATGAATATGGAGGTTGGCGGGTCTGGGTTGACACTCTTGCCATAGTGCATTCAAAGGTAATGTAATTAAGAATAAGTTAAATAGATAATGTATTGTTGATATTTAGACATGATATGGAGATTGTAAGACCTTTGGTTGAAGTTCTTAATAATGTAATTGGAATATACGTAATAAATTGTGTGTGTATTGTTGACAGTATGTATTACTGTTTTTGTCAGAGGTATTCGTCAACTTTGTAAACTTGAATTTCAGGTGTCATATGAAGAATTCAAGCTTCAGTTTGCCCAGATGTATGAGCAGTATGAGAGACATCGTTCGGATAATATAACTGATCCCGCTATTCGACAACAGCGTCCAATATCTACTATATCTGGTTGGGATAACAGACAGTATTACGTAAATGCAGAGATGTACCGTAATGGTGGTGGTCCAGAGGCAAGTACCTTCTCATTAATTCTATACAACATCTGAAAAATCTGAATACATATGTGGTTTTTTTTATTCACACAAACCCATGATTTATACATATATCACTGTTGTTTAATTTACATGTCTTTGTAAATCCTAGATGCTAATTCTCAATAATTACAATAAAAATGTGTTAGGAGGTGCCAATATATATAAGTAATGGGGTTAGACACAGAAAATTCATTTTTTTAGTTATGGATGTTTGTTCTACAAAAACCACTGTTTATATGATTGTGTGAATCACAATTTGGAAAACGGCTCGAGCTACTAAACAGCTGCGTTAAGCTGAATAACTTTTTGTAAGAAAGGGCTTGTGATTAACAAAGAACTCAATACTACTTTAAGAGACGGATTCATAGCTGTCAGGGTCAAAGGCTTGTAATTGTTGTAAGATAAGAGATGTTGTGATAAAGATATGGCAACAGTTTCTGCTGGTAGCTAGATAAATGTTAAACAAAAAGGAGTATAATTAAAAGAAGGAATCAGTGCCTGCTTTCCTGGAATTTGAGTACAGAATTAGTTTTACTATGCGGAAAGGGTCCCAAAATGTGGACTTAGACTCAAGTGTGCCATGTGCCATAGGTTGTCACCTCCCAATGATGACACTAAAGAACCTGTGATATTAGATATACAGTACTACATGGTTCAATTACTGAAACTAAACTTTCAAAGGATAATGGTTACATTCCAGAAATTATGCTGTTGATTCTTTGGGTACTGAAGATGAACACTACCCCTAAGTCACATTTTGAGTGAGATTGCAAGATATAGCGAGCTACCTCTTTCCCTCTCTCTTGCTCTGTTTGTAGCTCTCTTTTGTCAAAATTTTTGTGCAGAGCTTTCAGTTGTTTTTAAAAGATAATGTAATGAGAGCTAAAGCACTGTATACTTGCAGGCATCTGTTACTATACAATTAACTGATGCAGAACTGATCACATACTATATGATGTTAAGTTCTTTTTTTAAAAAAGTATACAGTACCATATACAGTATGACTTATGAAGATTATCTTGAAATGTATGTAACTGGAAAAGTAAATAACTGCTGTAATGTCAGTGTGTATTATGCCTTCTCTTCCAAAATATATTTAGTCCTGTGAGACACACAATATTTTTTACATCTAGTAATACAGTGAAGGAATTCAAGTTGAGTAACTTTTTCTCCATTGAAACTGAAACTGACTTTACTATGCATGATGATCAGTTTTGTGATTGGTGTTCAAATGTATAGAAGTTCATGAAAACTTAGCAATTAGTATGATGTTTTTGTTTCATGTTCATAAGTTATTTATTTTTTTTACTTTCTCGTGTAACTAGTATAATATTCTTTGATGTACTGTGTACTTGCAAATTGAATGACTTCACTGCAAATTTCATGCGGTATGCTCTCTAGTTTGGTATATTTGTGAAGAAGGAGATTTTTTTTTAATGTTTCTTCATTGGTACTGATATGCATTTTGATATTATTCAATTCACTTACAGTACTGAATAGGAATTGGTAGGATAGTTATTTGAATAGTTTAAAAGTACGTATTGTGTAATAATTTGCTTGTATTTTCCAGATGGAAGCAGAGAAAATCCATGCTGTTGAAAATGGGAAACCTTCAGACACCCCAGAACCAGAACTTGACATTCCAAAAGATCATGAAATTGATCCTGTCATGAAAGGCGATAATTGCTTGACTAAATGTGAGAGTGAGAGGTTAAGTTCAGAGGATCAGCGGTGTAAGAGACCTAGTGGAGGATGTGAAAAGAAGGAGACATTTAGTGATAAATCAATTGCCTATAGATTAACCGAAGCAGGAGAAAATATGTCAGATGGAACACTGGAAATAAAGCAGGTGGAGGAGTTGAAAAGTATTGAGGACAAAGATTCTGCCTCCTCATGTTCACTTTTCACACCTGAAATAGTAACAGATATTCCATGTTCTGTGCCTAGTGATCCTGTTGAGTCACTGCAGCTCACATCAAAGGCACATGAAGAGGTGATTAGTATAGCAAGTGAAGAGGACCTGAAAAGTATTGAAGTAATTGACACAAGTAGTGTGGAAGTTCAAGTGCTTGACAATAGAAATGTTGATAATAAAGAACTGGAGGAGGGAGTACAGGAAGTGGAAGAAAAGATTAGATTAGATGCTGCTGATGAAGTTGAGAAGGAGAGAGACAGTGTAAAGATTGAAGATGTTGCCAATGAAACTACAGGGACTCCCAAAAAAGGAGAAAGTAGTAAAAGTGAGGATGAAGGTAAATCTGATGAAGAGGAAAAGAAAGATGAGGACAAAAAGGAAGAAGCATCCGATGAAGAAAATAATGAAAACAAATTAGATGCTACCTCTAAGTTGTCCTCAGTGTTGGAGCCTGAACAGAAAGAAGTACTGAAGGACGATGAGAAGGACACTTCTGTAAAAGATGCTGCAACCACAGACCAGGATATAGTCGTTAAAAGTACCAATGAAGAAAGTAAAATAGAAGGTAGTCTCTCTGAAGGGATTGCTCCTGAAACAACTTCAGTTGAAGGACAGGCCACTAAAGAAGAGAATGTAATTAAAGAAGAATCAGTTGAAAACAAAGAGACAGAAGATGTTAAAGAGGACATTGAAGGAAGCAAGGAGGACTCTGCAAAGGAGCAGGTAACAGGACTTAGTGATATAAAGATTCCAGTCATTCCACAACAAGAAATGATAGCTACAATATCAGGTAGCCTACATGAAAAGGATAAATGTGAAAAAGAAAGGGAGGCAAAATTAGTTGATGAAAGTGAAAAAGTAGTGCAAAGTGACAGTATAGTTACTAAAAGTACTGAACCAGAAAAAGGGGAAAGTGAAGTTTGTAGTGCTATCACTTTGAATTCTAGTATAGACAACAGTAATGTTTTGGAATTAGACAGTAAAAGTAAAGAAAACAAAGAAACAGATAAATCAGAAGTAAGGTTAGAATCAGAAAATATAGGTATAGAAAATAACAATAGCATAGAAAAGACAAATTTAGGTAGTGGTAATAGTGCTGATGGTGATGTAGATGAAACACCTGTGTCAAATGTGTCATCGACATCAAGTAAAGATACAGTTGAAGTATCTGCCTCTGAAGATTCAACAGAAAAATCTTCGCAAATCTGTGATATTGTACAAAGGACATCTAATTCTGTTTTCTCCCCTGAAGCTTCTAGTCCTGTTTGTAGTGCTCCTGAAACTCCTAAAAATGTCTCATTAACACAAACAACTAATAAGATTTTACCTGAAATTACATCAGAGCAGACCAACACTGAAGTACAATTAATAAACAAAGAAGTACAAGACAAAACTAAGGAAGAAGAGGAACCATCCTCCAAGAAAGAAGACGCTCATGTTTCCCCGAAGAAAGAAGTGCTTCCCTCTTCAGTGACAGAGGGAAAAGATTCTCCAGTGCATGTGGTTTCAAGTTCCTCAAAGGATGAAGCGTCAGGTTCTCCAAAGAAAGAAACGCCAGTTTCCTCGGATGTAGAAAATGATGTAAATTCCATAGAGATTACCCAGTCCCCCAAAAGAATAAGTACGGAGGCCTTACCAAATGATGGAAAAGCAGATACAAGTGATCTTTCTAAGAATGAAACTTCAAAAATAGACAAAATTGTTGCAAGTTGTAGTGATCTGCCTAAAGACCAGGAGTCTCAAACTGAGGAAACTGGGGATGAGGAGCTGAATAAAGTCGACGACGAAGATGTTACAGAATCAAAAACAGATGGCACATTATCATGTGGTGATACAGATAAAGAAGAAGACAGAACCACCGATGTTGATGAGAGGATCAAGTGTGTTGAGGAGGATTTACCGAAGGACCAAGTTGATTTAGGACTAAGAAGACATGGTATTTCTCTTACGGGGCACACAACGGTAGAAAAAGAAAAGGACAGACAAAGTGAGATAATAATTTTTTATTTTATTTTGTTTTATGTTGATTATATTAAATTTCATGTCAAAACTGATTTGAAAAGTTAATTTAAATTGTAAATTTGTAAAGCTATTTGGTAAACAGTAATGTTTCATATACAAATATGCACATTTGCTCTGTTGGAAGTGTAATTGTAGTCTGCATTTTCTTTTTGAATTTTAAGAAGTAATGATACTTTGCAACTTCTATTGCTTCTTTCAAGACAGCCAGTGAATAGTCTAATTTTGAGTCCATTAGTTATGATATGAAAATCTGAGATCGTACCATATTATTTCTATTTAGATTTTACCATAATTTTCTCTACAACTGCACAAAAAGGGTTAAAAAATGTTTTAGTTGATTTCAAACCTACCAGCTTTCAGGATGTTTTAATTGAAGAAATTACTTATGGTTGTTTTATAAAGGAGAAACCACAACATTCAATTTTATGTTATGCAGAGTGTATTGGCAGCACCAAAAAAAATTAGTAGGTCAGATTTCCTTTTAGCTGTCATGGAAGTCAGGAATTTGCTTATTTTTTATTACAGTACTTTTCGCTCAATTTTGCTTTAGGTTATTTATTCATTGGGGAACAGGTTTACTGTACACAAGTTTAAAGTTCAACCAATATCCAAAGTTTAAAAATACAGTACATTAATATGATTACTATATACTGTATGTCTATTTTCTTCTTAGGGCATACAGAATGGATATTAGAGAAACAATCAGCAAACAAAGTGTACCCACTTTATAGAAAGTTGCATTTGTCAGTGTGTTATGCATACCACAATGAAGATGGCACTTAAGGTCCTTTGTGCAACCCATCCCCCCTCTCATTTGCAATGCACTCTGCCTTTTATTTTTCATCTATTCTTGTTGGTGTCCACCCACCCACCTAGCTATGTAACTACAGGACCTCAGCCTTTATCCCAGTCAAATTTCATGATTTCATTCAAGAAGAAATCTGTCCTGTGAACCCCATGAGTCTCAGGTTGTAATCTGATTTCATTAACCTTAATAATTCTAGTAAATAAATGAAAGGATATCCAAATACCAATTGAACTACATTTGGCCATATGAATTTATATGTACGTACATTGTTTAAGGCACTCTTGAATGCATGAAGTCTTAGGGCTATATCTCTAGCAGTGCTGTGCGACTTATTTATAATATTTCTTCTTTGTTAGTCAGTTATTATAACATTATATGAAGTAAAATTCATCACAAACCCTATATCCTGACAAAATTGTAATAAATTTTGTAAAAGTATGAGATCATACATGTGCTGTCTTGCAAGGCCAAGGAAGTACTGTACGTACTATCTTGCAATGTCATCATAAGTTGTTAAATGAAAATATAGTTATGACAAATTTTGTTCCATACAACTGATAGTTGATCTTTTTTCAGGTGATTCAGAAAGGAAATCAGCATCCGTATCCCGTAGCTCTTCTATTGGTTCTTCTCAGTCACACTCTAGACAGATTTTCTCTTCAGGCCCAACAAGACCTCCCTTTAGAATTCCAGAATTTAGATGGTCTTACATTCACCAGAGATTGTTATCAGATGTTTTATTCTCTTTAGAAACAGACATGCAAGTGTGGAGAAGGTACAGTAATCCACTGATGTTCATTTTGATAGTGATAAAAAACAATAAATTTTCTCAATGTGAATAGAGCGATTGATTTCTTCACACCGACCAGCTTTTCACATTTGTAATTATTTAATTAGAAAATTTTATTTGAACCGTAAAATTAAGATTGTTTTTGACATCTTTTGTGCCTTAATGTTAGTTAAAGCATGTGAAATTAATAATATATCATAAAGCATAAGCATTTGATAAGTACTCCTGGAATTTTAGATAATGTATAGTACTTTATTCCATCTCAGTAGAGAAAAATTTTGTACAGAAAATGTTTTTTAATGCATACAGTATTTTTCTCTATACTGTGTATAGGTTTACAATCCCTTATCTGAAAAGTTTTACCTTTATTTATAAATGTTATATTTTAATTGAGGCGACAATGTGATTTTGCCAGTTTTGGATATTGCTTTCACTCTTCCTAAATGTTATTCTTTCATTTATTTAGTTGCATGTTTGTATTATTAGTATACTTCCTTAAGACCTTCACTACATGGAGGATGAATAAAATTTTATTTTCATTTTTACTTAAGGAGATCATCATTGGGAATTAGCAAGTTTTTAACTTCAAGAAGTATAACAGAACTCTTAATGAATGTGCAGTATTCAAGCTAATGAACATAATATGTTTGTTTGTCATAAGAAATAGTAATGAAGTATTAGACAAGCCACAGGTTTGGTAAGCCTGGCTAAATGTATGGTGATTTACATTTAGCCTAACAGTGTTTGCTTCTAGGCCTATTAATTAGTCCCAAGCTAACTTGAATGTATATTGTAACATGCTTTATAAATGGAAATTAGTAAAACTGATACAAGCACAATAGGGCTAGCTTAGTATAATCTGCTGAAAATGAAACTTTGACATTAAGTACTAAATATAGACAATCTACCAAAAATGCCATTTCACAATACGTACAAGAGCTATCTCATGAAATTGTTTGGAAACAGAATTGTAATGGTTGCATATGTGAGATCAGATAATAGAGAAGTATAAACAATAATTACAGTTCTGTTGATGCAGCATACTATTGAGCTTTATAGAATGTTCTTGTCGAAAATTAAATATGTTAATGAATTTATTGTGCAAGCTTCAATTCCAAAATCCTTAAACCAAAATAACAACTGTCCCCAAAGGTTCCAGATAAGTATAATTGTGAACCTGTACATACAATACTATGGATGAAATGTTTCAAAATGGAGCTAGTATACAGATTAGATATTTTAACTGTAAATGAAAAAACTCATTTATATAAGATAATATTCTATATAAAGGAATTATAGTAGATAATGGGATATGCAAATGTGCTGTATAATTTTTTTTAACGAAAGCTGTATTCATAATAGGATGTTTTGTTGTTAAATTAGTAAAAGAAGGTTAAACTTACCTATATATATCACAATCTGTACAAACTGCAACAAAGTGTAATGTATTTTTATATGATTTCAGTCACTCTACAAAAAGTGTTTTAGACTTTGTCAACAACAGCGAGAATGCCATCTTTGTAGTGAATACTGTGCACCTCATATCTCAGTTAGCAGACAACCTCATCATTGCTTGTGGAGGTCTCTTACCTCTCTTAGCATCTGCTACCTCACCAAATGTAAGTTAATTGTGGATATTTCTTTTGGAAGAATGCTGTTAATAGAGAGATTGCCTGTTTATTCTAGATGTATTCTGCTATATTTGAGGAATAATGAGGAATCTCAGTGAAATATTAAAATTTGCTGTAGAGATGAAATATAGTAACGAGAAAACAAACTACACAAGAGGTGACAAGCTATTCCTGTACTTAGTATGTATATAAGAGAATTTGTTGACCAATACTTTGTTATTTGGCTTGTCACTTTGCATATTTGTAACATTGTTAATTTTTACTAACTTCACATTGTTTCACGTGTGTGTTTATCAGAATGAACTTGATGTGCTGGAACCAACTCAAGGAATGGGTGTAGAAGTTGCTGTGTCTTTTCTACATCGACTAGTCAACATGGCTGATGTTTTAGTATTTGCATCTTCACTTAATTTCTCGGAGCTAGAGGCTGAGAAGAATATGTCAAGTGGAGGTATCCTTAGACAATGCTTGAGACTGGTATGTATCATTTAATTTTTTTTCTACCCACAAAGCACTTGTTTTGGTTATTGTTCTTGCCTTTTATGAAACAACTTCAGGGAAAATAGAAGATAGCTTTTTCTTCCATAGGGTGTAAAGTCAAGATTTGCTACATCTCATTAGTTTCATTTGTACTGACAGGACATCACTACCATCATAACCATTTTTATGTCAGTTTTCCCCATATAAGTGGTTAGATATGACAGAATTTCATTTATTTTTCATTGTGATTGTTGTTGGTGCTGCTGTTGTTGAATTAGTCGTCTGCATGAGTCATGTGCTCACGGAAGTCGCCGATGCTTCCTGGAACCAGCGAATGTTTTGGACGCGATTTTTCGTAGAGTAGCGACGCCAGTCTCTATGAACTTCTATTAGACCTAATGTCTTCAACTGTCCCCTTGTCCATGTTTTCCTGAGGCATCCTACAGCTCTTTGCCCTGCTACTCCCACATCTCTTTTGCTTTGTACCAATGAGGCATTCTACTTCATTGGTGGTTGGACTATTTCTCTTCATTTTGTCCATGTTGCAGCTACTCTTACCATTCTCTCGCCTCCTGCTTCACAGTTCAGTTTGTCCCCAAGGTAACAGAAATTCTGTACCTCTTCAAAGACTTGCCTCTTAATCACAACAGCGTTCTCACCTCCATTCTCCTCCCTGTTTGCCCTTGTGATGTATTTCAGGCAACAAAATCTCCTCTTCCATTTATATTTTGTAATCCTGAGAACCTCTTTTGACACAATCTGCTACACTCAGTAAATGTTATAATGTCTACCCTCTCATGTTTCCTGCAACAACCACATGGCCACTTGCTTGATTGTATGCTTTCCTTTGTCTCCTTTCCAGTCACCACAAGCTTTGTTTTGCATACAGTACTTTTATTTTCTGTCCTCTCCTCTGCATTCCAGTCTCCCAGTTTTTAACATCACCACCTTTTCTTCAGATTTTGCTGTTAACATTAACACTGGGTTATCTGTATAAACCAGCTGCTGATCCACAATGGAAACCATCATATTGTGGTACATTTGCTACTATCTTCACTCTGGATCTAGTGTTGTGTTAGAGTAACATTACTGGTTTAATAAGTTTTTTTAGTACCATCTTCCTTCATGATGCCTTTTTGATTACTTGTCTTCATACTCTGTCAAATACCTTTTTGAAGATTCACAGGTATGCAGTGTATTGTGTATTCTCTTTTGCTTAGTGTGGTACTTTTCTTGTAGTTGTCTCCTTATAAAAACTGTTTCCTCTGTTGATCTCTTTGACATGTCTAACAGGTAAATATTGATTTTATATATGCAAGTTATGTAATTACCAAGTAATTACATAACTATAAGTTTCACTCGTCGGCAGCTAGAATTTTGGAATTTGCAGTAGCATAAGTTTCTTTTGCCTAGACTACTGACCCCGCCCACTTTCAGGGCAAGAGAGGAACCTGCTCAGCTCAGAATTTCAATATGTATGTTTCTGCTGGCTGATGATGAAACAACAATTAGCACCAGCAGTTGTTTTGGAATTTTTTGTCTCAGTTGGTCACATTTTGCAGCAATTGGTGAAGTATTCTCATCTATGGAAGGCTGTTCGACAAAATAAGTCAACATCAGGTTTTTTCCAGATCTAATTTCCCGATTTTTGATGATGTATACTGATTTGGACTGTTAGATTTTGTTGACACTTTTGACTTGTCGACATGTCCGATTCTAGTTCCCAGAGTGTCAGGTATTGCAGCAAAGGTTTCAATACTAGATTAATGAAAGCCTGTTATGACCTACACACTTGATGCATGACCTGTAGAGGTCAGAATTGTACCCCTGACTTGACTTGCAATGAATGTGATAATTTGGATAGCAAGATGTGGAAGACTTTGAAGAGTTTTGATTAAGTCGGACAGAGATAAAAAGAGAAAGCGGCTTCTAGAGTCAGTAACAAAAAGACATTAGCCAGTCAGGAGTCCGCTAAGTCTGTTGTAGAAAATATTTCTGAACCTGTGTCATTTATTCCACCCAATCCCAGTTCTCAATCTGTTACACCCACTCCACTCCATCTCCTTTACTCCCAATCTTGACCCTATTGCCATCCTTGAGAAGAGAGTTAACCAAAAGTTTGGGTTATTAGTGCACACTGTGGAACAGTTAGGCACTTTGGTGAAAGTCCTAATGAACAAATTTATTAAGAAAAGTGAAGGTGAATTTTAGTGGAGGAGATGGCTGTCTGTCCTGCCGATTCTTCTAGGCAAAGGTCCCTGGCATACTCCATTAAACCTGGGAGGAGCCAAACCAGTAGCCCAGAGGAGGTCGGTGGGGTCTGCCTACAGGCTCCCTCAGTGGGGCCTGTTGTTGCATCCCAGGTTACAACAGAGCGCCACTGAAAAGGTGTTTCTATGGAAGTGAGTTGTCTTTTGTTCAGTTTGTTTAGTTCTGGTAAATCTAGTCCAAGGTGTCAGTGACACTTTCCAGAAGAATCACATCCTTTGAAAAGATGTGCAAAGGAAGTTTCTTCCGCAGTACTACCACTTAAAAGGTTCAGAGAACCTCCGCAAGAACAACAACCATCCTGTAGGTTTTGGGATAGTCCCGAGTTTTTGTACATGGAACTTACCCAGCAGATATATACTTAGCTATAGACTCCGTCGTCCCCGACAGAAATTCGAATTTCGCGGCACACGCTGCAGGTAGGTCAGGTGATCTACCGCCCCTGCCGCTGGGTGGCAGGAATAGGAACGATTACCGTTCTAGAACCAGATTTTCTCTGTCGCGGTAGTGTCAACATACGTTGTTGCTACCTCCTGACTTGATTTTCGTTTTTTCATCGCCATCGACCTTCTGGGCTGTCTTTTGCAGGGAAGTACTGGGTCTTTGGTTTGGCATACGCTTTTATTAACTTTTTAATGAATTTGGCTTCGAAATTTCGAAGAATATATTACGTGAAACTACCGAATTTTTCGGTAGACACTTATATTTTGCAATAAGGGAAATATTGATATTTTTTATTTTTATTTTTTTTTTTTTTTGTGGCCACAGATTCCGTGTTCCGACAAAATGGAACTGCTCCTCATCAAACTTCTTTGAGGAAGTTTATGAAGGAATTCTTTGTTTCTCTTAGCCCTAAACGACCAAGAAGACAAGTGAATTTTTTGTGCATTGGAATCTCGCATCAGATTCAATGGAGACTCGGCAATGAGTTCTTGCCAGCATAGTATGTATGGCAAAAGAAATAAATCCCTCTATTCCTGACGCAACGCTTTCAGATAGAAGTTTAGTTGCCCAGGCAGGGTACTTACATTTTCATCTACAGAAGAAGAGATGGTTTAAACGTTTGCCTACAGAGTCTTCGGGGTGCGATGAGGGCTCAAAATGCTTCCCAGAAGGTATTCAGAAGGATACAATAAGAGCTAGAAATCAGGGTTCCGCCCAATTTCAGCTCAGAGTCTCCTTCGACTTCCAGACTCCTTCCCTTCCTTCGGGCAAGGATAGGGAAGATTCTGCAACGAGGAACCTCATCAACATGTAAGAAGAGATCTCGTTAGCAAAAGAAGTGTTCACGAAGGATCCTCCTCGGAGGAAGACTCTTCTCTCTCGTATTGTTAGATATCCTGTCGTCTACTGCGTGTAGCTGACTAAAATCACCTCCCCTTGCCAGGGGCCAAAAGCTCAAAGGGGAAGAATTTCTTCCACCCTTCTCCAGTCTCCTGATAAACTATGTGGTTGTTCAGGACTCTCGGACAATGTAGCGCCAGCCAAGCGCCAAATGCCAATACAGGCGAAAAACGCCAGAGGCGGACAGTTCCAAGGAACTCTGTCATGGTCGGATACTGAGAAGGAGCGGGCCTCCAACCTGGCGCAAATGCGCCAGAGGCGAACAAATCGGACAGATATAAGAGTGTCCGATGTGGACATCGCCAGACAGCCTAGAGACTCTTCCAAGCTCGAAGCTCCAGCAAGTGTGGAGGAGCCAAGCCAGGCGCGAGGCGCCAGCCAGGGCTCTAGGAGCCAGACCAGGCCGGCTAGGAGCCAACCAGGCTCTTAGGAGCCTCCAGGCTCTAGGACCAACCAGGCTCTAGAGCCAGCCCAGGCTCTAGGACCAAACCAGGCTCTAGGGCCAGCCAGCTCTAGGAGCCAACCAGGCTCTAGGTGCCAGCCAGCTCTAGGAAAGCCAGCCAGCTAGGAGCCACCAGGCTCTAGGAGCCAGCCAAGGCTCTAGAGCCAGCCAGGCTCTAGGAGCCAGCCAGGCTCTAGAGCCAGCCAGGCTCTAGGAGCCAGCCAGGCTCTAGGAGCCAGCCAGGCTCTAGGAGCCAGCCAGGCTCTAGAAGCCAGCCAGGCTCTAGAAGCCAGCCAGGCGCCATCCAGGTGCCAGGCTCCTTCAAGGCTAGGCTCCAGTCAGGATTGAGGATCCATCCAGACGCAAGGCTCCTTCCAGTAAAGAGAAACCTAAAGCTCTGTCATGTAAGAGGGCTAGTCCCCATTGATATGATACGGGTAAGGCTCTGCCATGTAAGTGGGTCAGCCCCCATTGGCACGATCCGAGAAGGCTCTGTCGTGTAAGCGGGCTAGCCCCCATTGACATGATCCAGATGGGTTTGTCAGTCATAGGTCCCTACCTCGCTGAAACTCTTGAGGCACGCAGACTCATAGACAGTAATCATGAAGTCTTCTGCCAGGCTCCAGGTGCCTTCCAGGCGCAAGGCACCAGCCAGACGCAAGGCACCAGCCAGGCGCGAGGCGCTAGCCAGGAAGGAGGAGCCAATCAGGCACCAGCCAGGCGCAAGGCGCCATCCAGGCGCGAGGCTCCAGCCAGGCTCTAGGCGCCATTCAGGCGCAAAGCTCCAGCCAGGCGCGAGGCGCTAGACAGGCGCTAGGCGCCTGCCAGGCACGAAGCGCTAGCCAGGCTCCAGGCTTCACCCAGAAGAGATCTATATCAAAGAACGCCCTGGCCTTCTTTGAGACATTGTGATCTCATAAGCACTTGATAAGTGCATTGATGATTCCTTCAAACAGCTGAGAATTAAAAGCGCATGAAGTGCGAGCTTTTCCGAATTCTTGTTCTTTCCCTAACAATATGTCATAAGGACATATTAGCTGTCACATACGGGAGATGCAACTCTGTGTTGACTTCCCATTATCCGAAGGATGTCAAGATAACCTTCGAGGGATCCTTCTCTCTTGGTTGATACAAGTCTGCGGATACATTGCTGGGATAGGGAGCAGATACTGATCCTTAACTAGTGAGTTAAATTTTATTTAACGTCGTGTTTTTTCTTTGGGTTGTTTGAAAGGAGTTTGTAGATAACTCTTTTCAACTTAAGCACTAACCCTCGTGTTAGGATCAGGTGATCGGGATCGGTGTTGTGCTCCTTAATTATGCCACTAGGCATAGGCATATTGTCATGTAAGAGGCTCTGTCGAGTAAATGGATAAGACCCCATCGACAGACCCACAAGAACTCTTAGCCATAGGTCACATCCTCGCTGAGGCTCTTGAGACGAAGCAGATTCCTAGGCATTAGCCATGGAGTCTTCCGCCTGATCAAGTAGGAACCAAGGTTTTATTTATTTATTACCTACAACGTATGTTGTTTACCTGTCTATTCAGTAAATAGTTGTCTCTTTCCCACCACCAAGGGTGTCAATCAGCTAAGTATATATCTGCTGGGTAAGTTCCATGTACAAAAATGATATTGTTAAGATACAATAAAGTTTTGTACATACTTACCTGGCAGATATATACGATTGATGGCCCACCCAACCTCCCCTCAGGAGACAGGTGGAAGAGAAAATCTGGTTCTAGAACGGTAATCGTTCCTATTCCTGCCACCCAGCGGTAGGGGCGGTAGATCACCTGACCTACCTGCAGCGTGTGCCGCGAAATTCGAATTTCTGTCGGGGACGACGGAGTCTATAGCTAAGTATATATCTGCCAGGTAAGTATGTACAAAACTTTATTGTATCTTAACAATATCATGTTTCTCGTAGGACCATCCAGAGTCAGAGGAACAGTATTCTAAGAAGAAATGTCTGGGAGCTCGTAAACGCTCTTCCTCTTCGAGGAACCCTTCCTCAGTTGAGCACCCATTTGTTGCTCAGGAGCATACTCCGTCATTTAAGGAAGTGACTGAGTGCCTATTGGTGCCTGAGCGCCATCGGGCGCCCAGTACTGCATTGTTTCTCTTTCCTCGAACTCTCTCGAGCCCATGAACAGCCATTGGCACCAGAACGATCTGTGGCACCAGATCCATCTTCTGCGCATGGAAGGTGCTCAGTGCTAGTCCACACGGAGGTGTACCAGTGCCCATTAGCACCATGGAGCCCATTGGCGCCCGAGTGCCAGGTCACGCACAAGAGTCAGTTAGCTTCTAAGCTCAGCTTTTCTCCTGATCCAATCCTTGTTTGACAACAGCTCCCCCTGACACCCCCATTGGTACTGGCTTCTCCTGTTATGGGGATTTTGAATCTGGTCACTGCTTTAGTACACCAGGCTCCCATAGTAGAGGACCCATCTTTTATGTCTATTTAACAACAATTGGATAACATTTTGAGTTTAATAAAGACAACCCCTTCTATTCCTCGGCCACAGGCAGACTTGTTCCCTGTTCCTTCAGCCAAGGAAGAGGAACGGGACCCAGTCAAGCCACCTACAGCTCACAGTTCGTTACTTAATTATTTGTTGGCAATGTTTCCCAATTTCTTCTCCTGCAGCTCCGGCCTTGCCAGTCTCAACATATTAGATGGATAACAAGACAGCAGACGAGAGACGCCCCAAGATGGTGCTCTCTTCCTCAGCTAAGAAGACCTTACATGAAGTGGATAGTTAGCTCAAGGGAAAGAGAGAACAGGGAAGGCCTCTTTTAGCTGTCCTCCTTCCAGACTTACACAGAGTATATATTTGTCTTGTGTTACTGGAGAAGCTCCTTCCTTGGGAGCCTCTGCATCCTCCCAGGGAGACTTCTCTGGTCTGATAGGCTCTTCCCGGAGATCAGCCTTTAATTATGCGAAAATTCTTTTTTCAATTTCTGAACTGAACCATTTTATTAAACATATCTTTAAAAGTTCTGGAAGTATTTAGTTTTTTGGACAGAGCAATAGGAGCTCTTGCTTGTAAAATTAAGGACTGGACTGCCCTATTCTTCCGGAGGACATCTCAGATTTTCTGGGAGTCATTTCCTGCCTTGATAAAGGTATCAGAAACAGTTCTCTGAAGCTAGCCTCCCTCTTTGAGATGGGAGTAGTATAAGGAAAAAGAGCTTTGGTGTTCTTACACCACTAAAGAATTCACCCATTTGCAGAATTCCACTCCTGTTTTCTCCTCTGGACAAGCAACATTTTCCCACAGGCAACAATAATTCAAATTGCATTGGACCTTCAGAAAAAATCTACACAGGATCTTCTCATGCAATCAGCTAGGCAGCCTAGAGACTCCTTCCTTCATTTCTCGGACAGTCTCGCCCCCTCAGCCTCAGCCCCTTCGTGGTAGAGACTGATAGAGAATTAACCCCAGACCATGAGCGAACGTATGGTTTTCCTCTTGGACAATCAAGAAGTCACCATGAAGCCCTCCTCTCATAAATAAGAACAGTCCTCAGTACACCGGTGGGAGCAAGGTTCCTGCATTTTTGGGAATATGTATGTACTATTGGGAAGAGAAGGGAGCAGAACCTTGGATCATAGAGGTCCTGAAGAAGAGATATTCGATTCCTTTCATAAGAAAGCCTCCTTTAACCAGCTCGCCTATCACATTGACAGCCTATTCAACAGGATCTGACAGGTATTTAGCCCTCTCTGTAGAAGAGGGGAAAGAAGCCATTGAAGTGTCAAGTTGGATGATTTCGAGAGACTTGAGGGGTGCATACTTCCACATCCAGTTCATCCGGACTCAAGAGGGTTCAGAATGTTCGTTTTCTGTAACATGATGTATCAGTTCAGAGCCCTTTGCTTTGGCCTTTCAACAGCTCCCCAGGTATTCACGAGAGTTTTAGTGCCCATAGCGAAATGGTTACATCTTAGGCTGGTGAACATTTTGCTCTACCTAGACAATTGGCTTCTTTTATCTCAGTCCAAGGAGAAATGTACAGAGGGTATTCAAAAGACCCCTCTGCCAGCCCAGAATTTAGGGCTTCTGATAAACTCGCAAAAGTCACATCTAATTCCTTCTCAGGAAATAGTTTACAGGCAGTCCCCAGTTATGGGTTGGGGTTCCATTCTGACAGCTTGATGAAAAGCAAAAATCAGCGATTTTTGGCACTTATGGCGCTGATAACCTGATTTTGGTGCTGATAACCAGTTAATGGTGCCTCTGTTAGGTATGTATTGGTGCCATAACTCTATTGTCGGCACCAATTACTGAAAAACGGCACATTATGGCACCGAAAATCAATGATTTTCAGCGCTAGACAAGCCCCATAAAACTAGATCACTGTTAACCAAGTCTGCCGATAACCGGGGATTGCCTGTATTTGGGATGAGGATAAACCCTCTTGATTTTCAGGTTTTCCTGTCCCCCAAAAGGATAGAGTTGCGCTTACAGTAGGTTGAGAAATTCTTCCCTTCAGTCCTGTTCTGCAAACATTTGTTTGAGCCTTCTAGGGACCCTTGCTTCCATGGAACAGTTTGTATCCTTAGGAAGGCTACACATGAGAACCCTCTAATTTTATCCAAGACTCAATTGGGACGGAAAGAAATATCTGGACACTTGTTTCCCAATCCCTATGGTTGAGGTCACGAGACAGGCTCTCTCAAGGGAAGTCACTTCTTCCTCTGTACCCCGACATAGTGTTTTACTCAGATGTAAGGGTTCGAACCCTTTCGTTCAATCTCATTGAGGGACTATACTAGGAAGACATTATATTTTGAGGCTTTAGCTACTGCTAAGCGCATGAGCTATGTTTTACTCAGTAAGGGTTCGAACCCTTTCGTTCAATCTCATTGAGGGACTATACTAGGAAGACATGATATTTTGAGGCTTTAGCTACTGCTAAGCGCATGAGCTAATTACACGCAATGGACAAAAGAGTTGGGTTTTCCCAGGGTGATGCAGTGTGTTCGTTCACCCCGGGGTTTTAGCAAAAAACGAGACATCATCCAAACCATTGTCTCATTCCTTTCCTATAAAGAGCCTGATGGATATTTTAGGTCCTGAGGAAGAAGATAGTACTCTCTGCCATGTAAGGGCACTAAGATGTTATTTACATAGAACAGAGAAAGTTCGTGACACATTGAGCAAGAGTAACCTTTAGTACTTGGTAAAGAATCCTTCTCACCCCCTCTCAAAAAATTCTCTAGCATTTTTCCTGAGAGACTTTATTTCGAAGTCCACTCTCAAATTAAAGAGGATGCGTTATCCGTGGTTAAAGTGAAAACATACGAAGTAAGGGCGGTAGCCACTTTCAAGCACAATTTATCCATTTCACAGCTCGTTACTTACACAAATTAGAAACTATATACGTATGAAGATTGTAGTACCTTAGATCCAACTTCAGTTGCTGGCATAGTGTTTGGAGAGGGAGTGTAAGAAGTACTTCCTTTCATTTCACTTCACCCTGAAGGAGGAGTGTCGAGTTGTAGGGGAGCCTGGGGGTGCTATGTACTTGGAGTACCCTCCAATTTTGCTTTTAATGGTTGGGTAGTGGTGTGTGTTTTCAATTTGGTGTAGGTGACTACATTTATTAATCTGGTTGTTTGTGTATGGTACTGAACCCAAGCCCAAGGCAACTTTTAATGCTTTGCCAGCATAATTTGAAGAAGTCACACTTATAATTTTTAGAAAGAATACAGGCAGTCCCTGGGTTACGACAGTCTCGGCTTACGACGTTCCGAGGTTACGACGCTTTTCAATTATATTCATTAGATATTATTTCCAGGGTTACGACACATGTTCCAGGGTTACGACGCCTACAACGCTCATCTGGCAGATGAAATATGATACCAAAAATGCAAAATAATCAATATTTGAAGGTTTATTTATGAAAAATGCCATATTAACTGATTGCAGCCAGTGTATTTTTGGCCTGTTCACAATAGGAGTTTGATTCTTCCTTGTATGTAGCAAGGACTCAATTGAGGAATGAGATAGCCAATAAAATGAATACCATTTTGAAGAAACAGGTATACTTGATTTTAATAGCTTGTGTCCCGTTGAGTCTAATTTGTTTGGATCTATTGTTTGAATAAGATTACGCACATGAAGTGGAGAAAGGGAACAAGTTTCCGTGCCTCTCTAAACTGTACACAAACACGAAATGGCATATTCTGCTGCACAGCATATATTTTATGCCAATTAAAATTGCCATTTATTGTATTTTTTACTAACATTACCAGCAAGACAAGAATAGAAGATGCTACAAGAAAGAAAGTTAATATAAGGAATCCTTTCTTAGCCAACTTTACCTCTTCTAGTGTCCCATGATGCTGAGTGGATACTCTTTAGAATTTTTTTTGCGTACAAAAAGTTAAGGCAAAGTTAATTTGAGATGATTGCTTATATTAACTCTATATTGGAAATTTAGTCTTATTGTAATCCATTGGAATTGCAATGAATAATTATTATTATTATTATTATTATTATTATTATTATTATGATTATTATTATTATTATTATTATTATTCAACAGGTATGTACAGTGGCTGTGAGAAATTGCCTTGAGTGCCGTGAAAGAAGTCGTCTCCAGGAGGTTAATGGAGCTGGTGGTAATGGAATCAAGCCCATAAGTAAATCTAGACATATTCATTCTCTAATCAGAGGAGCGCAAGCATCTCCAAAGGTTAATCTCTTCCTCAAACATTTTTCTCTTTTCCATACATTTTCCAAATGTGTCAGAGATACTGCATAAGGAATTATTCCTATTATTTTCTGAAAGCATTTGATGATTACTTATTCCTGATTTTCTTCAACAGAATATAGTGGAGAATCTTGGCACTCAAAACAGTCCTGTTAGAGACCCTGAAAAACTACTGCAAGACATGGATGTTAACAGATTGAGAGCTGTTATATACCGTGATGTGGTAAGTATTTATGGTAGTCGTGTGGCATATTATAATTGAATAATATATATCAGTGTAAAAGGTGATTGTGTGGATGAGGCAACCACCAAAATTTCGGTTTAATATACTGTATGTACAGGTTTTGAGCTGTAATCGCTCTACAAGATGACCTCAAATTTTGCTTACATGTACTACTTACTATAGTACGTATACTAATTCAAAGTATTTTAAAAACAAAGTAAGCAGTAAACTTAAAATGCACCATATTACCATGTATTCTTTAAATAGGGAAATTCTAGGCTATTCTAGATTAGCTTAGACTGGCCTAGCATAGGTAAGCCTAGGTTTAAAGGGTAGAAAGTACTATTAAATTTTTGATAAAGTTAGAAAGATCTTTATTGTAGAATGGGAATTGTACAAATCTGCATTGCGATCGGCCACACTAATCCTCTGGGTGTGGAATAATTTTTTAAAGGTTCAAATCCACTCTCACACAGTGACTTAAATGGAAGGAATAATAGTTTTTTGTTTATATGAAACAGTATCTTGTACTTAAGAAGGTTATGTTTGATGTAGTAGTGCTTTACTGTATTTAGAATAAAAAAAATTAGAAATTGTACCATGTAAAACTCTTTGTAATGAAATTCATATTTCTGTCTGTTGCATATAGTACTGCTTTTGATTGTGGTACATTTCGTTCAAGTGCTATTGTTGAAGAAACTTTTTGGCTGTTTTGTTTTTTCTAATAAATAGTTTTATTTTTTACTTCAGGAGGAAACAAAGCAAGCTCAGTTCTTATCTTTAGCAATTGTCTACTTCATTTCGGTGCTTATGGTGTCAAAGTATCGAGACATTTTAGAACCACCCACCAATGCCTCCTCTTCACCACCCCCACCACCGCAAACTGCTCACACCAATGGTGCGTTTACACAGCACCATTTCTCAGGTAAGGTTTTTTTCTCATAAGGTGAGTTATTTTACACGTATGCAACTACTTTGCAGAGAGTTAATTGACAAACTTAATAGATTTTCTTCACTGTTACTCCATGGTGGGATTTAATAATAACAACCAAGAGGAATTTCATTCTGTGTATTGTACAAGTTACCCCATAATATGCAGAGTTATTTTTGTTAAGCAGACTGTTGGAAAGTTAAAAGTGCACCACTGATTGAGCTAAATACTGTTAATGTTTAGGTTTAATAATGATTGAATTTACTTTAAATATTTTTGAGCTTTTATGTATCTACCATGTATATTTTTCAATTAGTTTTTTCATATATCATACATACAGAATTCCTGAACAAGTTAGGCATTGATATTATATAGCAATATCTTTTTAGCATAATGCAGCACTTTACTAAGTCAAATATACAGTAAAACCTCATTTTAACGGACCTGGAACCAATGGACATTGGATTTAACTGACAAAATCCAGCCAAGGCTAATATAGTCTAAGAAGACTGCTATATTACAAAACCATCTGTGTATAGGCTAGTTTTTGCAACAACAGGTATCTTATGAAAAATTGGTTATGTAAGGATATTACAAATGCTGTTTTACTTACTGTATCCTTAAAAATTCAAAATAAACAAAATAGTAAAACCAATTCTATATCATGTTTTTCATAAACACATTGCCTAAAAGGAAAACATTGTTTTGTTTGTTTCATCGCCACCACAAACCCCTAACAATACGATAATGTACAGTAATTCTAAACTATCATTTACTACCAAAATGATGATGAATTTTTATTGAAAAATTAATAATATGTTATTATAAATGTTATTACTACTGTAAATTACACTACCATCACAATTTCAAAGGGTACTTAGAGATAACATTGCTGTGATTCCTACCATAATTAGATGTTTACATTTTGTCAGCTGGCTGGCCTCGCATGGATAAAAGTTGATTTCATTGATATGGAATTATTCATCAAATAGGCTATATATTATCAAGATATGCCAATGATTCATAAGGTAAAAATGGTTTTATAATTGTATGTATAGTAATACCCCGAACTTAAGCAAGGTTAGGTTCTAGACCCCCTCGTGCAAAGGGAAGTTTCACGGAAGTTTGGCATGGTCTCTAAAAATGCTAATAAAGGCTTACTTCTAGAGCTTGAAACACTAAATATGACCCTAATCATCCTCCCTAAAGATTAAGCTAAGTTTTAAATATAATTAAAGTTACTGTAATTTCATTTAAAAGTTAGCTGAATACATTACCCATAAAAAAGAAATAAATGGTTGGTAAAAATATAGGAGTGTGTGAAGATTACATATGTGCAGTATGTATTTCTCTCTTCTTTCCCCTTTCCGACCGACTGATCTATTTTTAGAAGTCTTCTCAGACACTTTTGAGAAATTCTTTATTCAGTCTCTTTCTCTTTGTTCTGAAATTCCTTTTCGTGAACAAACAGTGCTTTTTATGTGGACTAATACAACTCTCAGAGAGAGAGAGAGAGAGACATTGGAGAGGAGGAGAGAGTGATGGAGGGAGAGAGCGAGAGAGAGAGAGAGAGAGAGAGAGAGAGAGAGAGAGAGAGAAAAAAGCACAATCTTTACATAAGTATTAAGCTACGTAACTTATAAATTAAATTAAAGTTAGTGTAACTTCATTTAAAAGCTAGCCTGATACATTACCCTTAAAAAATAAATAAATGATTGGTATAAAGTATAGGAGTGTGTGAAGATTGCATACATATGGAGACATAGAGAGAAAGAGAACATTGATTACTAATCAGCAACCCTCTCCCTCCTGTCACATTACTTGACATATTTGACAGCTCTGGACTTTGAGCTTCTGGTGGAATTAAAAAGAAAGATAAGGGAAAGAATATTTTATATGTATTACTTTGTCATTACAGTTATATTATTATTATTATTATTATTATTATTATTATTATTATTATTATTATTATTATTATTATTATTATTATTATTATTATTATTATTATTATTATTATTATTATTATTATTATTATTATTATTATTATTATTATTATTATTATTATTATTATTATTTGAAAATTTTAATAAACATATAGTAGAGTAGATGTACCATAAAAATTCTCTCATCTCAGTAAGAGAGAGATAGAGAAGAGTTGCCTTACTTAAAAGTAAAATAGAAAGGTTATTTCACTGAAATACTATCACATACAAATTTTTTACTTAGAGTTATATTATTATTATTATTATTTGAAAATATTAATAAACATAGTACACACTACATGTACCATAAAAATTCTCTCATCTCTGTAAAAGAGAAAGAGAGAGAGAATTATTATTTTGATTATTTAATGTTATTCAATTTATGCATGAAAGCTTGAAAACTTATAAATGACAAAAAATTAAACAAACACTTTTGCAGTGTTTCTCCAGGATTTGGAAATGTTGCAATTGCATTCGCATGTCTGTGAAATACTTGCGTATGATAATTAGTTTGGTTCCAATGAAAAGTTGTGAATTCACGCAACTTGAATCGCTTAAGATTGAGGTATTACTGTATATAACTTAAGAAGGATTTTTTAAATATTTGTATGTATTTAATTTTTGTTCCATGATATTTATAATTTTATTTCACTGACTGTTAATTCAGTAAAAAGTTAGAATATTGGTATAGTATAATTTCAGTTACAGGATGTATTGTTTTCTTACCTTCTAGTATTGATTTGTAAAATGAATATTTCAAAGTAGTTGTTGTCAGTGTTATACTTTTAACTCAGTCAAGAAATGCTGTATATTCCTGCTAAAGGTGAAAAAGGAGAAACAAAGGCAATTCAGTCTAAAAGTGAAGAAGAGGAAAAGGAAAGCCCTAAACCAACCATAAAAAGTGAAAAGGAGAAGTTGAAAGATGAAGGTGAAGCTGCAGTTTTGCCCTTGGATGGGCCCGCAACAGTATCAGCTTTAGTATCTGAGTGTGTAGACAAGCCTGAATCATTGAAGAGTGCAGCTTTGCCCTCAGTAACTCTTCCTGCCCTGACTCTTTCTGTCATTCAGTCAAATCTTAAACAGACAGTACCAACCAATACCACCCAAGTACCCGTGGTACCTGAAATCAAAGAAGGAAAAGAAATAGCAAGTACAAGCAATGAAGGGAAAAGTAGTGTTCAGCAAGCCAAAAAGGTCGCTCCCATCTTTCCTTCGTTTTCACAAACTTTAGATCCTAAATATATGCCAGGAGGCTCATCAGTGGGTATATTTGGGAAATCAAAAGAAAAACCATGGAAAATGAATTTGTTTGGTGGTCTTGGAAAGACTCCAAAAAAGGATCAACCACAATCCACACCACAGTCTGAAGCTGCCAAAAGTGCTGACAGTAAAGAAAAATCAGCTGAAGGTACTTATTACAACTTTAAGACTTGTAGCAGCTTTCATAAACTGGCACAGTATTTCCTGTTTTACTGAAATGTATATCTTTCATAGATGTTATTGTAAAATTGTATGGTAACTCCTTACCATCCTCACTCCATAGTATCCATTGCAAAGTAATTTACAGTTGAAATTGACATATGGTTAACAAAGTACATAACTTACAGTATATAAACATTTACAATGATAATGTCACAATATGCAGTAATTCAAGAAACAATTGTACTTTGTCATATTTAATTTCTTGCCTTAGTTATTAGGAAAGTGTTTACCTGGCTGGTTTGGAATTACTGTATGAAATGTTCTTTGATGACTGCTATACTTTGCATAGTCAAATAGGATAAAAAGTATTGTACATTATGTAATAGATGTACAGATTTGTAGTTGTGCAGTCCCATATGTTGTTAAAGACTTATATTCATTGGTGCCGTATTAATGTGGTAAACTAGTGCTGTATTCATATATTAGGCTTGATTGTAAACATTAGGAGGTGTTTGAAAAGTCATTCTAAAGTTGATTTTAGAGGTGCACTTTAGTAATAACTAATTAAGTAGCTGTGTAATTGTTCTAATTAGAATAGGAATTGCTTTAGTATTGATGAAAAATTAAATGCTGTAAATGGTATTCAGAGATATGGCATAGTATATGTCACCACTTAGACAATTTGTTTAATGGTCTGTGATGAAAGTGACCTTATATTTAATTTGGGTTGAGCTTAACTCTGGGGTTTTGGATTTAAAGAGTTCAGTTGATCCAGCTTATGCACGTATATTTGATTAAGATTTTTAAACTTAGAGTATTTAATTTCCTTTAGTGAGTAATAAGTTTATTTTTTATTTAATAATTTTGGTAATATATCTACATAGAATTCTCATAATCATTTTGGTAGTTTCCTGAATTATTTGAGTAATTTTACTTTTTTCACTAACATTTCCTGTTTTATATGCTTTTATAAAATTTTTATCAAAAGCTTTGTAGTCATACATTAAAACTTTAGGGTACCGTTATTTTTCAAGCCAGTAAATCTTAGATAATATTGAAAAATGACTGGATGTTGTAAAATTACATACTTAGAAATAATGCGCAATAGTATTCGTGTTTAAATACTATTGTGTACTATGAGGTATTTCTAAACAAACTATTTTATAACTTCCAGTAATTTTTGTAGGAAGTTTGAAACCTGATGAACCACAATAGTACCAGTATTGCATTGTTCTAGGAAGGTAATGTTATGGTTAGGTTTTTTTTTTAACAATGATAAGAGATGACTGTAATGATTAAGAATCTTTGAGGTAAAAGAATTTAAAAATATTTATATATCATGCCAACTCTCTTTTAGATACATAGTTGCAGATGAATTATTGATGAGGAGGTAATATTCAATGTGATGTTTTGATCGTTGAATTTATGTTGCAGCTCAGTGCACCAGCACCCAACTGTTTGTTATACACAGCTCACATACAGTAATATAGTAATCATGTACAGTGCAATAATTAAAATATACTTTGTGTCAATAATACTGTACTTGTAATACTCTTAAGATTTTATGTTACATTTAGACATGTTGATTTGCTTGTATTTGTGCTGTTCATGGAGGAATTTCTAATCTCTTAATTAGTTTTAATCATATTTTTTACACATAGTTTCTTTATATTTGTCTTTATTCAAGTGACAACACTTGTGGGGAATATGTTTTGATTACGGCTTATGTTAAAAGTAATTATCAAGAAATTCTCCTCTTTTAGTCCATTAGTGCATACTACTGTCATGCAGTATGTACACCATTTTTTCTCAAGTTACAAAAAATCAAGGTGTTTTATCTTCATTTTAAAATTATTTATTGAAAAAGGCTTCGTATAATACAGTACTTTGTATAAATAAATTTATGGCCTTGTTTGCATTTGTTTACATTCATAGTTTTTTATTCTAAAATTCATGTACCCTGTATTTGTTATGTAAATGTTAATTTTGTTCTTTTCATCTTATGCTACTGTATATCACATTATCTTTAAATGGAGTGTTTCAAAAGAAAAAAAAGTCTTCTTTGGTTCTTGAATGTTAACAATGAAATATGTTTTATATGCATTATTTTTTGCAACTACTTTTTTTTAATTGTAATTATCCTTTACTTCTTAAAACTTTTTGGAGAACTACAGGATAGCACAATACTTAGAAATGTGTAGAAATGAAAAGAAGGAGAATTTTATGTAAGATCTCACTACATTGTATAATATTTCTTGCTTGAACTCTGGATCATGAAAACCATTGTGCAGGATATGTTTCAGTTATTTATTGATTTAGCAAAGTTTTATGGATGTTCATAAGTTTCCATGGATGAAACTATTTATTCATAGGCCTAATCTAAATGGTTTTTGTAGGTACAGAGCGTACTGGGGAAGTAGATGAAGATGGAGAATATGAGGTAATTGTTGTTGACCAACATAATTCATCTATATTAGCATCTGATCACTGTTCCACTGCATCATCTGGACCACCTTCCTTAAAGGTAATGAGAATCTTCTTTCACAGATTGCCAAAGTTTATTGATAATTCCTTTATCCTGCTAATACATGACCACATTGCTATTGCTTTGTAGGTACAGTTATTAAAAGTTAGTGTTATCCTAGGACCTTGGTTATCTTCTTAGGATCTTTATTTATGGTATTTAAGTTAACAGTATTTTTATAATAGGCATCTTTTAGAAGATTAGAATTTTATTCATAGTACTGTATATCATTTAGGTAGTAATGTTAGGATGTAGCTGATTCACCAGTGCATCGCAGTACCAGGTAATCTGTGTCCTGTGGAAACGACATACGCACAGTAGTTTTCCTTGTTGGAAATAGTTGTCTGTCCTTTATGGATACCATTAAGAGAACATTTTTTTTAACTATTATTCATGAGAAGTATAGATTAGATATGTTATAAGTATGAATAATAGCCGTCATCAGTTTGATTCTTATCATGTGAAGTATTCAATATTTGTTCCTTTACATGAAATAAAATAGATGTTATATATTTATGTACCATGTGGTCTGTTAATATTCCCAAGCTGAATTAAAAAAGAAGAGAGAAAACTATATAAAATTTTTAAATACATTTAAGAAATAATTTTTGTTTATTGTGAAAGGATGGACAAGTTGATTTTCTTTTATACCATGCCTTGAATGTCATATCCACATCTGAATTCTTCACTGAGTGATTTACATACATGAAAAAGATATAATTTTTGCTGTACAGTACTTACTATATTTCTGCATTGAATAACTTAATTATTGAATTACATAATGCCTTTAAATTTGAATGTTTTACTTGCTTGCTTTTACATATATTCAGAAATACTTGAAGGTATGGAGATCAGTAGGTGTTTTAAAGAAAGTTAAATTGTAATCTAAAGTTGAAGAGATTGCTATTCTTGCTGTAGTAGGGTAAATGTTAACATAAAGTAGATTGGGTCTTTTAAGTTTGATATGTATAGGTAATATTTGTTCTTGCTTACTGGAAATAATACAAGTATGCTAAATTCTGTTGTCTACAAAAAAGTAAAGAAGATATATAAAGAAACTTGAGTAAGGACAACTTACATTTATCAGACATGAAAGTGGTTAGGGTCTGAAGGTTTCATGAACATGCCATTTTGTATGATATTTTTTTTAATTTGACAAGACAATAAAGTTAATGCTGTCCATAATTGTTTACATGCATAGATTTGGTACAACTGTGATCGAAAGCTGACACCACTGATCAGCGTGTAAGAAATTTTACTGCTATGCAAAGCTGAAGTTTACTAATAATTAATCAAATCTAATTTAATAAGGGATATTTTAAATAGAGATCTAATTTTCTTACACAGTTACAATATCCATTCTTGTCATTTTGCATTGCTTGTCATTTAAAATACAGTAATATGTAAGTTGTTGTAATACATAGTGTTGATTTTATGGGCAGAGGCACAACCTTGGAATTAGCTTTATTCCTTATACAAACAGAATATGGATTTTTTATATTCAGATAGATTAGTATTTACTAGCTGTTTAAACTGACAAGTAGGAAAACCATTGTGGAACAGTTTACTAATTAAGAGTTGGTGATTGACAGCAGTGCCCCTATCTTCTGTAAAAAAAAAAAAAAAAAAGCAAATATACAGAATTGTGAACATGTCAGTAAAAGTTATAGTAGCTGGTACTGTAAAGAAGCAGTAAGCCCTTGTATGTGAAAGTTTTAATTATATGTTTTATAAATTTAACATGAAAATATCTATAAATTTTATAAATTTAACATGAAAATATCTATAACAATTTTGTAGGTCATTACTCTAGTTAGATATCATTGTATAAACCTCACTTCTGCTTAATTTTGTCATATTGCATCGTATCATATATTTACCCAGGAAATCTGGTACTTTAGTGACATAGTTAATTCTTTAGCATTGCAACAGTTCATGTTACTCATTCTTCTTATCTTTAATTTTCGCTGTTCTTTTAAGTTTAGGACTAGATTTTAGTTCAAATTACTCAACAATAACTGGATTAGGTATAAAGGAGAATTCTCTTATGTAAATACATGTATATATTATGTGTTTATATATTATGTACTCTAGTCTGGTTTTATTAGCATTGGAATTAGGTAATGTAGAATAATGTATATACAGTTCATAGAATTCGAGTTTGAGTATGGTTTGGAAATACTAGTACACAGGTTGCTCCTACGTAGAATAATTTTTTCAGTTTGAGGTTTTCCTATTTGCTGATGGCATTCATTCAAGTTTAGATAAATATTTGCTACTGACATGAAAGCAGAAACAATTGAAATAAACTTTTGAACTAGAGGACGACATTCCTTCACAGAAGTTACTAAAATTATTTGAACGTTGTCTGTATCTGATATTTTGTGAAAGGGAATTTTCCCATTAAAATAGTATATAAAATTCTCTCTCTCTCTCTCTCTCTCTCTCTCTCTATCTCTCTCTTCTCTCTCTCCTCTCCTCCTCGTCTCTCTCTTCTCTCTCTCTCTCTCTCTCTCTCTCTCTCTCTCTCTCTCTCTCTCTCTCATGATAATCACAGGAGTTAGTTTTTAGTGAAATTGCTTAACCTTATAAAAGAAGTAAAAATCAACAGACTCAGCTTTTATGGGCTTTATCATACATAAGTTGAAATTTTTATTGCCTTGTACAAGTTTAGACATGCAAGGGAATTTTGTATATTTTGTATGCAGATTTCCACGTGCAGTATGTAAAATACATATTTTTTATGGCATGGTATTATTTTCTTTGTTTAAGGTTGAATATAGATATCCCAGGCAACATTCCAATAATGGGATTTAACAGGGATTTGCCTTTGCTTTTTCCTGTTTTGTTGTGTTCAAATTAGGATAGTTTTCATCTTTGGTTGTCAGATTATGCAAGGTTGATTTATAACAAGCATATATTGAGAGCATATTTTAGAGATTTATTAGAACAGCACTGGTATCATCAATTATTGTCAGTGAATAGACTGATCCTTACTCCTTTTGATGCTTATATTAATGAGTTGAGTAGTTTAGGTAATGATAATCTTTAGGTAGCTTTATTTATAATAACCCTTTTGCACATTGATTGACTGGCTATGTAAGCAATAAAAGTATGTAGACTAGTACTTTAAAAGTATTCCTTTGCTCGTAGCAGTTTTATTTCCCTGTGATTTTCCATTGATAATATTTAGAGCTACTAACCTGACCTCCCTGTGGTCTTTCCCCAGTCCAATCACACTATAGGAACTGGCCCTGTTCCTAAGTATGGTTGTAATGCCTATGGAGCTAAGGTTTCTAAGCCTGTAGCTCGCAACAACATGATTAACCCTAAGGTAACTGTAACAAGTAACCAACTTTGTATTCAATTGATGGTGTTCCCTTTTGTGCTTATGGTGTGATTTGTATCTCTTCACAGTATGCTTTAAGTGCACTGACGCTTCTTACGTTTATTATTTTCTACCCCAATATATGATGTTCCCCTTTATTGTTTTCATACCCAAAGCTGTTCTGAACATCAAAGAATATGGTTTGCTTATCATTTAGTTCTATTTTCAAAATGATGTGTCAGACTCATTTTAGTCCGACATGTTTCAGTTTGTTGCTGAATGTACATAAACAGAAGAGATGCCACTCTTTTTCCTAATTTGCAGGTACTAATGCTTTGGCATAAATCTTCCAGGTCACTTGCATTTTCATTGGAGTTCTTTACACTGGTCTGTTGATTTTCAGTAGCTTGTAATGCTATTAGAAATTGTGCTTAAGATATCTGTTAGTAGATGGAGGCTGATATTATTAGCTAGTTAGAAAATGATGTCCTAATGCATTATGTAATCTAAAGCTAATCAAGAGATGCATAATTAGTCAGAGTACAGTATTCTGGTTATTTATTTTACTTACAATTTCTTAATGTGAAAACCGTAACACTAAAAATTTCTTAGTGTGAAAACCATATCCAATTTTAATCTTCAGACCTCAAAATCCAATGAAAATGTAATTCTTCGTTTACAATTTATGTACATTTTGTGGACTCAAGTAAAGAAAACCTTATGGCTATATAGTAAATATTATGTAGATTGAAGCATGATTATTTCTTTCTTGCACATGAAAGTACTACATGTATATGTTATTATCAGACCTGCACCAAAATCTGTCTTACTTTATTATAAATATCTAAGATTGTGTTCCAGTTGTAATTTACTGCTTTTATTTATTATTGTATTTGACTTTTGCATATCTTTTTATTGGTGGAGGTGTCTGTCTTGTGTAGGTGCATGCCTTAACACTTACATCCAGATATCAAATGATTATTGACTGTGTACTTACAAAATCTTAACTTTTAATACTTTAATCAATTATAATGCATTTACAAGATTAACTTTACTTTTGTAAATATATTTCAGTTTATATCATGTTCAGATGGTATTTTTAAGAACTCCAATTCAAGAAAGTGATCACAAGGAAAATGGTTTCTTTGTGTTAGTGTGACACATTTGTAAATATCCTTTGTTCATTTTGTTAAAAAAAGTGTTTTTATGTTTTAGGTAAAAAACATTAACTTGATATAGCCCATTTGTGTGCACCATCCAAATCTCAGAAAAAGAAGATTTGGCGCTCATGCAGATTATTGCAGGGGCCTCTTGCCCTGTAGGTCTTACATAATTATTTGAATCATTCCTTCTGTAGTCTGATATAGCTTAGACAGTCCAAGATTGTTTGGGAGGAGGGTAATTCTATTACAATAATGATTATGTATTGAAGATATAAAATTTTCATTTAAAACTTATATTTATTACATCACAAATCCATTACAGTACTAAAGCAGGTCCTGATAAAGGATACTTAAAGAAACTAAGGTCAAAAGAAGAATAAGCAGCCAAAAATTATATCAGAACCCTGTTTGAAAAAGAATTGAAGGTGCCTGAAAATGTGTGTGAGAATTTATGTAAGAAGTGCACCTACCTATGAAAGTACTAAATCAATCTGGAGACCTTGCAAATTGAGATTGTAATAGTGTAAGGATAGTGATTATGGTTCTTGTGAACCAGTACTAACCTGCTTGGAACTGCTAACCTCTAAAAAAAATGAACTTTTTAAATCCAAAGTGATATATTATGAGGAATAAACTAGTTCTTCTTTTAGTGAAAGAAGGTGAAGGCATACAGTGATGGGCTTAACCTTGATCTGAGATGAAGGTCATACTCTTGCAGTAGCAAGGGAAGGACAGAAGGGTTGTCAATCCTGAGAGGCAAAGTTATCACCTTAGAGGAAATCCATTTGAAGAGGTTATATGTCTCTAGATGCGTTGAAGTGAGAGTTGGAAGATAAGATTCTTTACATTGAAGAGGCTCCTAAGAACAAGCAATCACCAGTTACCTTAGACTAAGATTGCTTGAGCTGACCTAAAAGTCCAAACTGGTTGTACGTGCTAATTGTAGAAAATTTTAAAAATTGATCGAAATCCTTAACTGTAATATCTACTTTTTGGAAGAAGCCAGCCATACTATGGGGCATGCCTGGTGTCACCTGTGGGAGGAGCCTAGAATAGGAAAGGCATTCAGGATTGAACTTGGTTTGAGTTAAGATATGAAGGCTAGTAGGTAGGGTTCTCCTGACAGTTGATAGCCTACATTTATCAAAAGTAGATGGAAAGGTTGGCACCATATTCATTTCAACTTGAGTAGTGTCTTGTCCCTGGAAAATGAACACGTCATGCTTTGTCTAAGTGAACTGAAGAACTGAAGACCAAAAAAGCCCTCCTATTCAGTATTTACTCCATGACTTCAGCTGTCTTGTTACTATCTAAGACCGCCACAGAACTCGAAAATCATTGTTGTGAGGTACTGTTCATCCAAACCTGTCAGGCTGCAGTGGAAAAGAGGACCCAGAAAAGGCTGAGAGAGACTTAAATCCAAGAATTGATAGGAGGGTCATCTCTCCTGAGCCCTTCATACAAAGAGCAAATCTTGTAGATCACAAAATTATTCCTCTTGAAAGCATGAGACTTTGAGCTGTAGGACAGCCAGATGTCTCCTGGTTAAAAGAAAAAGTCAAGACTTGTAGAAGCTGCTTGAAGGTTCGAAGAAGTTGGTGAGCCCTTAATAATATAGTAATCTAATTCAGTTGACAAAATTGGTATGGTGATGCTGTCTTGTGTGGGTGAACATCTACCAATTGAGCATGATCCTTTGTGAAACTATGTGGAGGAGTAGGTAGGTAAACCATAGAGGAGGATTAGCAACTGAAACCCGCAAGAAGAAGTGGATGTAGAGGCCTTCCTGTCAAGAGCCCCATTAGTGCATTCCTGATCCTGATATCGTGTGGAAGTGTTGCATCATCGGAATACAGAACAATCTTGTTTTTTAGGCCAACAACTATATCACTTGTGTACACTAAAAGTAACAGTGGACCAAGAACACTACCCAGTGGAACTCCAGACACAATAGGTCTTGGTTCACTAAAGATCCCATCAACAGCAACTCGCTGCTGCCTACCTGTAAGTAAATAATAAGTTTTTCGGCAACTTTGAAGAGCACAGGGAGAATAGACATTGGCCTGTAGCTACTGCAGTCTGCAGATATGCTACTGTATGGGGCAGGCACTTTATTACTAAGCTTGCTGTCATTCACAAAGATATTATATTGACATAAAAATCTATAGACTAGATATTTTTGGAGACAACACACTAGAAACTTTTCTGTAAAAACAAAAGGAAGAAACCATCAGGATCTTCTCCACCCCAGCTATCAAGATTATCCAGAATTTTTTCAACATCCCTCGATCAAAATGCAAATTTTGTAAGAATATGTTCAGGATGACAAGTATCTGGGAGAGGGACATCCTCAGCTGATTATACTTAGCTTCAAAAGCTCAATGAAGCAGTTCAGCCTTTTCCCTGTGGCCAGTAACCAATCTGCCATCATTTATTATTTTACAGCACAGCGAGACTCAACAAAAATATTGTAATTTTCACCGAATGATTTCATCCCCATGTGTTGAGTTTGGTCTGTTTGTCATGTACGCTTGTCTACATGTATCATCAAACCATGGCAAGTCATTTGCCTTGAAGTTAATGACCTTTCTAGGGACATTCCTTATTAAAATAGCCATGGGCATTTCATTTAATTTCTTCTGGGATCAAGATCTAATATAGCACTTAAATATTAAGTGTGTTACAAGCTTTAAAAATGCAATCTCAGTTGACTCCAGATTTCACCCAGACCATTTTTCCAATGGTGGCACATTAGGAAAATACTTATTGACAGATATCCCCATCTCACTGGTGCAATGATCAGAAGTGCCTGTACAGTGGAACCTTGGTTTTCATAAATAATCTGTTCCAGAACATCTCACGAAATCCGAAACAATAATTCCCTTAAGGAATAATGTAAATTCAGTTAATGCGTTCCAGACACCAAAAAATATTAACAAAAAAATATCTTTTTTGGGATGATAGTTCTCCACAAAATTATTTACATCACTCCACTTTGCAAACATGTCCTTAATCACTGAAGTAGGCACATTATGAATGCCTGTTCACTTTCTAAATTTTTCCAACCAGCCTCTGCTGGCCTTAAATTCACTAACAGCAGCACTTGTTGTAGGCATTTTCTTACTGAGATTGGGATGCAGCATCCCCAAACACTTTGCTACAAGTTCTTTTTTAAATTCTATAGTGTTTTTTAATTTTTTTCACAGAAGAGCAGGCACTTGAAACTTTCTTTGGCCCCATTATGGCTATTTAGCAGTTGCACATGGATAAAAAAACACGCACAAGAAAACTAATATAAAAGCAGAATGGGTCATGAGAGAACACTAGATGCTTTGTATGGGCACTCGATACGAGGCCTAGTCACTAGGTGGGTGCTAGATACGAAATCCTAGGATATGTATGAATCCCAAGTCAAAATTTTGTTGGAAAAAGTCTGAAATCTGAATTATACGAAAGCCAGGTTATATAAAAACCGAGGTTTGACTGTACATATATATATTATATATATATATTAGATATATATATATATCTATATACTATATATGTATGGTATATTAATAATATATATATATATATGTTATGTACATAAACGTAATTTTATATACCTTAATACATACCATACGTGCATACAGTCCAGTACCCCGGTTATGATGGGCTCGGCTTACGACGTTCTGAGGTTAAGGTGCTTTTCAATTCCATTCATCAGAAATTATTTCCAGGGTTACAACGCCTACAACGCTCACCTGGCAGAAGAAATATGACACCAAAAATGCAAAATAATTAATATTTGAATTTTTTTTATGAAAAATGCAAAAAGAATGCACTTTACATAGTTTTCAATGCACCCAAAGCATTAAAAGTAAGGTTTTCTTAGGATTTTTTGACGAGGTTCCGGCTTACGACGATTTTCGGGTTACAACGCGTATCAAGAACAGAACCCCCGTCGTAACCCAGGGACTGCCTGTATATTCACAGACCCTGGACTTAACAATAGCTGGAACATCTGTCAATATGATGTCCAATCTATTACCAGAAATGTGTGTGGATTCCTTTTGTTAGCTGGATAAAATCAGAGGATACACACAGAACTCAAGGACAGACTGGCCATGTTGATATTTGGAATTTGAATTCAGCCACTTACTGTGCTTTGCATTATAGTCTCCACAAATAATATATATTAATCCTTTCCAATATTTGGATTGCAGTAAACAGCAAATACAAAAACATTGTAGAATTTACTGAAAATTTTAAAACAAAAGCCTCATGGTAACTATACTCCAAATTTTTCTGATGATAAATAGGTCGTCCAGACTTGGCATATACAGTCATACCATGTGCATGTGGGATGTTACAACAATAAATAAAGTCAAGGCCATCAAACCTATGGATTAAAGACAACCTTTGGCTTGTTACTACTTACAAGATTCTCAGATAAAAACATCAAATAGTAGTTACAGGCACAACTCTGAAGGCCGAGAAAATTTTTCCTTAAAAGCCCCAAATATTTGAGTAAAGCACTTTTCAGTTTTTGTTACTGTAATGAGTAACAGGCCTAGGGGTGAACTTGATGTCTCTCGAAAGAATTAAAATTAACAACATTAAATCAGTAACAAAATAAATAAATATACTCATAACAACAGTAACATTGTAAAAATCAACAGAACAATAAACAACAATACCATCAATAATAACATTATTTACAAAAATTCTGTTGTAAGTATAAATAAACATGGCCAATGCATTGAACAAAGCATCGTGAGCATCTGGTCGACAAGGTGGGGCTGGCATACCTTGTCAGGCCTGCTGCAACAACTGGAGGAGGACAGTCAGAATGGATTTAGAAATTATAAAATGCTCAAAAGGAAAAAATTAAGTAAAGACAAAGGCACTTTCCTGATAATCCACCAAGGAACTTTTTCATTTTCATTATCCTGTTCTACACAGTTGAAAAAAAAATAGGAGAATGAATAAAAAAAAGGAAAGAGGATAAATGCCTGATTGTACGCTCAGGCATGGGAACTCAACCCCAAGAAGATAGAAGGCCATGTTACAATGGCTACGGTACAGACAGTCCAAGGTTGGAGAACAAGGTTTGTATTCAGATTAACCTTCTCTTAGAAGGGCTGCCTACCAAGGCTAAAGGTCCCTTCTACCTGCTGGTTTGATTTCTGAGTGTCCTTCTAAAAGAGTTGCCTGCCAAGACTTAAAGTGTCTCTTCTATCCTAACTCAGGTAGGCAGGAATGTCACCCTCTGAAGTGAATGTTGCTAAAAAAAAAAGCCACATTAACCCACTACCCAATACAAAGAATGAAAGTAGAAAAGGAAAATAAAATAGGAAAATTTAATCAGAAATTATACAGATTAATCTTCAATGATAACAAGAATCTTAGAATG
>NC_087217.1:9303491-9340991 GCF_015104395.2 Macrobrachium nipponense
CTTTAGTACTAGGGTGGGGCGGGGGGTGGGGGGGGACTCAATTCAGCGTCAGTTGACAGACATTCTTATCCTACTCAAGAAAGACCCTCCTACTCAGGACCCTAAAGTCTAGTGCTTTCACCTGTATCATTGGAGGTGGATGATGAAGATGAAGTTGGGGGATCAAGGCTCCCCTCCTAGGTCTTAGGCAATATCATGCAAAATACCTTTTGCATGATTTCCTTGGATTTTTTTACTCCTGCAGCTCCTGCTCCTTCAGCTTCGACTTTCTTCTCATCGGACCAACCTGCACAGGACAAACTTCCCAGGATGGCTCTGTCCTCCATACAAAACTGAGGAACCAGGGAGACTTCTTTAGTCTCATAGATTCTTCATGCATAGATTCTTCTTTTAATGCAGCCAAAGTAATGTTATCTCCCATGGAGATAGATCATCTACTCAAGAACCTCTTTAGGATTTTTGAGATTCTTGAGTTCCTAGATTGGTCGGTGAGTGCTTTAGCAAGAAAGATCAAGAAGTATTCCTTACTTCCTGAAAAAATAATGTCAGATTGGCTCAGTGTCCTATCAGGTACTGATAAGGGCATAAGGGATGGTACCCAGGAGTTAGCATCGCTTGCGCATTAGGAGTCTTAAAGGAGAGAGAGCTTTGGTGCAGGACTGATTAGACAAGGACTTCTATGTATTCCCACCTTTCTGCATGATACGAGCGGTGATAAGCATGGTCAGGATGCACCAGAATGACAAGAATGGTTCCCAGACCTCCAGATGCTGACTGAAACAACCTCACTTCAACCAATTCTACCAAGGATTGTCCACTCTGACCCTGACAGGTTACAGACTGTCAGGAAACTCCTCTGAAAGAAAGGACTTTCAAGAGCTGCTTCAGAGGCTGTCACTAAGTGCAGAGGAGCCTCTCCTGACAGTCTATCAGGCCAAGTGGGCAATCTTTAGGGGTTGGTGTAGAAGACATGGCGTCTTGTCTTCTTCAACTTCTGTAAATTATATCGCAGAATTCCTATTGTGTCTAAGGACATCTAGAGGCCTTTCATCATCTACAATCATGGGATACAGGGCAATATTAAGTTCTGTATTCTGTCACATAGCGTTGGACATCTCAACAAACCAAGACCCTTCGGATCACATAAGGTCATTTGATACCACTAAGTCCAAGGGATCAGAAACTGTCTCTTGGAATCTGGGTGTGGTCCTTAAATGGCTGTCAGGAGCAAAATTTGAACCCCTTCACTCCACATCTCTTAAAGATCTTACTAGGAAAACCCTTTTTTTGGTGGCCCTGGCCACAACCAAAAGGGTAAGTGAGCTACATGCCCTTAACAAGAAAGTCAGTTTCTCACAAGGGAAAGCTGTATGTTCCCTTACATTGGGCTTTCTAGCCAAGAATGAAGACCATAACAAACCCTGGCCTCATTCATTTGTCATCTGAAGTCTGTTGAAATTTCAGGCCCAGAAGAGGAAAAGACTCTCTGCCCAGTAAGAGCACTAAGATATTGTCAAGACAGAACAGAGAGGATTCGAGGACCCTCGAATCATTTGAGGTGCTTGGTAAAGAACCTGACCTGTGCCATGTCTAAGAATGGCCTAGCATTTTTCCTTAAGGATTTGATTAGAGAAGCCCATATGCAAGTTAAAGAGGCAGACTTAAAGTTGGTAAGAGCTAAAGCTCATGAGATCAGATCAGTAGCCACATCATTGTCCTTCAGACACAATTTGTCAATTTCCTCTTTTACTGGCTACCTATTGGAGGTGTTGGTCAGTTTTTGTCATCCATTATTTGTATGATGTGGAAGTGGTTTATGATAATTGCAGTCCATTAGGGGCATTATCCGTGGCTGGCTGGGTGTTAGGGGAAGAAGTGTAGGAAACATTTCTTCCTATCTGTAATTTTGCCTTGATATCAGGTGTTTAGTTCAAGGGGAGTATGGGGGTAATTGTTGGTGCCTGGAGCCCCTCCTTATTTTTAATGGTTGGTTGGTGTTTTTTGATATTGTTAGTTGTAGGTGATTTATTTTGTTTTGTCTTGTCTTTATTTAGTCAGTCTATGCCCAGGGCAGGGGCAACTGACTGCTTGTATGCTTTATGGTCAGCGAGTTCATCCCTTGCTACAAATTCTCATTATTGTAGAGGTGCATCTGGCCAACTAGCCACACCCTACATAGATAAGATGAGCGCCAACCAGAGGCAGTATCTACCTGTAGCAGCTCTGTTATCAGGCAAGGAACAGCAAGCATTGTTTCAATGCTATTATTTTCTATTCTCTTTTACATTATGTTCATCATTAATAATGTGTGATGTAGAAATAACCATATCTCACCTGCGGGCCAATTTGGGATTCAGCAATGTACAGGCAGTCCTTGGTTATCAGCGGGGGTGCCGTTCCCAGGGGTGTGCCAATAGTAAGCGAAAACCGCCTTTAACTGAAACCCTGCGATTTATGGCGCGCCATAAGAACCCTTATGGCACCGATAACCAGAACTCGGCCCGTTATGGTGCCATAAATCGCCGATTTTATGGTGCTAGACAAGCCCCATAAAACTGTATCGCTGATAACCGAGTCTGCCAATAACCGGGGACTGTCTGTAGTTACTTGGTAAGTTACATCTATATAAATTTACATTTTTATGATAAAATAACATTTTATATAGATGCTTACTAAGTAATTACAAATCAGAGCCCTCCTTCCTTCCAACATATGGGAAAGGGCAAAAACAATTGACAGCTTGCTGAAGTTGTTCCTCTCTTACCCCAAAAGTGGGTGGGCTAATACCTACACCTACACTAGCACTACCATGATTTTCACTTTTGTTAAGCTGCTGGCGAGTGAAATTGTGAGCAATGTAATTACTTGATAAGTGTCTATATAAAACATTGTGTTATCATTAAAATGTCAGTTTTAGCTTTTTATAAAACAGGAATTGATTCAGTTAACTACAAAATATATATGGGTTCTGTACATGTCACCCTGTTTGTGTACAGAATTGCTTTCTGAATGTACACTATTTTGTTATCCACATTTCATTCCACTTCATTGTTCAATGCATGTGTACATGAAAATCATTGCAATTCATTTGCATGTACTATATTATAGAACGCTAAGTTTATGTTAGTGATCTGTGTTATGTACTAACGTTCGCAACTTATTACGTAATGATATTTATTGGAAGTGTTTGAAAAATTGTTTTTGACAATTCTCCAGTACATTATCATGTGCTGACATGGTTGTAAATTAATATTTTTTTTACAGTTCTCCAGTATATTATCATGTGCTGACATGATTGTAAATTAATAATGAAAACTACTATTGTCGAGGATTTGATCTATGTGAATTTACTTTGTCTCATAATATTGATGGATGGAGAACAGTTCTCTTTTTTTCATATGAGTGAATTACCATGTTTAATGTTTTGGCACATTTTGGTAGCTTCTAATAAATCAGTGTTATGAAATACATTAGTTGCAGGCATATAAGACCTTCTTGCATAGGGAAGACTCCAATCTTGAGGAACATATTCTGGAAAGCATAAAAATGCGCCTTAGTTCTCTAATCTTGTTTAGTTCTTCTGAGAGATGTTACTCTAAAATAGAATGAATGGTAAAATCTGTATTTTCAGGCATGTTAAGGATTTTTCTGATAGATATGCATCTCTCTTGTTTATAGTAATGGTCTATGTACTATAATGCAGTGACTAGCATCAACTTAAATTTACAACATTGTACAAACAAATTTAGTATAGTGATATGAATATCTGTCTTACTAGCCAAAATAACATCAGTTTTGATTTTCTTTCACACAATTATACTGCAGGTACTGTGATTTTAATTCTATGACTGAGCCATCATTACAACTTTTATCCTATACGCACAGAAATTGTTTCTTTCATACTGTACATTACTGATACACAGTAAAGTTTTAAATATACTGAAATAAAGATAATTTCCAGCACTAATATGAATCAAGCAAAGTATGAAATCTACAGTAATAGGGTATGTACAGTAAAGCATACCATGAATGTTCAGCATTGCTGGATATTATGTTGGAGAGGCTGAGGTAGCAGTGGAAGTGAAAAGGGGATAGTTAATGAAACACAAAGCTCAGTTGTAACATATTAGTAACCAATGTGTAACAAGTCCATTTTACAAATGTTGAAACTAGTTGTTCTATATGTGGAGAATGTATAAAACCCTTATAATGAGACATTTGGTATGGACGTATTGTCACTGCAGATTAAATTTACTGACATTAGACATTTGCTTTGCAATACAATATTCAGTGGAACCATAATGACTTAGGTTTAAATGTGATGCTGTTAGTTACTTCTCCACCTAATATATATAAACCCTTATTCTTATAGTACAGTACTTTCATATGAAGAAAACACGACTGGTACTGTACATATTGTTACTCTTAGACAAGTTACTGACAAGTCTAAAGTATGCTAATTACTAAAAGAAATCTGATAAAAAAAAAATTTTTATCCCAAGATGGAACATATGCATAGTAATTTTTATTTCTTTTTTATTTGCCTTTTTGAATACCATATGTGAATTATCTGTGCTATGGGAAGTAGAATAGGCCACACTATGAATTAAGTTATGAGAGACCATAGTAGTCTGGGAATAAGTGTATGGGTAAAATTTGTTAAGTCTTCATTGAAATCATCAGCTTTTAGCATGTAGGTTAAAATTGTATACTTGACTCTCACCTTATGAGACAAACACCATGAATTTCCTAAATATTTCTCTATAGAAAAAGAAGTTCTTATATGCCAGAAAATATCTCATTTATTTTTGGGTTTGGCCATAGCAATCTACTGCACATTTACAATTATTTAGGTTAGTGAGAAGCACTTTGCACATTTCTAATTTTCTGCACCAGTTGTCTAGGGCCATAGACAAGAATATTGTTATAGAGACACAGTACTATGATCTTCTTTGTTCTTTTTGATAGCACTAATGCTTTTTAGCACCATGTTTAAAATGCATTTTGGAAGAAGATGGTTGTAGAATTTCAAGTGTTTAGTCCTTAGTACTGGGTCGTTTTCAACAACCTAGTCTTTGCTCATGTAGGATATGCAGGAATGGACTGATAGTTCTGCACTGATTTTGATATCTGTCCTGGAGTTTAAATGTATTTTTACATTGGTGTTATGTAATCAGAACTAAATAACGAAATTCTCGAGAAAACGCTGGCTTTGAAGCAGACACACTCATTTGCCTTCTCAGATAGTTGAAGAATAGCCCACTTGGATGTTGAAGTTTGGAATAATCAGTTAAGGAAGTTTTTTCAGATTTTCATAGTATTCTGTATATCCAGTTTTATGATTTTGAAATTTATCAGTGTGTAACAGGAAATATTAAAAACCAAACCTTTGGTGCAGCCATATAAGAGTTAGATTTGACTTAGTCGTATCATTAAACTAATGATAATATGCACAGTAACTGATTTGGTAAGGTTATACTGTATTTGATAGTTATGATGAAAAAAGGTTTGTGGATCTTTCTGTTTTGCTTCTGAAAAGTTGAATCTTTCATATCTTTTACAATATCAGTCTAATGAATCACTCTATGATACAGTACATATATATTTTATAGCTTTTTTTTTGATAAGCTACTTTAGCAAGTCATAAAAAATGTTTTTCTTGTGTTCTAAGTTATAAAAGAAAGAATGAACATTAGATTTTTTTTATCAAAGTTCTCCATGTTGTGAGTTAGACAATTATTATTATTATATTATAATTTTTATTATTATATTATTAATATTATTATTGGAGCAATTATGTATCTAGTAATTGTCAATTATTTTTAACAAAGTTCCAGATTTGAATGGCTCAAGTCAAATTTGTACTATAAATATGGAATATTGGTGAATAGTTTGTAAGTGACCATTGCATATTGTCATAGATGACATCAGAAATGTAATTAAAAAGAAATGGCAATAGGTCATACCTACCATGTTAAAAATCAAGGAAATTTGTTTGATTATAGGAACAGCTCTTTAGACAGGATTAAAATAGAACTCTACTCACAACTAACTGCATGCATCCCATGAAGACTGATTTTGAGATAAAGCCATAGTTCTATCTTGCAAGACAGTTCTCTTTTGTTTTGTTGTGTTGCTTCATGATTTTGGTATTTAAGCCAAACCTCCCAAGACTCTTGTAGGGCTGATTTAGAGGATTAATGCAAAATTTTAGATTTTTTGAAAAAACCATAATTTACATTAGCTTAATTCAAGGGGCCTCACAAATCTTAGACAGTCCATTCAGTAATGTAAAGAGAAGATTGTTTTACTGGTTGACTGGCAGCATTGCACATAAGCAACCAAGGACTTTTAGTTCCATTTAGGTTAGAATCTGATGGAAGTCACTATAAATAATTACTTGTCAGTTTCACTTTTACTTGAAAATCTCCCATAATCAGATTCATTAGACGAAGAAGTACTGTGAAATAAAACTCTTATGTGTGAGCAGTGTCTGCATCTAGTAAAATAAATTTATCATGATATTAGAACAGGTAATTGCCTCTTAACAAGGCTGAGGAAGATTGCAAAATAGTACTTGCCTGTAAAACACTAATTGTTGGCAACAAAGGACACAGGCATGCAAAACTTTTGATAATGACTCGTTTTTGTGAACATACCTTTGTAGTTACAAAACCTTTGAGCATGAGTGAAAGAAAAGTTGGTGCTGCAAAAAATAAAAATAGTGTAAAATAATGGGAAAGGAATTTGAGGTAAGATCAGCTAAGACTAGGAAGTTTGTGGACAGTTTTATATGACCTCAATGACTTAGATTGGATGTTATCTTATTACAGTGATGTTTTTAGTAAACAGTAAAGTTTTATAAGTTAAAAATCCTTTATTACCAGATTAATGGAATTTCTTGATTTTGTAGGACTGATGACCTTCAAGCACAGCCAAAGTGTTGTGGAACTTGTTATGCTTCTTTGTTCACAAGAGTGGCAGAACTCTCTCCAGAAGCATGCTGGTTTGGCCTTCATTGAATTGATAAATGAGGGAAGGTAAGTAACAAGTTTGTAACCCACATTGCCATTAAAGACCTGTTATTCAGTCTTGTTAAATTACCTAATAATGAATATATTCTGTGCGCTAGATTTTAGCACAAAAACAAAACGTTTTGCTCTTAGATTAATGATAGTGATTAGTGTAGTCTTAAATCAGGGACTGTTGTGATCTTTTAGAGTATTACGTACTACTTTTATTTATAACGAAATTGTAACTGGGTCAGTGTTCTGTCATATATAAGCTTTACCTCCTTTAACCCTGTGAGGGGAACTTCACATGAGTATTTCTGTTGATTTTGAAGTAGCAGCTGGCTTAGGGAGAATCTTGTTTAAATCAGTACTGTAGGTGTACTGTACTATATTGTTCTTGTCAAGTTTTTGTAACTTTGAGTGGCAGTGCAATAATGACTAAAGAAATTTACATACATCAAAGCTAAAATTATATCAGTGTACTTTATTATAGATACTATAGTTATATCTAACTGCAGTAGTATTAGTGAATAAATGTTTTTTAGTTTGATACATGTAAGAAACTACAACCATGCATATTTTTTAGAGTGGATTATTTAGTAAGTACCGTAAATAAATAGTTTTGCAATCTTTATGAAATGTTTATTTTACAGTTGTAAAATTACTGATGAATGCATAGGTTATGCATAACAGTTCTCTGGTAGCCAGTGGAAGTATCTGTGTAGAAATGTACAGTATTAAGGTATTCTTAATTTTCTTGCTTTATTTTGAAATAATTTTGATAGAAAATTTTTAGATTGATTAATTTCTTTGCATATTTTATGCATAGATGTGAACTAAAGCCAATTTTTCATGGAGTTGCCAAATTCAATACAAGGCTGGCTATGAATGTTACTCCATTGTTATGAGAAGTAATGTATTGATACCCTCAAATATTGTGAAAGTCTTAGATTATAGTGGGTGAAATACTTATAAAATGTTGATCAATAGGGTCTCTTGTATTTTTTTATTTTCCACAGCATTGAGTTGATTTAAGTTTCTTAATGCATTTTTAACTTTAGTTTTGTGTACGCTCCCTGCTGTTGTGCTTCCTGCCATGACTTACCAAGTTTGCTTGATCTGAATATGAATATTTAACTAACACTTTGCCTTTTATTCCTGTGCTCTTTCCTTCGTAGTACTACAACTATGCTGTCTTGTGCTGAAACTGCTCTTTTAGTGAAACCTTCTTGTTACTAAAGGCAGACCAGATTGAGCAGGCCTATTTTCTAAATTTCCAACCTGCTAACACATCACAAATATTTTAAAGTAATTATAAAAGTACAAAAATTACCATAGCTTCTAAATACAGTGCAATCTCTATCTGAATTTATAGTCTCATTTCTTCTTTTTCCTTTAATAATAGATTTTCTCAGTCCTTTCTGTCTAATATGCTGACTACATACATCTCTTTCTGTAACTTCAGACTTCTATCGCACGCCATGAAGGACCACATAGTGCGAGTTGCCAATGAAGCTGAGTTTATCCTCAACCGAATGCGAGCAGATGATGTGCTCAAGCATGCAGATTTTGAGGTGAGAGTGATAGGATATTGACTGTCAACACCTATAACAATAAAATTTGAGTCAACTAACCCAGATAAGAGTAACTACAAATTTTGAATTTTTCAGAAAGACAAAGCATCGTGCATATATATGTTAACAAAGCATCGTGCATATATATGTTCAAAGCATCAGTTGCAACATTATGATGCTTATGTATGTAACTTTATTGCAGTCTCTTAGTGCAACAACTGTGTTGGAACGTCGGGAAGAGGAGAAAATGTGTGACCACTTGATTACTGCTGCTAGGAGGAGAGACAATGTTGTGGCTGCACGTATCTTGGATAAAATTACCAATATCTTGTCAAATAAACATGGAGCGTGGGGCACTGCACTCCATGCTCTTAACAAAGTGTAAGTGACAGGATTGTTGTAGGCTTATCATTTGCTCATCTAAATTAGTTTTAGGAAATGGTGTATTGAATGCTGCACTGCTTGAACAAATTTTGTTTTACAGTACATGGATTTTTTTCCATTTTTATTTTTTCTGAGAAAGAAATTTTTTGATTTTATAGTGCACCACCCCAGTTTTGGAAGCTAGATTCTTGGGAGGATGACTCTCGGAGAAGAAAGCGTTTTGTGCCAAATCCCTTAGGTTCTTCGCATCCTGAAGCTACTCTGAAAGCTGCTATTGAGCATGGAGCTCCTGAGGATGCAATCCTTCAAGTAAGATTTTTTGTATGATGTGCACTTGTTATGCTGGTAAAGTACCTGGAGGTTTTCATAAACTTTTGTCTTTGATGATTATTCAGTGTATTTTACAGTATATAATTAGTGTGTGTAAATTAGCTTGCTTAAGGAGTTGTGAGAACATGCATTTTATTGCTGTTTCTCATTTTCTTCCATCATTTTTTCAAAAAATGACATTTTTGACTGCATTTTTTGTTTAGCATAAGCTTAGCTTCTATTGAAATCTTGTTAGCAAATGAGTGTTTTTGTTAGTTTAAATCACTTTTTAAGTATCGTCATATTGCCTCTTTCCAGGCTAGAGAAGAATTCCATGCTCAACTTGCAGCACAGAGGAGGTCCATGCAGCAGCCACTACAGTCTCCTGACCTTTTGGATGACTCAGAACTAGCCACTGATGACCGAGATCTTGATGCTGATGTTACAGGTGAGTTATTACAATGTGTTGTAATGCAACAAGTTTTAATTTTTAATACTTTGAGGAGTGGATGATGTTTTGCCTATTGTAGACTGTGTATGCTGTATGTTCCTATTAATGCATTGTGGAAGTATAATTTATGGGAAAATATTTTCCCCAGTGGGAGAGGAATGGTGAATTTGTATTAAAGAATAATATATGGTAACTTCAGGAATGGTGAATATGAGTACACGTGCAAGACTTATTGCTCCAGGACTGGTAGTGCCAGGTACTGTGTCAATAACAGCAGCAGAACTATACTTTGAAGTGGACGAAGAGGACCCAGAATTCCGGAAAGCTGATCCTGAGGTAAGTACAAAAGAGACTGATTTTAATTTTTGCCAGCATTTCTTGGATGTCTATGTAGAGTTATCTCAGATTTATATTTATAATATTCACATGGCAAGATATGAATTAAAATAAAGCAGTAAGAGTATTATAATGTGCTCACAACAATGATTGAACTCTACAAAGAAATCAAGGATGAATTTTGTATAGGCCTGCAGAATATTATAGATGAAATATTAGAAAGATATAAATGCAACATTGGTAGGAATAATGACAGTATGGAAGATGTAATGGGTAAGGAAGGTCTGGAGGAAAGTGCAAATGAACATGGGATGAAATTTATTAGTTTTTGTTCTGCAAATAATTTTTTAATTGGGGTTATGTACTCTTTTCAGCTATAGGGCATCTATAAATTTTAGGGCTGTTGCCTTGTATAATAAGGCGCCCTATGAGGTAATGTTAGACTTGCGATAATCTTACGCTAAGTCGGTTGGTATTGCACTTCCATATTCAATGGAGTGTCTTGGGGTTTGTAGATCACTTACGAAGTCGGTATTATCTTCTTGGTTATGACGACGATGTGTTAAACTCATGATGATTCGGTTATGAGGTGAGGATCTAGTAGAAACCACGAAGTACAAAAATACTTATATTCTCTGAATTTACATGGTGAAGATCAGGTATGATTGTACAAGTCTTCTAATAACGATAGCTTGATCGCTTCTGCCAATGATGATGGCTAATTCTATTCTCTCTACATGATAAAGCTTAGGTAAAGAGGTACAGGTCTTCTAATGACGATAGCTAACTCTATTCTGCCTTACTACCATCTCGGTTACCAGTCATAAAGGAACAGACAGTAGCTCGAACATATGAACATACAATCAGATGACATAGTTACATACAAACACACAATCAAAATGAGACACGCTACAGATCACGTAGGCCGTTTGAATTATAGGTCGCGGTAGTTGTCTCAAGCAGGGAGCTTGCACTAGAGTTTATAAACAAATGAATGACTACAGGTGACGGCATGTTATCTTAGCCTACTTTTATTGTATATGTCATCTTTAGCGTCTCTAGTCTGATCACATTCCTGCAAGCAATCTGGTTGACCTCTTTAGTTTTAGTCTTTTATATATATGGACTAACATTCCATATTTTGATTATGTAAACACTTACATAAATACATAAATATATTTGGACATCTCCAGGTGGGACTCATAGAAACCAAATAGATTACATAGCTATTAAGAGGGAGATAAAAAGATCACTGGGGGAATGTTTGGAACTGCAGTGGAGTAGTTGTTAGCAGTGATCACAACGGGTCATTGCCACATGAGCTGAAATTGAAAGCACATGACAAGCAAATTGCGAGAGTATCAAGGTTTGATTCAGTAAAGGTTCTTGAAGAACATCAAGAGACTTTTGCAATAGATTATGAAAATAGATTAGCAAGAAACCACATCTGAGTAGCAGATAGTGAGGACTGCTTTGACACCAAGAATGTATATCTGCTGGCATTAAATTAAATACTGGGGTATGGGGTAACAAGAGAGAAAATTCCATATTTGATGAGGATACAAAAGGAAAAGGTACTTGATGAAAATTTTCAGGGCAGAGATGAAGAATGCAAAGTAGAACATGCTAAGTACTCCAGTCCAAATAGTGAAGTTACACAAAAACCAAGAATAAATAAGTGAGAATATTTGGACGAACAGGCTGAAGTTGTTTTCAGAGACGCATTGGTGGTAGGGTAACTCATAAAATTAGTGTTGAAATATGCATGAGTGACAAGAAAAGAGAAAGTATCTATCAAAAGGAAGGATGGGTCAGTGACAGCATGAGAAGACAACACAACACTGGGCAGAACATTTTTGAGACTTTGGGAATAAGATTTATGGGGATATAATTTGAATGATATACTAGAAGCTGCACAAAATTTTTGAGATGGAATCAGTGCTATGATCGAATCACTGCAGAGATAACTTAAACTGAAACTAATTAAACTTGTGTACTAGGTAGACCGTTTTGCAGATGTGCAATTAAAACACAAAGCCTGATGCTAGGGAATCAGAAGTCAAAGCTGAGGTTCCAAAGAAAGGTGACCCGCCTGAATGTGGTAATTAGATGGATTTACAGTATACATATATGTATGTGTATGTATATATACAACTTTGGTGTAATGCTTCTTGTAATAGACTCCCAAAAAAGGCTAGACTATAATACGTATTTCCTTAGAGCACCTAGACATTTATTTTTGCTTCCAGATTTATATAATTTTTAATGACATCCATTCTGATATTTTTCTTATTTTGTTTTGAAGTTTAATGAAAGTCATAACCGTGGAGTTATTCACAAAAAAATACTTCAGTCAGATCATTGATCCCACAGAGAAAAAGCATTCCTAGGTTTCAATGGGCAGACCCGTAGAAGACTGTGTGCTGGAATGATGATCCGAGGTACTTGGGATTCTTTGTCATTTCATTTTTGGCTGTATTTATGTGAAATATGCTGTGAGGCGAAAACATAAGGATCGTGCGCTCGTATTTACGAACTTTGCTCTCCTTTTGAAGCATAATTGGATGGTTAGTTTTCTTGATACAAAAGACAGTTAGAATGGAGAAATTAATACATTTTTTGTATGAGAAGTTGCAACACAGTCTCCCATTAAAGAATTTTGAATAATCATCATCTGTGACTTAAGAGGAAAGTTTTAACAAATGTAAATATAGTACATATTGATCTTTGTTAATGAGTAAGCACATAGCTTTTAAGGAATTGCAAATATATTTACATTAAGATATATTTCAGGAAATACTATCCAGTAAAAAAATACTTGATTTTAATAGGTGTTCTTAACTGAATCCGAATTACATATGCATATATAAATGGGCCTGACAGCGTCGTCCGCTGAAATTGCAACTTTAAGAAGGATATTTACTAAGTATGGGAAATGTACCTACTTAAGTACAGCCTCAGTATTACTGCCATCTGTACAAACGGCCGAAAAATACTGTAGAAACTTTAAAAAAGACCTAGAAAAGCGGATGAGAACCTAGAGCCTTTTATTTCCCACGCGAATGTGAGTGTGTTCACATCAGGTGCGCTGTCTTTCAGTAAGCAAAATGATCCGTTCTTTCCAAACTGATTCTCTTCTCTCTCTCTCTCTCTCTCTCTCTCTCTCTCTCTCTCTCTCTCTCTCTCTCTCTCTCTCTCTCTCTCTTCTCTTCTCTTCTTCGAGAAATGTTTTGTTCAATAGTTAGTTAAAAATATCTTTACAATATTGTGGATTGAATGATATGTCATTAAAGTCCGCTTCATGAAATATAAGAAATTGTGTTGGAAAGAAATGTCAGGTTTCGAACACAAGCTATCTGTAATGCTGATACATATTCACTTAGGGTACGACCTGGTCTCAGGAACCTAACCTCTTCATCTCATGAACGTGCGTATTGTATTCCATAATCCTATTTACTTGATTTTCATGCCATCTTCAAAATCACGAAATAACGTCACACAGACGATGGTCCTTGTAGTTGGTATCATGCCAAGACGTGTAAATACAATCGAAACTAACTCAAAATAGCTGATATATTATCTCTCAGTCTTTGAAAATGTAAAGAGCCATGGGTACACTGTATTTACCCTCTAAATGTCATACCAACATTTAGATAATTAAAATTAGAGACAAAGAAATGAGTAAGTTTTCAGTTTTTTCGTGTACAAAATTTTGTAGAATTTCCTAGGCGAAATCCAACCTTATTACGGGTTATTAGGAGAATGAATTACTTCTACTTACATACATTTGTGATTTCGGTACTTATTGGTTGAGTTGAATTTTAACAAAGTGGGTGTATTTTGCGAATAATTGTAATAAGAATATATATATTATTATTATCCTATGGTGGAAGAAGTAAATAATTGCGCTTTTTAACCTCTAGAAACTTTCGAGTCATATTTACGGTATTTTATTCCTTTCATGAGAATTATAATAATAAAGACTGTAATAATCTAAACAAGACTAGAGGAATTGTAGCTGGGAGAATCTTTCGCTTACTACCCCTTTTTTATAGCGTTTTTTGTTAAACTTGTTTTTTAACTCTAACTTCAACTTTAGAATTCGTACCGGTTGTTGAGTGAACAAAGAAGCGTCGTTCTACTTTACGAAACTGCAAAATTGAGTGTCAGCCTCCTAACCTTGTCCAGTGCATACATACTTTCCAAAACAACTATCGTTGGAAACAGGTGACTTCTTCTGTTGGTCTTGCATTCCTCGGCCGAAGGAGGTGGAGATGAGGGAGGGTAAGGCACGCCCACTCATCCATGCTTCCACGCCCCACCACCCACACTTGACCACCCAAACCCGCTGCTATGCTATGCTGGCCAGCAGCTGCAGCAGGCTCACAGTCTTTTCCCGTCCCTAGACCCAAGTAGGAATGCTGCTTACACGACCTCTTCCGAATGGAACTTATTTTGTCTTCCAGTTAGAATTCAGGTTTTCTTGCCTTGCATATATGATTCGTTGTAGGTTCTTTTCTGATTCCAATTCAGGGTTTCGTCATTAGGAACTAGAATGTAAAGGGAAGACGTAGAAGTGCTCCTTTGTACATCATTTGTTCGTTAGAAAACAAGTAGACTGCTACATGGATCTTTGTGTATCGTATGCATCTGCCTCTGTAGATTTACTTTTCATATTCTGCCCCTTCTCCCTCACCTGAACGTGTTGTAGTTGCTATGTACTTATCTATGGTATTCTATGGTACCATTCTCAGCCTCGATCAGCTTGTGCGTTGGTTATTATCTATGGTATTCTATGGTACCATTCTCAGCCTCGATCAGCTTGTGCGTTGGTTATTTTATGACCCCTGTTTTTGGTTCGGTTTGTTTGTTGACCTGATTGTGTTTAACAGGGTCACGCAGAAGGCTGTGTGTGGATTTGACGTCATTTTGACCGAAGGTTAAAGGGTTCGTGAGTAGCAGGAAGTAATTTGATTTTGAGAAACAGGAATGGGACTGTTGAGGAAAGGGGACCTTTGTGGGAAGTGGCTTAATTGTTAGCCTTAGTTGAAATTATACTGTTTTATAAGTGATGCTGTTTTCTTCTAATATTTCATATCCTGCCGTCCATCTCATAAGACTGTCTTTTCGTCGATGCTCATGGCAAACTATGTCATGCATTATCTGTTAGGGGCTGCCTTAATCTAAAACGAACTATTATTTATCATTATTATTGATCATGTAGTCTTTGGTTGCTAGTTATGTATACTTACCTCTGTACTTGATTCCGTCTGTTGCACTGTTTGTAGATTCTTGTGATATTTTCCTAACCTTACTTTTGTTTGTGTGAGTTGTTCCCTGACAAGCATCTTCTTTCCGCTGCAGTACATTGCGACGAGTCGTCTGCTTCCTATGTATGCTATGTTTTCAAAGCTTTTCTAGATGCGCCTGTTTATCATTGTTATATATTGTACATTGGTAACTTAGGTTGTACCGTGTTCACTTAAAGAAATAAATGTAAGAGAGAGAGAGAGAGAGGAGAGAGAGAGAGAGAGAGAGAGAGAGAGAGAGAGAGAGAGAGTATTATTTAAAATAGAATGAACGAACATTTTTTATTTAATATATATATAGAGAGAGAGCGAGTATTTTTCATAAAGGAGAGAGAGAGAGAGAGAGAGAGAGAGAGAGAGAGAGAGAGAGAGAGAGAGAGAGAGAGTTTTTGTTGGTTGTTACATAAATCACAGACACCCGTTTTTGGTGGTGATGGATGACCCGCTAATAACAGCTCCGTAACACTGGCCGGTGATAACATTATAACCCCGACCAAACCTACACATGCACATAAACCTTAAACCGCACCGGTTTTTGTACTGCCTGCAATGTTGGTTTAACTTTGTCGTAAATCAAGGCTCATCCCGCGTCTGTTGCATTCTCCATGATTGATGATGGGGGGGAGGGGGGGAGGGAGGGAGCGCCAAGGCGTTGTGGTTGTGGGGAGGAGGTTGGGTATTTGGTATGCATATGGCTGGGGAGTGAGGATGGGTACTGGGTATGTGTTGTCGGGGATTCCTCCTCCCTCTTGTCTCATCCTACTCTTCCCCCTCCCCTACCTACTCGTCGACCCATTCTGCTTCCCGAGTAACCCTCCCTATCCCTCACCATGGCCTTTTGCCTCCTCCTCCTCCTCCTCCTCCTCTTCTACCTCTGTTCCTACCCCTCTGCCTCCTCACCCTGTGCCCCTATGTCAACTGCCTCCTCCTCGTGTAAATCCTCTTTCCGTAATTACAGGTCCCGGGGATTCAGTGGTGAAACTGTTGATTCACAATCTCCATTTAATCGCTGTGTATCGATTGAATAACTGGAACCCTGATTTAGATGATATTCTTTAGCAGGATGGAGGAGGAGGAGAAGGAGGAGGCAGGAGGTGGAGGAGGAGCTGTGATAATTACACCGATTTATGACGTTACGGAGAGGTGGTTCCACGATAGCTCATTAGAGGAAAGTTATCGACATACTTCTCTAAGGCTAATGTGGGAAGAGTTCTACCCCTCTTGGTGTCGAGATGATTGGGTCCATCAAGTGTTGAAGGTTGAGATGGATTTGTTTAGTTTAGTTATGACCCTTCTCGCTTGTAGAAGACCTAATATACGTATACTGCTCAGTAGATGAACAAAAAACGGGAGAACGAGTCATCCTGCTGTCAGAATTGTAGGTTTGACCGTTTCCTGTTGATTTTTGTATTTTTATAGAATTATCAGAATTTTACCCTCAGTTCGTTATCATTTTAGGCATAAAATGGACAGTAACGCCTTGGATGAAGTACATCAAGAAAACCTTGATACTTTTTCCGATATTTCCCATGCAACCTCATCTTTATTGCATGGGTCATATCTAATCTAGTTAGGACCGTTTTTTTCAGTATTCCCAATGCTTTGCGTGCTTGCTGTGTAGAATTGAATAATTAAATTTCATTAGTCTAGGTTTGCTTGAAGCTAGGACAATTTTCCTCTGCGTAGAGAATTAATGTGTCTTCTTTACTGATGGTTTGTTGGTTGGTATTCCTGTTTCCTCTCAGTTAAGACTTAAATCAGACTTGTGTCGCCCTCACATCCCGTTTGGTGCTTGCAAATTGTGAACTCTGCAGTATAGAGTTTTGATATTTTCGGTTACCCCCTCCAGTGCGCCATATCTAGCCTCTGGAACACCGCCTACTGCGTTCTAAGTGTAATATCCTATATTTTGTTTTGTAGGGAGATGAGGGAGAATGGAAGTGTCATCGCGAGAGTGTGAGTGTTTCCGTCCTCCGTGAAAACAGTTTCAAAGATCACAGATGAATATCAGAGAGAGAGAGAGAGAGAGAGAGAGAGAGAGAGAGAGAGAGAGCTAGCATACAAGCACGGCGTGTATGATAGACGACCGCGTGTGACTTGGAGGACCCACTAATTACTCCGGGTGATTGATAATTATCCAGATGATCGTTTGAGCGGCGAAGGGCGTTGGGGTGCAAGCATCCTCCCTTGCGCCGCCTCGCCCATTACCGGGATTTTGTACCGTATTTAAGACTGTACTTTAGTCACGAGCGACCGACCAGTCTTTTTCTTTGGTGTCCACAGCGCAGTCTTCTTCTTCTTCTTCTTCTTCTTCTTATTATTATTATTATTATTATTATTATTATTATTATTATTATAGGGAACGTTCGACTTAAGGATGAGAACTGTAGAAGTGCGCCTTTTTCTTTACACGTAAGCAGGAGCCACACGTGGTTGTTTATTCATTGAAACTCTGCTCTGCATTTATCATTCTCGGGTTTATCACCATATGTTTTTGACTAGCAGTTTAGCATGGGCACGTGAATGTTATTATAGAGAATACCAACGATCGGGATTAGTAAAACTCGTAGGGCCATTGTCTTGAGATCACACGTACGTGCGACCTTGAAATTCATAACTGTTGCTCATAGCCGACCGCGACTAGAAGTTGGACCTGGAGGAAGCAAGAAGGACTCGTACTACAATTTGCTTTTCTTGTACCTGGAATAAAAATGTTCTCTTCTTCATACCGTGTGGAAAAGTGTGCTTATGTATAATATATATATATATATATATATATATATATATATATATATATATATATATATATATATATATGTGTGTGTGTGTGTGTGTGTGTGTGTGTGTGTGTGAGCAACATGCATTTATTTGTTTAGGCATCAAGTACTGTTTCGTTCCAATTCCATATAAAGATGTGTGTGTGTGTGTGTGTGTGTGAGAGAGAGAGAGAGAGAGAGAGGAGAGAGAGAGAGAGAGAGAGAGAGAGACTGCTGAGAGGTATGGTAATTGAGGAAAAAAAGAGTGTTAGACAAGTGTAGATTTTGTTGGGAACAGTTTGCGCTTTTCCTCTCTTGTGAGCGTTTTGAAAGGGAGATGAGGAGTTGCTGTGCCGTGACACTCCTCTTATAAAGGTTATCTTTGAGACTAAGGATTATCTTCTGGTATTATTTGAATGTCATACTTTTCGATCATCACAAACTTAAATTTTATGTTTTGAGAAGTTTATTCTTTGCGGAACAGTCAACCTAATGCACTGTGTATATTCTCTGTTAGAATTCTTGCTGCCGCTAAATGTTATGACAAAAGGTGGTAGAACCGTACAGCTTATGGATATCAAGAAGCCAGTGAATTTAGCAGTGGTGTAGAAGTTCTGTCGTAGGGGGTCTGACGATTTTGACTGGCCTTTTTATGATTTCCAACACCGAGAGACATTTTTCGCTTAGGTGGTGTCACACGAGAATTTCTGACACTCATCAGCATCTTAGGCTCAGTGTTTTCACCAAGTAGCAATTATTGATGCCAGAATCGAAATGGTTCATTTTCAGACGCGGTATATTAATTGTACTGTTTACTTTAAGTTTGACGGAAAGCTGTGTATCATACCGTCTTTAGGGACACTAGAATTTCACAAGTAAATGATCAGGCATCATGATTTTGCAATATTCTGAAGACAGCTGTTGAGTATGTGTATAATTTCTGTGGTTAAGTATTACTTGAATCCTTGGCTTCACGTATTATTATTTTTATTGCCTTTTCCTGATATTATCTTAGGATTTGTAATAAGATGTGTATGCATTGCTGCGTAAAAATAATTGAAAACATCGCCCAAGTCAGAGGTCTTGTAAATTTATGAGCAATGGGGAATCTTTGGGGTAGTGAGACTATCAAACGTACCTCTAGAAGTCCGAATTCTGAGGGGAAATGTGATTGAAGAAATAGGTATAAATTTAACCCGAGTAAAATGTAAATTTAACCCGAGTAAAATATGCTAACTCAGTCTCCAGGTCGCTTAACCTCTCTTAACTCTTCAGGCTTGGCAGGTTAGATTGTAATGGATTAGGTCAGAGAGAGAGTGATTTCTTAGAGAGTAAGATTCCAGACCAAATCTTGAAAGGTAACTTCTTACAAGTATTATTCTTTCGTTTATATGTTCCCTTTCGATTAGTTTCATGTACCGGAGAATGTTTTTTTTTATATGTTATTAAAGCGTAAGTTCTTGTTCTGTGTAATTGCTAGAAAGTAAGGTTCAGATTATGTTTTTGAGACATATTTCATATGTATAAGGCGTGTATATACGATTATATATAAAATATAAGTCTATGTGTGTGTGTCTTCGTAGTCACTGTGTGTTCCTTGTTGGACGAGTCGGTTACTTGCTCGACTACCGATCTCAGGGTCCGGGTTCGATTCCCCGCGCTGCCAACAAGGAATTAGAGGAATTTTTTTCTGGTGATGGAAATTCATTTCTCGATGTGGTTCGGATCCCACAATAAACTGTAGGTCCCGTTGCTAAGTAACCAATTGGTTTCTAGCCACATAAGAATACCTGATCCTTCGGGACAGCCCTAGAAGAGCTGTTAATCAGCTCAGTGGCCTGGTAATACTAAGATACTTTTAACTTAACGTACCCATTGAAACCATTTCCCCAAATTCTTCAGAGAGAGAGAGAGAGAGAGAGAGAGAGAGAGAGAGAGAGAGAGAGAGAGAGGGCATTTTATGAAATGAGGATAAATTAAGTCGCTATAATGAACTGTCCGTTGGGAACTGCTAAGTCATCGGTAAATTGATTTTTCACTCGAATACTCGGTGAATATGCTCATTTTTATCTCGCTGCTGTTGTACTTATGATTGTTATCATTTGCAAGTGTTTAATTATTAAACTCATATATGCATGACGTTCATAACCATTGTTGGCTCTTATACGCCCTTAAGTAGAATATCAACAAGTTCCTTTGGCGTTGAGGCTTTACCATTAGATTTCAAAGTAGAAGACGAATCCTGTTCACTTTTCTTAATATTTCTAGCATAAAATTTATTTATTTTCATATACAAAAATGTTAAAGTAGAATCTCTCTCTCTCTCTCTCTCTCTCTCTCTCTCTCTCTCTCTCTCTCCTCTCTCTCTCTCTCTCTCTCTCTCTCTCTCTCTATGCATATATTTATTTTCGTATAAGTATGAATGTATATACACATTGTAGAGGTTCATCTCCATTGTGATGGTAGACCCAGTGATTGAAAACTCTAATGATGTTCATTTTTCAATGCCGTATTACCGTTCCGACCCCCGATTGATCTTACCCGTGTTCGAATGTAACGTCTCTGGCTTAAGAATGAAGACTCTTTTTGTTAATGTATTTCTTTTATTTATAACTAGATTATTAAACTTTGCACAATACTGTGGTCGAAGTCGAAGACGCAACGCTATATCTGAGGTGGAGGCAAACGGTGGAATATGTGGCTATTTTCCATTCTTCATTTTTGTCTGACTTTTGAGGGGAATCCGGAGACTCGACATCAGTCGGTAGTAGTAATTGCCGTTTAATGCTGGAATTATACGAAATAGTAGAAGCAATATTACCTGTCCGCTCTGTGATATCAGTATTAATGATGCTACCTGTGGCCTCATCGTTTCTGTGCGGTCCGGCCAGCTGCGGATTTGGGTGATGTCTACATTCTTCTTTGCTGGGTGTTGCCTCCTGCAATAGAGGCTTCGCTGTGTAGATCGTTTGCAAGGTTTCTTTTTATATTTGTGTATGTGACTTTAGTTATACATACATAAAATATACCTTCCTTCCACACACACACGCGCGCACACATACCGTATGTGTATAGAAATGTGTTACCATATAACTTCCCCTTTAGAGAGAGTGCCTCCGGAAGGGGTAGTTTTCTGGTTTTCTTTAGAGATGAGGTCGTCAGCCCCATGCCTTATAATATATATATATATATATATATATATATATATATATATATATATATATATTATATATATATATATATGTTTGTGTGTGTACTGAGATAGTGATATAACCGGAAGTAGTGATAATAGATCTCGCCCCCCACATACAGTGGTAATTTCGTTCTTTTCCTCTCGTCACGAAGTAAAGCAGATACCGTCATTAGGATCAGTGACTAAGCATTGTTCAAATGCATTTACCCCTTTTATGTTCCGGGAACGAGGCTGGGCAAAAATATGGCCAAATCGAGTTTGTAAGCTTACGCAAAAATAAAAAAAAGAAATCAGTATGAATTCTGGCGAGAGAGAGAGAGAGAGAGAGAGAGAGAGAGAGAGAGAGAGAGAGAGAGAGAGAGAGAGAGAGAGAGAATAAAACTTGATAGGCTTTTTGAATTCAAGGAAGCTTGAGACATTAAATACCTAGCGTAGCAAAGAGTGGTTTTTACTAACAATATTGTAATACATATAATTTTAGTTTGGTGATGGATTAAGAGAGAGAGAGAGAGAGAGAGAGAGAGAGAGAGAGAGAGAGAGAGAGAGAGAGAGAGAGAGAGAGAGATTATACCAAGTTCTTAAGTAATGCTGAATGAATTAATTTATTTCCTGTTAGAGCAACGAGAAATGTCTTCAAACAGGAGGAGGAACTTGTGGAAAGCCAGTTAGATATAAATTTTCAGTCGCATTAACGATGTGTTAGGTACATAATACAGCCGTTCCTGAGGCTTGACCACGGAAGCACACACTTATTCTTTGTTCATGAACTTGCCTGAAGAGTCTCTGCGGGGGGCCGTGGGAACGCCAAATGGACTCTGGATCAAACGAATTAGATCTAAATGATACAGCAACTTCTCGTTTCATTATCGAGATCAACGAGGCTCTTTCGCACAAGGCTGCTGCGTCTGTTTTGCGATTACCTTGGAAAAAGGATGAATAATTTTGTCTCATTGCCTCGAATGGAAGTCTTTTGTGGTAGACAATTCAGTGCGATTCAAGCGATTTCTTTTTGCTTCAACAGTTTTGGCGAATTTGAGCTTTTTCGAGGATTATGCCTTGGTGTTATTTTAGTGAGGTTTTAAGATAGGAAGTATTTTATATGAGGAATTTTGATGGTGTTTGAAGGATACCTTTAGTACATAACTTTTTTTTTTCCTTTAGAACGCCTTTATTTCAACGGTATAATAATATTTTTGTGGAGTTATAAAGTAATTTTTACCAGATAATTTCATGTAGTGCATATACATCGTGTAAGGATTAATTTTCCTTCATATATGTTCCACAAATTTGCTAAATTTTTGAGGAATTTTATAGTGGATTTTTTAAAGCTTTTGGAAGCCGCCGCCCCCCGCCCGCCCCCCCCGCCCACCCCCACCCCACACACACACACTATGTTTAAAGAAGTATTCGTAAATAAATCAGTCGAAATTGTGTAGTAATTTATTATGCACTTAAAGTTTTTTATTAATACGTTACATCACCATCGCTGACATTTTCAACATGTAATCGTGAGTGAATATTATTTGAATTACTATATCTGCTTCGGTTTCGGTTTCTAGTACTTATATTTATAAATAAATTAATTAATAAAATTAATAAAATTAAAAATAATAATAATAATAAGATAATGAATAATAAGTTTATGATGATAATACACAGAAGTATTCTCTCGGATGACAGGTCCAGTGTAGATTTGTTGTTGGACAGTGAAAGGTATATTAGCTTACACCGTTGGTAGAGAAGTTAATCAAAACATCTTGAATTGCTTTATGTCTTTCATTTTATTGCTTCAGAAATTCACCTGCTGTACTGAAGTCCTTGGTTTGGTTATTATTCCAGTTGTGTATTGTAATGGTACAGTTTCTGCTCTGAAAACTCTGCCATTTCATATTCGGCGATACGGTCTGCGAAATTCCTTCCCGTTTTCTCACATAAAACAAATGTTAGAAAACGGGAAGGTTTTCAGAGCAGAAACTGTACTATTGCAATACACAACTGGAATAATGACCAAACCAAGGACCTCAGTACAACAGGTAAATTTCTCAAGCAATAAAATGAAAGACATAAAGCAGTTAAAGGGGTGTTGATTAACTAATATACCAAAGGTGTAAGCTAATATACCTTTCACTGACCAACAACAAATCTACACTTGACCTGTCATCCGAGAGAATACTTCTATGCATTAATTCCAAATGGCAATGTACAAATTTTATTACAGATACGGCCCAGGGTGGGATCATCCTCAGAAGAATTCTTAAAAAGTTATAATTACAGAATTTACATATGTTATCAACTTTCTCTGTATCCCTTCACTTCTCTTGGAAGAGGAAATGATATTTTCTCAAAACCCAAATACTGTAGTAGTTTGTTATAATTTTTATCACTACTGTACAGCTTCATTATTCTGCTTTCCGAGGGCCTTCGTGTACAGCATATTTTGGATTTTTATGCTCATAATTTGTTGCACATTATTATTATTATTATTATTATTATTATTATTATTATTATTATTATTATTATTATTATTATTATTATTATTATTCATGGTTATTGGGTTTCTGCCTAGTGTACCAGACACAAGAACTGAAAGAAGTAGCGTTGGATCAAATATCATTGTCGACTCCCCACCCAGGAGGATGGAGATCAAGCTCCCTAAGGGGGGCCCGCAGCCCCCTGTCGAGGGACAAAAACCTCATCCGTGGGCGGCGCCTTTCTCAGGTAGTGTTCCTGGGGCATATACACAACAGGGCAGCTCTCGGGAGGCTACTGGTGCCCGACGGGGTATGAGAAGGAGTATAGAAAGATGGGAGGAGGGATTTTACTTATATCAAGAACTCTCTCTCTCTCTCTCTCTCTTCTCTCTCTCTCTCTCTCTCTCTCTCTCTCGTTCGTGTATTTTCCCTCCTAATCAGAGAAATTATTTTCGGTAGCCGTAGCGTTAGGAAACTGGACTCTTGCCGCGCTCTGCAATCTGTTCAGGTCCACAGGTTTTTCGCGGATTCAATCCCGAGATGACAGCAGTCATATCGTCGGTCTGCGATTTGGAACTTTTGAAATGTAAGATTTTATGGAAAGGAAAATGATGGCTTCAATAGAATTTATGCAGGTGTTCTAATGATTTTATTTTGTTGGACAATATGACGCATATGTAACATATATTTGGTATTTTATGTATTTCCCTGGTAAATGTCGTTGTTGATGCTACAGGATTAAAATAGTTATTTTGGTGTAAACAATCTTTCCCAATGTATATTGTACATAAATCAGATGTTATATATAACGTACTCTGTAACATTTTCTTCCAGTCTATTAATGTAATGATTTTTCCATAGATAATATAGCCTTTTACGATATTTATTGGGCGAAACTTGCTATTGTTGATCAGTTGAAATATTAAAGTTATGTTGCATTCATTTACCTATCAGATCAGATGTTATAGAATTTTAGACTTATTTCGTTTAAGCTTTCTAAGTTTTGATTCCCGTGTTCATAGCAGCTTACTTTCTTCGCGAGGCTCCATTTTTTCATTATAAATTAGCTTTCCTTTTAGAATTTGTGGTGACTGATTGCTTTGGCGTTTTGAACTTATTTAGGTTTGCAAATGTTTTATCTGTATATTTGATAGAATCAGTTATTTTACGTCTGTACGTTTCCAGATGTTTACACAAACGCAAATGCCCGTTATATGTGTGTGTGTGTGTGTTTCGACGCTACTGGTACCAGTTTTCGTTTGAGAACCTGACGTGTCTTTCTTTTCTAAGAGGTCCTGGAAACACGTTTTCTGTTCTTATCTGGTATTCGGAAATATTTGTAATGAGAACTGTGTAGGCGAAAGGGCTCTCATCTTTGGCTTGTAGTGCGTTTAGCGCTTTGATGGAGCACCCGTGTTTACGTCATGTGTTACTCCGTGGGCTCATTATTTTGTCTCCCCTGTATAAACGAGAGAGAGAGAGAGAGAGAGAGAGAGAGAGAGAGAGAGAGAGAGAGAGAGAGAGAGATTCGTTTCAAACTATCTTCCTTTTGTAAATGAAAAATTATTCGTGATTATATTCATCTGCTTTACTCATCTTGCGTTGATTTCCAAATAACCATTTATAATTGTTAATATAACTCGACATATTTTGTCCTGGTGCTCTTGAAAAATTCAGAATTCTTGCTTGTATGCTGTGAAAAGAATACCGACTGATGCTTTGATGACCTGTCTGTTTTTGTATTTGGAAGTCATCGTGATTCATGTTTGTATATACGTACGTCATGTGCTTTTGTTAAGCATTTGAAAAGATTTACTTTTGCATAGGGGTTTAGATGCTTTTATAGAGATTGTTGCGTGTGCTAAGCATCCCTAGGATGCCGACTGGCGCGTCTTGAACCCAAAGTCATTAGCGGGAGTTGCTGTGAGTTCTTGACAGGTAGATTATGGATGCTACGACTCGCAACCAATCCCATTCTGGTGTAAAAACCTCGGGCCCCATCTCTCTCAAACCAGAGAGAGAGAGAGAGAGAGAGAGAGAGAGAGAGAGAGAGAGAGAGAGAGAGAGAGAGAGAGAATTTACTACAGGATATGTAGTCTGGAATTTTATTTTTCAATTTACAAGAGGAACTTCGCGTAAATTTTTTACTCCCACTTCTATTCAAGGTAAATAACATGACGGTAGATAATAGAACACTTCATATAACGTTGTGTTTTGATCGAACCCAGCCGCGTTCCATATCTTATAGCGATCAGTATTTTCAGTGCTGACTCCGGTATGTGAGAATTGCGTGTTAATAGCAAAATTCATTCTTAAAATGACGTTATGTGATTTCTCTGTACTTGAGGTGATGAATTTTCCAGAGAGTGTGATACCTTTCTCGTTCCACGTAGATGACAGCGAGAGAAAATTGCTATTTCATGCCTTTCTTGACAACTTTCAGCCGTGTAACCTCAATCCATTTTTCTCCGACGGCTGTAAATAATGAATGGGTTGTGTCAGGTGTTTAATCGGTACGTGACATGGTTCTAGTCAGCAAGAACCACGTAGAGGGGTGCGGGGTGGGAATTCAGGACGCTGCTGGCGGTTCTAGGCGATTCTGGTAGCTGGAGGTTGATAGGCATTGTGGTGTTTTCTTTACGTTGTGTCTTGGCGGGGATTCTGTGCGCGTGACGTGTGGCAACAAGAGTATGGCGATGAGGGTATTAGAGGAATTGGCGATGGGCAAAAGGAGAGTAAGGAAGGGGGAATGAAGAGAGAAGAGGAGCTGCGAGAGCATTGCAGGACGAGCGCCGATGCCCCGCCTGACCTGCTGAGTCGGACCGGTTTCCTCAAGGGCCTCCTGCCTTCCACCGGCTCCTACGCACACCGTCACCAATCGGACTCTGTCCTTGTCGCTCTCTCGTTTGCTCAGCGTCACCCAAAGTAAATCGTCTGGCAAACCAGCATTTGATTCGAAGGAGTTGACCCATTCACCTTTTATTGGAGAGGGTCTTTGAGGGCGCCTACGGCGTTCCAATGGCACGTGGTCTGTGGTGACGGCTAGGGCAGGCGCCTCTGAGTGTAGCGGGGCTGGCGAGTGTGCCCCCCACGGTGTGTGTTTGGATAGTCGGCGAGGAGGCAACGCTAATGAGACCATCCTCTACCTACCACTCCCCTCCCCACACCCAACCCCCCCAAACCCCCCCTCGCACGTCTCTCACCCCTCCTAAATCCAACCCTGCCAGGGAAGACCACCCCCCCCCACCCCAACACCCCGCAAAACCCATGGAATATTAGGAGCTCTCATCCATGGGCCCCATCATGTCTTTTCCATTCCTTTCTTTTATTATTCTTTGCGGTCTGCTGTTGCGTCTGGGGATCAGGAATCTGTTCACTCTCGCCTCGTCTGCTCTTGCATATTTCGCCCTTTTCTCTTTGTCGTTGTTTTGTAACCGAAACTTACTTAAGTAGTGTGGGATTTAAAAAAAAAAAAACACAGGGTGGTGAAGTATTAAGAGCATGTGCTAGCGTAAAGCCTGCCTGTTAATAACAACAAAAACAACACGTCTAGGATTCATTTTATTAGGAATGCTGGCCGTCTGTTAGACACGATACGTAGGGTATCGGTGTTGCAAGTCGTTCCTGTGGGAACTCGTGAAGGACTCAAACGGTATTTCGAATATTTATTTCTCTTCTCGATACTTCGGAAAGTCGACCGAATTGTTAAGATTTCATGAAGATATATCTAAATATGTTGTTGAAGTATCTTTTATGACTTTTGGGATTTTGTTGGAAATATTCTCGTATTAATGAACAACGTCATAATAAACAAAACAAAAACTTCTTTCAGTTTATTCTAAAGATTGAAAAAGAAACCCACAAAATCCGTGTATAACGTGTTTACTTAGTATAAAATGTAAATACTTTTAAGTAAACACGTTATACACAGTGATTTTGTGGGTTTCTTTTTCAACGTTATAATAGTTATATGCTCTCACAAATACATAGAAAATTATTATTGTTGCTTGAAAACAACAAAACATTAGTTTCTGTGGTTCATCTGCATTTAGAATTGTTTACGCATTTGTAATCTCCTCCATTTATTTTGCCTCCTTTGGATATGTTGCCTGATTCGGTTGTGATTCGTTGCAAGTAGAACTTTCACTTGTATCGTCTAGCTTTAGCTGATCAGGAGCGCGCGTGAGTCTCATAAAATTTAGACTAAAAGGTTTACAACATATATTTATATCTATAATTCATAATGCATAGTTTCACAGCTTATTAAGTTAATACCTATTTCACACGATGCTTTGTTATCATCATAGTGGTTAATGTCGTGGAATGCCACTCAGCTGTCGCGGGTTCGCGTCTCCCCCAGTGCGATGAAAAATACTCGTTCTGTATCATAAGCAGTTACTGCTGCAGTGTAGGGTTTGCGGTGGGAAGTTGAAGTAACGTTCTTTGGAAGCTTGAATTTCATGCCAATGACCCCGTGGGCTTGTTCCAGGTTTCATCTACTGAAATTTATAATAATAATAATAATAGCAATTAACATTGTTATTATAATATTCTCAGCAACCTTCAACCGGGAATGCATGTTATTTGCTAATTGTTTTGGCAGAACTATTATCACACTGGTCTGACAGATGCCACCCTAAACCTACCAGATGGGTTCATGAATAAGGTATTTTATTGTGTAGTTGCGGTGCAGACTGGATCCCACCCGACACCTTGGTCATTCAGGATATCTTATCAGGATTTCTTCAAACTATAAAACTTTTTTTTTTTTCGTATTATAATGATCGTTTCTCACGTTCCCGTCTTTGTTTTTAGTCTTTTGGTTAGGTTTTTGAATTTTAATAGATTATATATATATATATATATATTATATAATATAATAAATAATATATCATATATATAGATATATATATATAAAGCCATTGTATGCGTTCCTCTGTCAGTCGGGCTGCCATCCTTGTTTTTGCTTTTGGTCTTTTATTCAGCTGATTCCTCTGAAGTACGGAGTACTCGTATGTTTGTAGTTGGGTATTATGACGGCGAAGTCTTTTGTTGTAATTAAATTTCATATGTAAAGTTTGCAGGGAATTATTTTATCTCTCCAACAGACAACTGATTAGTTTCATTTGTAAAGGAACTATATATATATATATATATATATATATATATAGTATATATATATATATATATAGTATATATATTATATATTTATATGTTTTAAGGTTTTTTTTTGTAACTGAATTATGATTCATGATATTTTATTTGCCATTTACTTTCATAACCGTTAGTATCGCAGTTTTATATATATACGTGCGTGTGTGTATATATATATATATATATATATATATATATATATATATAGATATATATATGAGCTACAAATGTCCTTTAATATCCAAATTTGCTCTATCTCGGAATTAATATTTTTTCATATATGTTAACCGAAGGGGAATTTTTTAGTTAATAATAATTTCGTCCTGACTGGGCGGGCGCTGGTTGGGACCCACGAGAGGACTAAATTATTATCAAACTAAAAATTCCCCTCGGTTAACATATATGAAAATGTATTAATTCCGAGGTAGAGTGAATTGGATATTAAAGGAAATTTGTTGCTTGATGTACATTTTATATATATATATATATATATATATATATATATATATAGATATATAATATATATATTATATATATATATATATATATGATGGAATATGTTTATGCGTGTATGGATTATATGAGAGCCTTGAACCCCTTATCTCAGAAGCTTTAGCGCTTAGCGAACGGTATGTGGTATCTGTTAATGTAATTTTAATTACCTAGTTTCAGGTGCCTTTTTTCTTACTAGAACGAAGAACGAATCTATCAGTTTGTAAGAATCGGGACACAGAACCTCAGTACCCATGCTTCTTCTTCACGATTCTCTCTGAAATGTAATGATTTAGGCAAGAATTGCTATATCTAAATCATAATTAGGCTCATATTTAGGGTGTTGGTGACCTCTTGCCTTATACAAAGTGTAATCTCGTTCGTGATAGTTTGTCGAGTCATTAAAAATAATTACATTATTTTATCTAGGTTTTTATTCACCAGTTTGTTGAATGCAAACTTGAAAAATTGTATTTCTCTCTCTCTCTCTCTCTCTCTCTCTCTCTCTCTCTCTCTCTCTCTCTCTCTCTAATTGGAGAGTTCGTGTTCTGTATTGTGAGACAGAAATAAAATTAGACGTGACTGAAACGGGAGATGTAGCTCGATTCATTAGTTAAATGAAGAAAAGCAGAGGAGAGAGAGAGAGAGAGAGAGAGAGAGAGAGAGAGAGAGAGAGAGAGAGAGAGAGAGAGAGAGTCTGTTTTATGCTCGAGTATTTAATTTCTCAGCAGTAATCCCTTTTAACTTCTTTTGACCTTCAGAAGCCCGTAGGTACCAACCACATCTTCAACTTCATCACTTTTTTTTTTTTCCTGTTGCGTCATAAAAGTTAATGCATGACCCAGATAGTGGCCTTAGAACATTCATTAGCCGGAATGGATGGTAATTATATAGTGAGATGAGTTAGGAGGTCGTCAAGAAAAGCATTATGGGAGATAGTGAATCGTCCTCTCGTAATGAATAGGACTTGAACCCCTATAAATATTTAAATTCTTCAGGATGTGAACGCTTAACGAAGGGAGGTTTTATCGGTTCTTACAGTCTAGAGGTCGTCAGTGAGGTTTAATTGTGATTCAGTGAGAGAGTTTTAGCAGCAAATACTCTTGTCTCTCTCATTCACCCTATATATATTATATCTATATATATTATATATATATATATATCTATATATACTGTATATATATATATATATATATATATATATAATATATAATACTATATATATATATATATATTATATTATATATATATAATATTATATATGATTAAAGTTTCCCTCAAGGCAAATTGCTTCAGAATAAATAAATACTAATCAATGCTCTGTTTGTGTTCTTCAGTTGCTAAATCGAGCATGAACCCATGTATACATGTGAACACGTAAACCGCTTCAGTCGGTTCACACACACACTGAACAGAAGGCTGCGTAGGTGTGTCAGGTCAGTCTGGGATCAAATTGCTACCGCAGCGGTAGTAAGTAAAGTAGTTGTATTTGTATACGTTGTTGCCTCGCGATGTTCCTTTAGTGTGGGACACTGATTAGCTTCTTCCTTTGAGTTCAACGGTAATGTTAAATTTTCTCTAGGATGTGGGGAATAAAAGCAGTAACATTGTTGCCCCTTGGCTTCGTTTAAGTCACGTTTATACCTTCAATTTTGTTCTGAACTTCTCTACCTTTAAAATGCTGCTGCCACACATGGCCTTCTTTTGCTTTCACCAGTTTCCACCTACTTCTGACCTTCCGTCTCTGTATAACATACGTGTCTGTTTTGGTGAATGTAGTCTTTAATCCACTTGCTTCAGGTTTGGTTTAGTCATTTTGTAATAAATGCTATCCTTTTAGTTTATTTTTTATTTTTATTTTTATTTTTTTCACAATTTGATACCGCATTATTCATTCGAAAAATGATTGCCGTCATTACAATTTGCGCAATTATGGTTTCACCTTCTATGTATTTGCATAGACGTATTTTATGTATACCTTGTAAGCCGATTTTGTATATCTTGGTAATTGGCCGTTAAATGCTGCTATCTTTAAATCACTAATGGTTGCCGGTGCTTTTAGTTTATCCCAAGGCTATTGTACTGAAGGAATGTGCCTTTTAGAATGTGTTTCAGTAGTACAGGCCAATTATAAGTTCGTTAGCAGACTGAATTCTTGCGCGCGCGCGAGAGAGAGAGACATCCCGAAAAGTAATCTACGGCAGCATCTTTCGTGTTTTCACAGCTGTTACCTGGAAAATGAGAACTATGTCTTAGAAAGGTTAGAAACTTACATTAGGGCGAAGGCGAGCGCATTTACCTACTAAAGTAGATTCACATCAACCGTGCATTTGATGTCTAGGCCAGTCCCTTACGACGCTCCTGATTGGCTGTTGATAAGCCAATCATAGGATGTGGAAACTCTCAGTCTCTCTCGAGAGTTCACATAGGCAGGATCTATGTTCCACTTTTCCTGAAGGATACTTTTGAAAGACGTATCCCTCAGGAGCGTTGAAACATAGACCCTACCCATGTGAACTCTCTCGAGAGACTGAGAGTTTCCAGCCCTGTGATTGGCTTATCGACAGCCAATCCGGAGCGTCGTAAGGGACTGGCCTATAGACATCAAATGCACGGTTGATGTGAATCTACTATATAGTCGTTATACGAAAGATTCTAAAAATCTCGTAGAAAGTTTAGAAACATACACACGTAGAGAGCGAGAGCCAATATGATTTTGGGGTTTCAAGGTGAAAGAGGGAACTTATCTGGAAGGGGGCGATTATTACGGAGAGACCCTAAAGGTCGGATGGAAGGGATCATCGTCAGCGGCGGATAACGAGTCGTAAAGCAGGAGGCAACAACCGCTTAAGAGTTTCGCTGGGTGGTTGCAGAGTGGATCTCCCTCTAAGGTAATTAAATGTTGCAAAGGTCTCTCTCTCTCTCTCTCTCTCTCTCTCTGTGGCGCCTATAGGCAGGATCTATCACCGAAAAAGAAGAGTGAAATTATGATTTTGACTGTTCCCTGTATGCACAGTACGTATGCGCGTCTCTCTCATGAATCCGTCAGTTTTCTCTAAACTTCTATCCTTGTAGCATATGGGTATATACATACATAATATATCATGAACATGTAGACATTTATCCCCTTCATGACGTTTTTCTGTTTTGGTTATCTTTGGTTTTGTACTTAAGGGAACAGTTTTTCGTTATTTTGCTGTTTGTCCTTCACTAGTGGTGGTTCTAGTAATGTTTTTTTTTGAACAACTAATGTGTTCCTTGGGCGTTTTAGAAGGAAGAATGTATACCGTGTATTTTTTTAATTGTTTTCGTTTAGACTTCAGACAAATCGCTTTATTTATAATTTCAGTTCGTTACAGCAGATATTTGCTAGTACTATAAATAGTGCTTACACTACTGTTGGCAATTTTCCAGTAATTTGACTCATAAAGGCTGAACATTATTTCGGCACAAAGATCAGTTCAAGCGGATAAGGAAGGGTCTAAACACCGAAATTACATGACGTGTTGTTTTGATTTGTTGTCAAGTCATAATGAATTAGGTATATCCAACGCGAGGTTTCCCTACACGGCTCAGGTAGGATAATAGCTGATAATGTTTTGTTTCTGAGGAAGTGAGGTTGTACACATTGCAGCCTCTTTTATGCTGTTGTTGATTGTTAGTGTTCATGTGGTTCATTTAGAACAGTGGCTTCTTTTGTTTCTCATTTCTAGCTCGTCTTGTCAGTTAGTTCCATTCAAAATAATATAAACAAACTTTGAAGATAGATATAAACATCTTTTTTTCATTCTTTAAGATACGATTCTAACTTCGCAAAGTCGGTGACTAAGAATAAAATGGAAACAAAGAAAGTGTGTATGGAAATACCATACTTGACATGTTCACAAACATCAACCTGTCAGTTGCTTTAATTCAAAATCTGTGGTTTCTCGAAGCCGCGAATTTTCAGGTTATAAACTAGAGAATGTTGCTATGCGGACTAGAACTAACGAGGAGATGCCACTTGAGTCGAAGGAAATAACAAAATTCCTTTAGAATAGGATTTCTTCCCCTGGCCTTCCGTCCTCGAAGACTCAGGACACCGCCGAAGATGAAGCATTTTGATGGCCATCATGGATCGCTCCTTTCTTATTACCACCTCCCTGACCTTGCTGCCTTTTGAATGGAAAAGATGCCTGTTAATTATAAGCTATAGGACAGTGCAATGTAGTTTTAGTGCCGTATCGTCCATTATTTGCATGCAAATTAGGCCGACGAATTTGGGAACTCGCGCAAGATTCGTGTGTCCGGGTGTTGTGGCTATGACTCCCCCCCCCCCCCCCCCTTCACCCACCCACCTCCCACCAACCCCCCCGGGCGCGATGCAAATGGAGCTCCGATGCTAATTTTATGTCGGGGTATTTTGATATGTATCGGCGGTGATTATCTGCCCGATGCTGAAGGAAATGCGTTGATTATCAGCTGAACAATGATTGCAAATAGTTTAGTCTTTTTTTTTCGTGTTTCATTCTTGATTTTCTCGAGTACAGAAATTGGTATTTCCCAGCTCTTGAGATATGTGATAATGGATGGCAATAATAAGCTAGTGTATATGTTTGGGAACATTAATGGTTTTTCTTTTCGGGTAAATGAATGCCTTTGTTAGAGACTCAGCAGTTCATCGTCCTCTTGGACTCGGATTGTACTTTGTAAGTTTAGTCTTTTGCCCCTCTTTACGCGCACTGTCGGGACACACACACACACACACACACACGCACACACACTCATATATATATATATATATAATATATCTATATATATATATATATTAATATATATGATAATGAATGTTTTTATATTTACAATGAGACTTTACAAGGAAAGTCCCCAGTAGCATTCCCCCTCCTCCTAAGGAACTTGACGTAGGTTTCCTGATGTTGGGTAAACGTGAACCTGTGATCCCGGGCGTACATCCAACAGAAAAATTAACACAATGGTTACTGCCACATTCACAGTTTTCGTTTATCCTGCGATATCTGTGGTTCCTCTCCTCTCTGAGATGTCTCCTCAGATGGACTGATAAGTCTGAGACATCCTAATCCATGAAACTCCTTGTAACTCTCTCTCTCTCTCTCTCTCTCTCTCTCTCTCTCTCTCTCTCTCTCTCACTTTTGGAATAAACTGCCACCAGAAGTTGTAAACAGCAACAGTGTGGAAGAGTTTAAAAGAAAGCTAGACAAAAGCATTAGAATACTGTAAATGAATAATAATAATACCTGCTCTTGATGTCTCCTTGGATGGACTCATAAGTCCTTTAGAGAGCATAACCCTTGTAACTCTTTGTAACTCCTTCCTCCAAACACACCTGTCACTGCCTGTCATTCTGCTTTCGTTTCACCTGACCGAACCATCTCATAATGTCTTTGTCTATCGTGTTACCACAATTTTTACCAATCTCCGAATTTCTCATAATTTCAATTCTTCTTACGCCACATACACTTCCCAGGGTAATTGATCCCAACCACTTATAGTTTTTCTTATGTTCACGTTATAATTCACGCTTCGTTTTCTTTAAAGGGTGTTAGTTCAACATTTTTTCGTCTATTCCAAGTCTCATATCGATCTTTTGAACACTGCTGTATTCTGTGGCGCGCCTATTTCCTCCCCCTAACATCATCTGATATATTTACGACGGCCTCCGTGTTCTCCCATCCACGTTAACATTCAAAGCTTAATACTCCCCTCCTCGTACTGACACTATACTCTTGTTTTTTTTTCATCTGTCCATCCGCCTGTGGTGTTTCCGTATGGTAACACTGTGTCCCGGGCTTTAGATAGTTACATTCAGCTTACATTCAACAATAATAATAATATCCTATTTCGAATATTAACGGTGTACTTCGCATTCAGTTAATTATTAAAACACTTTTCAGTTGCAAATGTACACCCAGATATCCTTTTATTTACCTAAAACTTACACATAGCGTAACTATTTAAAGCCCGGGACGCAGTGTTATCATACAAAAACACCACAGGCGGATGGACAGATGGAAAAAACAGAGTATAGTCAGTATTGTTTCATCTGCAAACGTCTGCCATTCCTTAGTCCATTCACGAACAACTTTCGGATCCCACAACTTTGCACCTACGTCTTGAATCCTTTTTGTGACATCTATGTCAGACTTACTTTCCCACGAAACCATTCATTATCTTGTCTGCTTATTGTAAATTTCTTCATGAACATCTTAAGACATTTAAGGGATCTCAACAACTCACTTTCTTTGCATTCTCAACACCTTCCACATTGCTCTTCACTCGATTTTGTTCTAAAGGTTTTGTCGAGTATGTATGTCATATGCAGCTTTTTCACACAAAAAAAGAAAAATTGATGATCCTCGCTCTATTTTCATTATCTAATCCAAACTGTTCTTCCTCATTGAATCCTCCTGCTTTTCATGAGAACCTTGTCAGACTCATGCTATATATCGTTCTTAGTTGTTAACTAGCGTTAAACCCTTTTAAGTGTGGTCATCGTCAGTCACCTTAACCCAAATACAAAACCGTTCTTATTCCCGTCACCCATTCCTTTGAAACTTTTCCCTCTCACACAAACCCTTTACGGCAACATCTCACTTGCAACCTCAGCAACAAGCGGTGTCTCTATTTTTAACCTCCTTTTTGCCCTCCTTACGTCCACAACAGTTATTCTTCAAATAAGATAAATCTTCAAAATACTGACTCAGTTGACGCAGGCCTCCATTCACTTCTCCATCACTTTTGTCCATCCTTCTGTATATGAATATATGTACACAATCTACTCCCTTTTCATGTAGTGTTGCCCCAAATAATTTTGTCTTTACCTAACCGCTCATTTCCTTATCCCATCAGGTACTGTTTTTGTTCAGCCTTCTTACTATCTAATATCCATAAACACTTTCTGCTGACATGTATTTTGCATAATCCTTCTATATTCCTTCTACTTCTTTGTTCTTAAGCCTACTTGGTTTTCGTCCTTTTTCATCTTGTAGTGCTGTCCTCATTTCCTCCTTTTTCAACATCTCAAATATGTCATGATCAGACATACCTCCAGCTTTTCATCTCACCATTACACTGACGTCGCGCAATCACGTAATTTAGCAAATGCTTTCTTCATCATTTCCAAGTATTCTTTAGAGTATTTTATGATGTTACCAGTAACTTCCAAAACTGAATGCCCTTCCTGAACAAATTTCCACGAATCACTCACCAGTCCCATTTACTCCACTACCTCATTATCTACCAAAATGACATCATTTTCTCTGTTGGATGCTTTTATATTCGAGCCATCAAGTGCAACTTCCCTTTCATATTTTTTAAACCCAGCTGATCAAAGATTCAGTTTCTCCTAAAGCAAACTTGGTTTACACTTTTCCATTCTTAATGCAACTTCCTTTCTTGCCCTAATTAGATATACACTCCAAAACTGAAATTGTCACAGCTGTGCTCTTTCAACCATCCCGTGAGTTTTCTTGGGACTAGAATTTCTGCCCTTTCTTCGGCTTTATTCCTTTCAACTACCTAAGATGCTCTCACTTTATTTTTCTCAAGTAGCTTCTGGGACGAGGTTTTTAGCCTCATGTTCCTCCATTTTAGCTGCGCCTACTGCAGTCGACTAAATATTAGGCACAATCTTTAGTTTACGTCAATGGAGGCATATTGGGTCTGAGTCGTTTTACCCTCTCCGTGGTTCAATCTTAACTTGCTGTATGTAAATATATAGTGTATATACGTATATATATATGATATAATTATATATCTATATATATAGATATATATATTATTATATATATATATGATATATATATATAATTTAAATGTTTGTATTTATAACTTAATTGTGAGGTGCAGGTTATTGATGAAGATTCATCAGGTACTTTACACTTCTTACAGTATTATTAAAGGTAAGGGTAAGAGTATCATACATAGGAAAAGTTATAAAAGAAAAGAAAAAAACGTATTTTTCTCTGTTGGTGTATCAAGGGTCGTGATCTCCTCCGGTGGGGTCGCTGTGGAAGTCCAAGCGACTCTTCATGTTCAACC
>NC_087217.1:9345991-9363491 GCF_015104395.2 Macrobrachium nipponense
TTCTAGACTTGTTATCGATATGATTTGTACTCAAGTGGTGAAATTTAGAAGACAGAGTTGAAGAAGGTGGACAGCTTTGAGGAAGAGGCCAGTGGAACTAATGATAAGGCAGAAGAAGTATGCAAACAGAGCCGAAGGAATGTAGCAAAGAATCATTAGTATTGGTTACAAAGCATTGTGCAAGCACGCTGTATCAGTGCGGCCGGCTACGAATATATTGAGCGCTTATAGCATACGGTTAAAGAATTCAGAAAAGGGCTGTGTGGAATTTATCGGGTAGTTACAGTATGATATGGTCCTTTGTTAAAGACAACGTTAGGTCAGTCATACGTAGAGAAGCAGTAAGTACATGATCATGCAGCTTCAGCGTCACTCTGGGTCCAAAGACCAAAGCACTATAGATTTTGGCGAATTGGTTCTTCGCCGATAATCTAGAGATGTTTTAATAGACGCCATTTGCAAGTGTCTGCAGATCGTAACATTGCCGTCGTGTCCTTCCTGATCAACAGGCAGCTGCTCTTACAGGTGGAATTTTTCCCGTATTAAGGCCTTATGATAACGTGCGTTTGTCATAAACGAGCTGTTAGCTATATTTCATTTCCTCGGTACGATTAGTTATGGTATGCGTTCTTCCGAGTTCCATCTAGATGTAAGGACAAGGTATGATCAGTGTCCCTCCGGTTTGAGACAAACCTTTTGGGATGAATGTTGTAAGTGATCAGATCATTTGACTTCCAATGCCTGTGCATCATACACACGCACACACACACACACACACACACACACACACACACATATATATATATATATATATATATATATATATATATATATATATATATATATATATGAAGATATATGCCACGAAGGAAAAATAAACGAAGGAGTATCTGCAGATACTCCTTCGTTTATTTTCCTTCGTGACATATATCTTTATTTATGGATTTATATATATATATATATATATATATATATATTATATATATATATATATATATATATATATATGTGTGTGTATGTTTTATATATGTTTTATTTTATGAGCATTTTCTTCTTCAGTGTACTAGTACTTGTTTTTGCAGTTTTGATATCGCACTCATTTTACTGTGGGAATAGCTTACACCTAAAGGGAGTTATGTAAGTGCGTCTGGCCCAGCCAGGAGTCGAACCTGAGCCTTCTGGATGCTGTACAAAAGTGACATTTGACTTATCCTCTAATAATAATAATAGATTATTCATTATTATATTATTATTATTATTATTATTATTAAGTTATTATTATTATTATTAATTATTAATTATTATTATTATTGATTATTACTCAAGAGAGAACTGAGTGAATACGGCCGTCATCATTTCTCGACCGAAGTCCGAACTCAAATGGTTAAGGTTGAAATCCTGGCCGTTGCATATTCACGTAAACATAATACCCTTCAGGTGTAATCAATTTCCAAGGTAAAGCGCAGTCGACTATAAAGGGCTATTTTAGTTTGACTAATTTGAATTATTCATTCACGCGCTCAGTTCCATTGTCTTAAGTGAAAACTAACTCCTCTTCTCAGATTCTTACCTGAAACTTCCAGTCCATAGGTGGAGTTTAGTTCAACAGGGCAGTTAAATAAACTGGGTTTTTTGCTTTTCTTTTTCTTGACCACAGATCTGTGGTTGTTACAGTGGCGTCTTCTAATGACCTAATAGTGAGCAGTACACGGGGCAAGTGTGGCTTTCAGGCTTGGCTCGGTTGGAAGTCTGTCGCATTCTGTCTCTCTCCTAAACGTTGAAAAGTAGACAGGGGGATTTTTGTGTAACTCTTTCCATGAGGGAAAGACGGGAATTTACAGCACTAAAGGGGAACCAAAAAGAGAAATAAAGGGTAGTGGAATCTCACAAACAACATAAATCAGCTTGAAGGACAGTGAATGTAAACTTTGAATTAAAATGTGGTTTATATATGATAATCATATGAAAGTATACAATGTGTGTGTGTGTGTGTGTGTGTGTGTGTGTGTGTTTCATTCTGCCTCAATATCCGACGGTACAAAAGCGGAGGCCGAATCTTTTTATGAATTGTATATGCAAAAATAAGTCTGAAAAAGTACGAAGTTGCCTCCTAATTAAGAATTACACTCTTTCAGTTGAAGACAGGTGGCTACATTTCACCTGGGGAAAGGAAGCGAGCGAGACTGACCATAAAAAGGGAAATAAAAGTGAAATTGGAATTAGTGGTACCCGAAAAAAATTGATAATTGCCAACGTTAAAATGAAGGAGGCGGAGGCAGGGCAGTTATTGGTTAAACAAAACAGCAGGGGGTGCGAGAGAGGAAGTGAATAGATGATGTTTGGGGGAGCAGGGGAAAAGTGCAAGAGGAAATGATGGTGGTAAAACAGGGTATGCAAATTATGACTGAAATAAAAGAAAATAAACATTCTTTATGTGCATATTAATGTTTGTGCTCGGGAGTTTAATTTTGTGAACATGTGTACAGTAATTTGCCAGATTCCTAAATTACATCGATAATATTTCGAAAATTAATTACTAGGGAAACTTTGCTGTCAAATTTGTAATAACTTATAGCAACGTACGTTCTTGCAACTTACAAGTTTTGATAAGCAAATGCGAATTAATTTTGTTAGGCTTAAAAAATTTACGTCAGTCGAAAGCAGAAATCATCAAAAGATGTATAAATTTTCGCAGTTGTTAGAGTTGCACATTGATTATATATGCTTATATATCATCATGCCTGATAAAACAGTTCCATTCCTGTGGAAAGGAAGCGTACCTTGAAAAACCGCGTGTTCCCTGATTGCTGTTTTATCTATTAGCTTCAAGGGACTTCACTTATCCCATGGAATGCTGGTTCTTTCACGCGAATTACATTTCGTTCGGTAATAAGTGAAATGAATTTGGTACCGTGGCCGTTGATTTGACGGTATTTTGAAAGTAGATTCATACCGCAAACCAGCGTCGAATAAGGTCTATATCTTGGATTTTTGTGTGATTTTCTTTTTAGTTAATATTGTTGGGAAAGCTATTCGACTGCTTTCATTAATCTTTGATCTAGTTATTTTTGTTTATCGCAGGACCTAGTTCCGTCTTCCTATAAGATACAGTATCATTTTATTTTTTGTATGCCTAGTAATTTCTTTTGTGTAGGCGTATTCACACTACCCTTTTCGCTAATTATTGTTCATAAAATTTCCTGAGATGGTCTTATGAAATGGCTTAACACTGGTCAAGGTTGGTCGAGGTGTTAAAATAGTCTAGATTGAATGCCTTGGTTAGTCCTCCTCGACCCCTGTGCTATATAGAATAGCCTCTGTTTACGAAATCAATACTATGAACCTGAATAACTTGTAAGGAGACAAAAAACCTGCTACAGCATTTGCTTTCAGAACAATTCTTTAAAGTGGTTTTATTTTCATCAGGTACGACGAAAAATACTGGAACATGTTAGGTCATTTTTATTTCATTTCAATGTGATGTGTGTCTCGGTTATGTAATATCTACTGTTAAAATGGCTTAAGATTATATTTTAATTTTTATTGGTTTAACAAATATTTTTTTCTCTCTTACACCCTCTCTATTCGTGCATCTCCCTACCTATCTTTAGTCATTATTACTCTTTCTCCTTTTATTTGTCTTCGTTAACTTTCTTAATATTTGTGGCTATCATTTGACGTATTATCTTCTTAATCTCAGGTGATGAACTTTCAATTACTGTCGTTAATATCTTCAGGAAGTTTTTTCATTCATCATTCATATCTTTACTACTTTTGATTCACCGTCACTTACAATTGTTGTCTTTGGATGAGTATATTCAATTTTTTTCATCCGTGATTATCGACGACCTGTTTGCCGCTTCTTTGATGGTTGTATTTATCGACTGATGGCATGTGTCTCTTCGTGTCCGCGTGTCATCATCATTATCGCCTGCAACGCTGCTTAACTCAAAGGGCCTCTGAGAAATCCCGCCATTCGTGTCTTTCCTCTAGTTGTGTCCATTAATCCCCACACATCTCCATAATCCCTTCTCAGAATTATTATTCGTGTAGGCCTGGTTCTTCCAACTCTTGTGGTGCCTGCAGAGGGCCCAGCTAAAATTATTGCGCACTGTTCTCCCCCAGGGATCGTATGAAGCAGAGACCTTTATTTGGACCTCGGTATGAAGAATTTGTCTAGCCCTCGTCATCTCTCTTTCATCTTTATCACTTCTCCATATTTCTAACTTACCATTCCAGTTAACTACTAATATTTACAAAGTTTTATTCTGAAATCGGCAGAATCTTTTAGATATAGTATCATTGTCGTGCCATGATTCATGTACGTATAGCAGTACATTCGTACTAGACTAATGTGCAATCTTACTTTCGTATGCAGTTTCAGTCTGTTTGATTTGCAAATCTGGAAAAGCCTTCCAGGTATCTCACTGGATGCCCACTCAAGGTTTACTGTATTGGATGTCATTGTCTGAATATCTGTTCTTCATCAAACGCAATTCATCTCATGTTATTTCTTCCTTCTGTGCATACTTTGCCCTCAGTACTTCTGTTTTACTTATACTGTTATGTTAGTTTTATATCAAAAAGCCTCTTTGTTTTACAGTTATTATTTTCCGAGTTTGTGACTTTTTTCCATATAATTTTAGCTCTATATATATATGCTCTCGTCAAATTATTATTAACCATTATCTCGTATTCCTTTCATCTGATCGTATGTCCTCTTCATTTTTATCCGTTCATCAATCTATTTGAATCAGTTTCCCTATATTTCGCCATCGACTTTCACTCTTTACCATTTGGTTGGGCCCAAAAGGATGCCAGCTTCTGTCTTGTAAATCTTGCAGTAGGATTTTTCTTTCCTCTCCCAGATTGATTGCATTCTTCTACCAACCCCTCCCCCCACCTCCTCCTCCTCCTCCTCCTCCTCCTCCTCTTCTCCCTTCGGCTAAGATTGTATATATCGCCGTGTTTATTGAATTAGCTAAAGAGCTGCATCGCCGACGATAACTTATGCGCTGAAAATGAGGGTTTATCCAAAGTAATTGGCAACAATTAATCACGACATGTTATGTTGCAGTATCCCCTAAAGGTTTTTATACCTAGTCATGCGCACGAGAGAGAGAGAGAGAGAGAGAGAGAGAGAGAGAATGAAAATCTGAGTGGAAAGTTAGTCAGTATTTAATCATCTTAAAAAGAGATTAATATAGGTACGCAAAGATAAAAGCTTGAATGTCATGGATAATCATACTGGTATTTATATTGTGCGTTAGGAATTCATGTTACATGGCTATAATAGTTATATGCATGCTGTTAGCAAGCCCCCTTTGTATGTGCATAAAGAGTCTGTTTCTGCGTTGTTTTCTTCTCGGGATTTTTACTAGATTGCGAAGTTAAAGAATAAATTCAACACTGAATTTTATCTTGTTTTTAATGACGTCACTCTCTTAACATATACACACACACACACACACACACACACACACACACACACACACACACACATATATATATATATATATATATATATATATATATATATATATATATATATATATATATATATATATATATATATATGGCTGTGCGCGTGTAGGAGAGAGAGAGAGAGCGAGCTTGAATCCCAAGAGATATGCATTTCAGTTTGCGAGAAAAAGGTACTTGTGAGGTATTAAAAGAAAAAAAAAAAGGCATTTCCGATGTAGCTAACCAATTTCCTTGTGTTCGGACGCTTAGATTTTGTGTTTGTTTCTCCGATGGTTGGAGTAAATAGCCTAAGGGTAACAGAGCATTCATGAATTCTAATCTGTTGGACGCGGCAACCAGCATCGGCGCTAACCGCGTGAAGAGTCGCGTTGGGCGGATTCGTCTCTACTACTGCATTGAAGTCTCCAAGTTGGAATTAAATGTTATGTACTGGGGAGTCGTGTTTATAGGTTATCTGTACTACACTGCATGATACAGTGCCTGTACAATCATTGAATATACATGTTGAGGATTTAAAAGATGTATTTGGCGAATGAGAGCGTTTATTGTAACTCTGAAAGGATTTTTCCTCAGCCTCGTCTCCCAGACTTTGAGTCGAACTTGGAAGGTCCTACCGACCGGTGGTTTAAGCCTGTGTTGTGGGCGTGTAGCTCGTCCGTAACTTGTAAGGGATACTCGTGGGTGTTCTGACTGTAAGTGTACATAACACCCATCTATTGCTCCCTGACGACCCTCTTTCCCCATTAGATTATCCGTGTCATTAATATGTACAAACATCCCAGGTATTCCATTGTTACGCCTCATTCCCACAAGAACGAGGTCACCTCGAACTTGTCTCCAATACATCACGCTTTATTCATCCATACCCGGCATCTGTCTCCCCGAAGCGCCTCCCTCCCCCTCCCTCCTTCCTCCCTCATGATTAATGAGGGGATATATCGGATGGTTTACGATGATGGAGTTTCGTTTTGAGGTTGTATTTACATGGAATTGATTTATTAGATTGGTAATAGTCGGCGGGTAGAGTATCTGCGATTAGGCTCCGTTATTTATTGGGCACTCACTCATCTTTGGCAGTTACGGCGGCTTCATGCCATGAAAAAAATAGGTCGCAGACTTCAGCAGCTGTGGGAGCTTTTTTGTTAATGTACCGGGGGTTGTTGTAGGAGCTTCTGTTGTTGTACGAGTTTAAGTGATGGTACGTCTGTTGTCACTCTTCTTCAGTTGTACCTGAAGGTTGGTGTAACAGCAGTTGTTTTTACTTTTCTTCTTTTTTTTTTGTCTTTTAATGTTTTTTAATTGTCATTTTAAGAATCCTGTGTTTTTTTTAGTATTTTTAATGTTATTACTCTGTCCTTTTGCAGACTGATGATGCACATAGTCATTTGCGAAACGTTTCTTCATGAATAAATCATCTTTTAAAACATCCATGTGTCTTCGGCTTTCCTGAATTGATATATATATATATATATATATATTATATATATATATATATATATATATATATATATATATATATATATACATATATAGTATATATATAGAGAGATATATATATATATATATATATATATATAATATATATATTATATATATATATATATATATTCAAAATGCTCTTTCACTTATTTTCTAGAGGTCTCGTAATGTTGCATATTTGACGCAGTCTAAAATGTATTTTTCTGCGTACAGTGACATAGATTTTATGGAAGCGAGTTATTTACGAAAGCAGAGAAAGTTTCGTTAAGTATTTCCAAGATAACTTATTTAACTTCAATCATTTGCCACCTGCCTCTCACACATTACTAATTGTTGCCAATATTGAATGATTTATTTTTGTAGGAAAGTTGAAATATGTAACAGTGTCATGGTTTCTTTTGTTATTGTTAGTCCATTTGGAACGTTTTGTATATAATAGGTCTGCATTGTCTTACAAATAATCCATTGAAGATGCTTTTAATACACTAGAGGACAATTATCATTGTGATTATCATCTTGTAAATGAATCGATGGATTCAAACCGCATTGTCTTACCATGGTTATGGTAATCATCATTCGTTACTCGTTTTCCATTATATCAATGCCCTTTTTAAAAAAAAATGAATAATAGTTGCCATCCTTCTCTGACACGTTCAGTGATTCGGAGGCGTCTTACTTGCCATTGCCAGTTTCATCGATAACATGGCGCATTAATTTTACTTTTATCATTTAATTTTTTTTTATTATAAGCATCTCAGCTCTTCATGTTAAGGCTTTTTATAACCCAGCCGCGACGGGTAATACTTCAGATGAGAGTAAGATCATTTTTCTCAAACATTGACATTCGTCTATTAAACTATAGAGATAGATACACGGAGGTTCCAGGTATTTGTTTAATGGTAGTAAAGTAAGACTTACATCATTCATCTCTTTCAGAAGTGAATCCGACATCCGCGAGTTGTCTCTCACTTGTTATATATTAGGTTCTCTTTCTCTTTGTTTCCAACAAACGCAATCACGATTAAAACAAGTAATAAGTGCGCCGAAGTTTCTTCGGCGCAATCGAGTTTTCTGAACGGCGGTTAATGCTGTATGAAACTCAGCTACAGACTAAGAAACTCTCAGTCGCGGCCCATGAAACTTTTAGCCACGGCCCGATGATGGCCTTGTTGTTGACACATATAGCTGTGCCAGACGCACGGTCATGGCTAACTTTAACCTTAAATAAAATATTAAACAATCTGAGGTTCTAGGGCTGAAATTTGGTATGTTTAATGATTGGAGGGTGGATGAACAACATAATAAATTGTACCCCATCTAGCTCCTTAGTTTTTAAGATTAGAGGACGGACTTACAGACAAAAAAAAAAAAAACCATGATTTGGATGGTATTCACCGTCAAAATTGACGGCAATATGATGGCAGAGGTGATAAGTCCCATCGCTTGGGTTATTACTGATAGACCTGAAGCTTGGTCCAAGATGGCTCCATAATGTAGTATATGCATACAGAGACCTAAAGTGAGAGGTTAGCCTCGGGCTGAACGACTGCAAGTCCAAACTTGGAGTTTATTAACCGCAGACTATCGTTGTTGTACAACGGAAAACTTTTTTTTATCCAGTGTGTTTTGAACGCAAACGCGAAACTTAGGACTACATGCCTCTTCTCTTTAAAGAGCAGAATCTTTGCGGTAAAATTGTTAGGATGTATTGTCTTTTAAGGGAGGTTGTACTGATTAGTTCTGCTAATTATGAACAAGATTGATAAGTAGCTGATGTATAACCGCTGGTACTGCTCAAAATACTGGTTTTATTTGAGTGTGTGATGGTAATGCATGAAAATTTCAATCGACGAATAATTCATTATAGAAAAATTAGGTTGGATAGCAAAGCCGCCGAGGAACTAACGTACTTCAGAGTAAGGCCTTAACCTAGATTGAGTGCTTAATCTAAGTGAATAGCGAGCATCTTAAAAATTCATATGATAAACAGAGAATTTCTTTGTCCCTATTCCAAGTCGTAATACACCTGCCGTCCAGAAGAGAGCTTTTGTGCTTATGGTTTAAGGTAGTAAAGCAAAACCAAATTGTTACCCATCAATATCTTAAGGATTTGGGTGGTGATTTAACCAGTTTAAATTTCCATTAAAGGTTCAAACCTCCAGTCAGTGGTGATGTAAAATTTATGTTAGGCCTAGACTGACTGAAATTGCCGCTGCTCCCCGTATCGTGACTTGAAAATAATGGTCCACGGGTTATCAAGATTCATGTCACTAAAAACAGGGAAGGAATAATAGCTGACGTAAACTATAGCTAAAGAATAAAATCAGGAACAGGAATATACATAACGCTTTACGGCCCAGTAAATAGAAAATACAAAAACAGTGACATCTATTGAAAAGTTCGAAACAGATATTTGGATTATAAGAGCTTGAGTGGCTTATCACACAGTTTCTCTGCTTAACAGTGAGTGACCTTTACCGAGGAGACACCTATCGTAAATTTCTTACGGATTTTCTGCACGTTCTTGTCATATACATGAAGGTTCATGTCTCCTCTATTAACTTTTCTTGCCACGTTAAATTGCTTAAGTAATCACTTACGTGTTATCACATGATGAAAATATAGACTCAGCCATTGTTTTATGCTACGTGTTTATTCAGATAATATTTTCAGAATCACGTCAACTGTATTAAGTAAACTGTAGTAGACTCCATCTTTAAGTTCACTTGTTTTGTTCTACTTTCCTGGAAAAGTAGATTCTTGCCCTCCGCTAACTTTTTTTTCTTTTTCAAAAGTAGGACTTTATATATTTTTAACGCTCCCTTCGAACGTCAGATAGTTGAGAATATCCGGTCATTTGTAGACTCAGGACTTTCCCGAAGGATTTATTCTTGAAGAGGAGTCAGAAATTGGAGCAAAGTAAAGTTTAAAGTATTTTGGTATGACAGCCAGGAGGGCAGAGATTAAATGGGACAAATAAAAAGATTAAAGGTAGAGGTCAGTGCAGCTGAGGACTAAGAAGGGATGCTGCAACGACCCAGTAAAGTCTTCAGCGCTCTCGCCGGGCACGCTGTAAGCATTGCCCCCTGCGGGGCGAACATGTTAGAATACATCCAAGAAAAGTGTTGGAACGATTTGCGAGTCTGTTAGTATTATCATAGGTGGAAATGTATAAAAGATTTCATTTTGATTTATGTCAGTGAATTATTATATAACTACCAGCATATATTTATATAAGTGAATATATATATATATATATATATATATATATATATATATATATATATATATATATATATATATATATAGTACAGAAGAAAGAGAGTCTCGTTTCCATCGCAGGAGAGTCCACTTTCAAATATAGACGTAACCTGAGTCCCCTGCCCTATCTCCCATCAGACCATATAGCCTAGTTTATAATGAAGTGAATTGTGTAAGTGGACGTCGATTGGCAGGCGATACCAAACTCTGGACAGCTTTAGGTAGAGCCAAGTTCTAACTCCCTCCCTTAATCTCCCTGGGGCCTCCCCAGTCTTTCTCCTTTGATAAAACAACTTCTGTCACTGGTGATGGAAATCGGACCAATATCTTTTTGACGCTTCTGTTAATTAAATTTCGCGGATGATAATGGCATCGCCTACCCCTCAGCTCCTTGCCCCTCCCTTTCCCCTCCCTTCCCCTTCCCTTCCCCTCGCTTTACGAGGGGACAAAAAATGAACGAAAATATTCAGGATCAGGTAACGAACCTGTTTGTTGTTCAGATAATGAGAAAAGGAAAATAACTCGTTTTTGATACTTGTTAATTCTGGGTGTGATAGATTTAAATTGCGTTTGTGTGAATGTATTTTTGTCTTATTTTTAATGAGAGAGGAGAAGTGAAGGGTCAGTCGAGGTAAGTGCTCGTTAGGTGCCGCGTAGGGAGGGACGGCGTCGTCTAAATAATTGGGCTGTTTATTCGGGGCTGATTTACTTCTCTGATGTCCTGATTTTGATGACGGTTGTTGAACCATATCGGTGTTGTTATTATTATTATTATTATTATTATTATTATTATTATTATTATTATTCAAAACGAGTGCACAATTGTATGGGGCTTAGCAAGAAAGTCGTTAATTAGCAAAAACTACATAACCGCATTTCGTATATGTGAAGAAAAACTAACGAGAATTGTAGGACTTATTGATAGAATAAATATTATAAATTTGATTTTTAGGAATTAAAGTTTCATTATATATATATATATATATATATATATATATATATATATATATATATATATATATATTATATATGTGCGTGTGTGTATTTATTTGTATACATGCATATTAACTTGTCTGTGTGCGTGTACACGCATACGCACACACACAGCAGTTGAAAAAATGAGACGAACTCTCAAAATATGTGAGAAGAACAGCGATTTTCGCGGCGAAAAAATAACGGTAAACACGACGGTAGTTGCTCTAACCCATAGAGGACTGCACTTTATACGTGTATGTACTTAATATCTGTTCTCTTGCATCCGCGTGGGTGTGTTTATCTTTGATATAAGAGGGTGTAAGTTCCTGTGCTCATTGTTTTCATCGTTCACTACATCAGATTAGGAGTTGTAGAACTTAATTCCGAGGAAGAGTTATGGGAGCTGCTAGATTGGCCTTACAGTAGTAACGCTTTTTCTCCATCAGATAGCGACAGTCCTTCTGAATCGGAATTTTAATTAAAAGAGCCATTATTCCCTATTTCGTGAGCTTTATTTCGATTTGTCTCGTTGTCATTCTGCTTCGTATTATTATTATTATTATTATTATTATTATTATTATTATTATTATGTGCAGGTCTCATTTTTTCCCTCTGTTTGTGGGCGGTACTTTAAATACGTTCAGCATTTCTTGAATGCGTATTCTCCAGTGTTTTGAGAATGCATTTGTAGATGTTTTTATTTCATCTGTAAAGCAAAGGGAGAATTCTTTTTAATAAAAAAAAAAAGTATATTGCCATCCATACCCGTAAGATAGTGGTCTGTCCCATTTATTCAAGATAAAAAAAATCTCTAGAGACGGTATGCGAAAGTAGTCCACAAATGTATTTATTTGAGTATTGGGTGATCTGTATCTTTGCTTTGACTGGATACTTTGGTTTACATAAATAGTGCAGACTGTTGTACAATTATGAATTCCCTTGATGGGCTTTGATGGCTGAACCGTAGATTTCGCTGCAATGGCGAGACCAAGAATATCTTGGGAGAGGAACACGATCTCATTAAGGACAGTGAAAGAAATTCATGGATTGGCGAGAGATTCCTGACATGATAATTGGATGTAAAAAAGCAGGAAAGATACTAATTAGACGTTCAGAGAGAGAGAGAGAGAGAGAGAGAGAGAAGAGAGAGAGAGAGAGAGAGGGGTGGGGGAGGGAAGGTTATTGATATACAGGTCCCTTCAACTACCATAGACGTTATTGCTTAAGGTTGGATGAATTATACTATATTTGTAAGTGTATATTTTTGAGTGCATATTTTCAGTTACCATGACCTTGCCGTAGAGGTTATTGATGTACAGGTCCTTCCAACTAGTATAGACGTTATTGCTTAAGGTTGGAAGAAGTTTACTATATTTGTAAGTGTATATTTTAGAGTGCATATTTTTAGTTACCGTGACCTTGCCATAGAGTTTAATGGAAATCTGTGTTCAAAACCCCAGCTGTCGGTAATTCTAGACCATTATCTTCTCCATTGAAGTAGGCTTGTCTGTGGACTGGTAGACGTATGTCGGTCCGCTAAAAATTCGTGAATAACATTTCATTCTAAACACTGGAGGTGATTATTTTTCATTATGAAAGAAATGAAATATAATGACGAAAGTTGTATGCCACTGAATATCCTTTTGCTGTCATTTAATCGCTATATTTCTTTTGAATGAAGATGAAAGAAGATTTTATGTTTCCTTTGTTAGCTTTTAAACTTGGTGTATTTCCATCTTCTGGCGTTATATGTTTATAGGTAAATTGAGAATATAAACGGTTATTCCTCTCTCTCTCTCTCTCTCTCTCTCTCTCTCTCTCTCTCTCTCTCCTCTCTCTCCATTCAAAATATTGCTGGAGGCAGCTTTATGAAGAGATAGGGAGGAGTAGGAGGTGGCCGTTATGGTGTCAGGAGGACGTGGAATGACATGTGGTGACGGCAATAGGCTCCCAAATCACAGTAATTACCTCATCCGCAGCGATTGCCACATCTTGTAATGCCAGTGTGAGCTTTTTTAAGCGCGCTGCTTCCAGCTTGGACCTCGGGAGTTTTTTTTTTTTTTTTTTTTTTTTTTTCTCTCCCCAGTGTATTCACTACGTTTCAGATCTCACCTGCGGCTCTGTTTACCGAACTCTCTCTCGTTCTAGGACTGATTGCCCCCTGCAGGTGGGTTTCACTTTAAGGGGGAGGGGAGGGGTATCGGAGGCAGTGTGTAGATAGATGCCAGTGTAGTTGAAAGAATTCGTATCCTTTTCATTCGTTCATACGTCGTCCTTAGTTTACGTGCTGGGCTGAAGAATGACAGTCGTTACTGGCATAAGGCCAGCCCAGCCAACGTAATTTTAGTATCTTGAGACCATATTCATGATGTCGAATCATAACTGCCGTTCCTCCTGCCTTGCAGCTTGAGGAGACGATAACATTTGCTATTCATTCATTAAAATACATGGAATTTGGAAGGATGATTGCGCGTAATGGAAGTCACTTTGCAAGTCCCAGGCGTCAATGTTCTCTTGAAATTTCTCAGTGGTACTGCGCGTAGGAATTTTAGAATTAAGAATGATGTGTAGCTATGATGAGTGGTGGAATGTCTAAGTTGATGAGAGAAGGAGGAGAAGCGGATAGAGATGAGAGAGTGAAGGAAAGAAGAGGAGAGAGGAAGACGAGAGAGAGAGAGAGAGAGAGAGAGAGAGAGAGAGAGAGAGAGAGAGAGAGAGTTCTCACACGTGTCTGGCTCCCGGGCTCATGTGCGGATGAGGTAAAGAGCAAAAGGAGAAAATCGCACAGAGTGAGTCTGATGGGCGTTTCCGCTCGTGGATGTTGGGCTTTCTTGTGTTATTCTTCCGTACCGTTTCATTAAAGGGAAGGGCTGTATGGGTTTGCACGCCCATGCCCAATCTACAAAACCCCTTTTTGTCATATTTGCATAAATACGGGTGTAGTATCTCCTGTCCCGTCGACAGGTAGCCTCGTGTGTTTCATCTGGTTTGCGATCTTAATTTTGATCTCGAAGACCTTTGACCGCTCCGTGACTAGATTGGCTTGATGTTACTTCGTTCGACGATGCTTTCATTTTTAATCATACAGTACATTTAGTTTTTAAATTCATGGAATTGTTATTTAATGTACGCCCTTCGTGCCATTACTAGAATTTAGTCATGGTTGGTATTTGTATAAACCAGACAGCTGTTTTTACAGTAATATCTTTTCGTGGAGGACCTCTCGTGGCCATACAGTAATATTTCTTTCTCAGGCATTGTTTTAGAATATTCCCCATCATTTGCCAGACTCCTACATCATTCTCGAATCCGCCTCTTATACCGTATTTAGGCCTATTTTTGTGCATACTTGACCCACCCACATTTTTAATATACGGGCCTCTCTTCTTCCCATGCTAACCAGTAATCTGTGTCATTCAAGTCTGCTATCTGAGATAAGTAATAGAGGGATTGAGAATGGTTGCTCCTTGTGAGAGAGAGACTGAGCTTCAGGAATGAGATGTATTGCTTGGAGCAAATTGTCGATGGAAGTAGTTTTCGGCTTAATCATTTTTCTCTGTACTGTACTTTGTAAGCTTTTTTTTTTTGCACAATAAATTGTTTCTCTCTCTCTCTCTCTCTCTCTCTCTCTCTCTCTCTCTCTCTCTCTCTCTGACCTTCTAATGTATACTGCCTTACATTTTCTTTTTCAATGTATTATATGACTGTGTGGGGCAGAAAAAAAATCGAAATCTGATTTCTCGCCTAAAACACTGCACTAAGAGGAACATTTGATAAGCAAACCCCGGGAAATTGAAAATGAACACCCTTTCCATTTTTGAATTAGTTTGTCCTCCGTGTGTCTGTGGGACTGAAGGGGGCGGGGCGAGGGGATATGTCCCGACTTCATCCTCAGTTTAATTTGGTAAAATGACAATTCTTCCCGAGAGTCAAGTTTTTATCTTTTTTTCACTCCCTTTGAAGTGCATTAACAATAAAATTGTCGACGTGCTGACGTCTCAAATTTCTCATTTTAATCTTATTTCAACATAGACGTTTTTATTCTTATACCAGCGCAAGATGATGTATTGTCTAGGATGTAGATTGCACCTGGAAATTGGTCAGTTCCTTTATCGCGCGTTTTTACTTCTTGATGGCCACAGGCTCACTTATGCTCATCATTACTCAGTGCTGGTGGTTTATTTGTGTCCAAACTCAACTTACCTTCCTGACTAAGTTGAACTGATGTACCTAAAATGGCTGTTCTAATTCAAGGCTTGATTACATTTCGGATGTAGAATTTATAAAAAGGACTGATATTTAATCTGTTTCATATTTGTTGAGTATATCTCAGAGGGGTGTTTGAAAATCGTGTAATTTTTAACTTAGAATTTCTTAATGCGTCATTTCTCTGTTAAAAATTATTTCTGCCCTGTTGTAACTACTTCTCTAAACGATTGTCTTTGTATTCACAAATTTAACTTCGCCGAGATGGTTTTGATTCCTCTTGTCTTTCAGTATTGAACTAGGTCATGTGGAAACTAATGACAGATTTTTATGTATTTCTTTTTTTAAAATTCACTTTATTTCGGGGGAAAGTTGATAAGGTTTTGAGGTTGCGTCCAGTCAGGATCTAATTCCAGAAGTTTTGCTCTTCCATTATTTTTATTGGCCCTGATGTGTATTTAAGGAACTGTAGCTTCTCGCTGTTTGTGAAAGAAAAGAGAAATAACTTAGTGTTTGGAAACCAAACTAATCGCATTGTCATTCTGTGATTATCGATTATAATATTGTATGATTGTTATTTCAAGCCCAACATCTTTTAACCGACCTTATTTCTCTCTGCTTGAAACTTCTCCATTGAAAGAAAAGGTTCAAAGAAGGTAGATAGTTGGAGGGCAGACTTGAAAGTTTCTTTTGACGCCATTTCGCTGCTGATCGCGTTACCTCCACTTTTTCCATCTTGTCCCTCGTTCCATACAAGCAGACGAGAGTTTTGCAACAATCCTTGACACTTAACCGACCCCCACTTGCGCTGAGCATCGCACATTCTCCCTTCTCTGCCCATCTGATCGTCCGAACAACGCCTACCTGTACCTTGTTCGTTTATCATTGGTCTCCGCAGGTATATCTTATTCATTGAATCTATGCCTACTCTCAGTTACCAACAAATTGCTATGGCCATTTCGTTTTGTAGTCTACGGACCCAAATTTATTACGGTTTCATCACTGATGGGTTTTGGGCTCTGGTTTGTTCGTGTTATATTATTTCTTTCAATTTGCCTTTAGGGAGGAATGTCTTCAACCAGTTTGGCTTTGATTTTCATATCAATTACTGTTATGTTTTCGGTAGCTTTTTATGCTAATTAGGCTGTTATTCATTCCTTATTAATTTATGCGAATAAGGTAATAAGGTTAATTAATTGCTGCTGATTTGGTTGAGTGCGTTAGACTGGGTTAATCCAGAATGCTCTCTTAATAGAATGTGGCCCTAAAATTTTAAAATATATTCAATCATTTTCAAGTATATATTTTCTTCCGTGTCATCACCTTTATTTACATATGTATGTATATATATATAGTATATATATATATATATATATATATATATATATTGTATCTATCTATCTAATCTATATCTATCTCTTCTATATACTATATATCTATATATCTATATATCTATATATATATATATATATATATATATATATATCTATACGAGCTACAGTGTTCTTAATATCTAATTCGCTCTACCTCGGAATTGATAACGTCACTGACATCCTGATTTCGTCTCCGTCCGCTGGGCGGTGGTTCGAACCCACGAGAGGACGAAATTATTATCAACTAAAAAATTCTCCTTCGGTTTACGTATATGAAAATATATCAATTCCGAGGTAGAACGAATTAGATATTAAAGGACATTTGTAGCTCGAATAATTTATATGAATCACCGTGATGTGATAATTATATATATATATATATATATATATATATATATATATATATATATATATATATATATGTATATATATACGCATATGTATTTAACTGAACATTCAAAGAAAACATGACATTCTTTATGAATTTGGTATTAAAAACATAGTTATCCACAACAGGAATTAGAACAAGGCAGTGGCGTTAAGAGCGGAACTCTGGGGCACTATTTTCATCATAATAATTGTCCAATTCTTTCTTTTTCTTCTTGATTTGGGTAGTTTTTTTTAGTTCCCGATTTTTCATAAAAAAGATCATGTTTACTTATTGCCGTTAAAAAATACTAATTTTGAACATATACATATTGTTTGATTAAAATTGTAGTTTT
>NC_087217.1:9368491-9378491 GCF_015104395.2 Macrobrachium nipponense
GTGCACCTGTTGGCCGAATCCTTCTTCCAACGAAAGTGCACGGAAGCTGGAAGACTCGAGTTACGATGCCCGCTTACTCCAGTGATTGTAAGTGGAAGATGCGAAGGCAGTATATATTAATTGAGGTGGAAAAAATACGAATACTGGAAGCCAGGAGTTGTGATAATTATTTTACTTATATCATTTTGCTAGTACTCGCTGTATCAGTCGATTGCTTGTAGAAAGTTCTAACTAAGAAAGGATGTTAATTGGATCAATCTAAATTATATAGGAGCTACAAGTCTCGAGTGACAGCACCGTGCAATGTTGTACGCAAGTTCCCATTATTTTTTAAAAAAATATTTATGGGGATTTTTAGTAAAATGTATAAGGATTGTAAATTAGCTTAGATAGTGTATCTTTAGCAATTGTCAAATATTTAGTTTTATGCACAGTAAAAAATGGAGAGGTTGTTGTATGTAATTCGTGTTGTAACTACAAAGGTCGTTAAGTGAAAACATTTATTCCATGCATGCAGTATAATTACTTCCACGCCTTACATTAGAAAAAATGTATATTCCTGAAGACATACAATCGGATCTATTCAAGAAAGCCAGCTTCCTCAACAAAGCTAAAAATGCTACCTTTTTTTTTATATATATATACAGTAGCTGTAAGGTATTAACTCTAGTATCAGATGAGAGGTTTTCGCTCATTTGGCTATACGGGAGTAATTCACTCGAGTTTCTGAAGATGTATATTCTCAAACTAGTATCTGTCTTTTTTTTTATGGTAACTCTTCTTTCTTACTTGACCATTTAATTGTTGTGTACACGTCAGATATCAAGACGTTGTCGTGGTAGATAAGCAAAAATACTAAGATGGAAGCGCCCAGAGATTTGTTTTCATGCTGTTCCCTAGATTGAAAACATTTGTAAGATGTGAATGATACTTTTTATGATGAAACTGTGAACTGTTCTCATCGCCAGTTTGAAACCGTTTTCTCTACATATGAAAAGTGTTTACTTCTTTAGTAGTTTTAACACTGCCAGCACGACAAATTGTTTTCTGTCAAATGCTCAAAAAGTATGGATTGCCGAGAATGTCCGTATATTTACAGAAATCTTGGGAATGAAAGCAAAGGAACAGTCTGGTGATAATGACCAGTCTCGTAATGGTCGAACCAAATAACTTGAAACAAGGAAAGAAGAGTTCCGATTAGGAATATTAGTAGGAATCGTGCTACATAGCATCAGCCACAGGCATGAAGGTGACATTACTTGAAAATTTGCAACAGGCTTCTGTGTCCTTCAATCAATGCAATACCGCCATAGCAACTGCAGCGAGGAAACTCTCAAAAGTATGTCGTTAAATTGACTGATCTCGAATGATAATTCTGCTGAGGCAAATGGTTAGGAAGTCGGTCGGGCAGCATGAAACCCACATCACTCAGGAAGGTCATCATCATCTCCGGGGGCTCCTGCATATAACCTCTTCGAAGGACGCCACCCTTCGATATATCTCGACGCTGATGTTAATTACGCTTTCGTGAAATTTATTTTGCCAAGCACTGCAGAATGTATACGCGGCCTTTGCATTCAAATCACCCCTTAATGGAATACTCCTAAACAATCTGCGTCCCGGAGACATTGCACCTTGCTTGTCTTGAATTTATAAGTAGAATGTGTAATGTTCTTTAATGTTCTTTGGGCTGTGCGGTGCCCAATACATCATGTGCCCCTACCCCACCCCTCGCTCCTATCACACGCACCCCCTTTCGTCTAACTAGTTTATTAAATGGTCCTCTACTCATTAATGACCGGTAATTCTGGCTTGTCTGAGCCTTTTTATGGGGCTTTGGACGGGCCTCTGTTTTTGTTGTTCCTTTCGTCCCTAAAGAATAATAAATGCTTGGGTAATCATAGTAATTTCTATATGCATACATACATGCATATGTGTATATATTATGTATTTATATATATACATACAGCGTTATCTCGGTAAACCAAACATATGTTGTAGATATTATTTTGAGTTATAAACATTTGAAAACAGCATCAAGAAAAAGTTGTCTGTTGGCGTGAGTCCGCCTTTCATTTCATGTATTTTGTTAACTTAACCTAGTTTAATTCATCACAGAATTAAGCTATGTAAAGTTAACAAAGTACGTGAACTGAAAGGCGGTCTCGCGCCAACGGATAACTCACACAAGTAAATCAACTTTAAAATAATTGATAACAAGGTTTCAAATGCACACAAGGCCAGGACAGGGAGGTTTTAAAAAAACTGTCGAAAAATCCCGTGACCTCAGTCTCCAGGATCCCGTTAGTCTCTAAAAGTTTCACAAAAAAAAAACCTTTGTGCAACATTTCGCCTATTCGATTAACTACAATATTTCCTTTGTCCAAAATAGTATTCACCGCTTAAATCTATGGAGGGATATTTACTAAATTGCATTTCAAAGTGTAAAAAGGCAAATTATCTCTATGTTTACATCGGTAAATTGTAGCTTCGACCGGTATGTGTGACGTCACAAAATCACATGCTTAAATTCGTCGCTAGAGCGGGACTGCCTGGTCATGACTCTATCGTGGAAATACCCACATAAGAGATATTATAATATATGTTACGGTAAGATTGTTAAAACCAGGGGTTTCACGAAATCCCTGAAAATTTCAGGGGATTCGTGAAGTCACCTATTCACTTAAGAACATTTTATGATCCCCTATGTGCTAGTAATAAAAGGCGAAACAGTCATTCATCTACACCAGTGGTTCCCAAAGAGGGCGGCGAGGCAAAAAGGGGCTGTTGGTAGCGACAGGACGGCATTAAGAGCTTTTAATTTTAAGCAGTAGATAGCTTGCTTTTATTCTTCTTATACAAAATCTGAATGATAAGGTATATGTCATAAACACTAAGAAGTTTATAGATGATAAAAGTGACATTAGAAACTGATATCCCTGACCAAGCACACCCAACCCACTAACAGTAATTGTGAAGACCAAATAGAATGGTTTACTAAGATGTATATGGGAAATACATCTTTGTGTTGAATTTTGTTGTTTTCAATGTGAAGAAACAAAAATGTTGGCATGTGTAAGGGTTGGGGGACGCTAGGAATCCATCTGGAAGCCAAGGGGGCGCCAGCCTGAAAAGGTTTGGGCAACCCTGATCTACACTTTTTCGCAGTGTTTAGTAGTAGCCCCCGGGGGATCAAATGTTCCTAAGTGCATTTGGTCCCCAAGGGGCTAATAGTACTAAACAAGGCGAAACGCTGAACCACCTACACTTCCCGGGCAGCTACGAGTAAGCTGAATATTTGCGTGCTTCGATACCATACCTCGACACTGATCGGCAAAACCATACTTGTCCACGTATCGTGTATAAGAGACCTAAGTCTTGTAAACTTATCGTGTATAAAGAGACCTAAGTCTTGTCCACGTATCGTGTAAAAGAGACTTAAGTCTTGTCCACGTATCGTGTATAAAGAGACCTAAGTCTTGTCCACTTATCGTGTAAAAGAGACCTAAGTCTTGTCCACTTATCGTGCAAAAGAGACCTAAGTCTTGTCCACGTATCATGTATAAAAGGACGTAAGTCTTGTTCACGTATCGTGTAAAAGAGACCTAAGTCTTGTCCACGTATCGTGTAAAAAAGACCTAAGTCTTGTCCACGTATCGTGTAAAAGAGACCTAAGTCTTGTCCACGTATCGTGTAAAAGAGACCTAAGTCTTGTCCACAAATCCTGTATAAAGAGACCTAAGTCTTGTCCACGTATCGTGTAAAAGAGACCTAAGTCTTGTCCACGTATCGTGTAAAAGAGACCTAAGTCTTGTCCATGTATCGTGTAAAAGAGACCTAAGTCTTGTCCACGTATCGTGTAAAAGAGACCTAAGTCTTGTCCACGTATCGGGTAAAAGAGACCTAAGTCTTGTCCACGTATCTCGTAAAAGAGACCTAAGTCTTGTCCACATATCGTGTAAAAGATACTCAAGTCTTGTCCATGTATCGGGTAAAAGAGACCTAAGTCTTGTCCGCGTATCGTGTAAAAGAGACCTAAGCCTTGTCCACGTATCGTGTAAAAGAGACCTAAGCCTTGTCCACGTATCGTGTAAAAGAGACCTAAATCTTGTCTGCGTATCGTGTAAAAGAGACCTAAGTCTTGTCCGCGTATCGTGTAAAAGAGACCTAAGCCTTGTCCACGTATCGTGTAAAAGAGACATAAGCCTTGTCCACGTATCGTGTAAAAGAGACCTAAGTCTTGTCCACGTATCGTGTAAAAGAGACCTAGGTCTTGTCCACGTATCGTGTAAAAGAGACCAAAGTCTTGTCCACGTATCGAGTAAAAGAGACCTAAGTCTTGTCCACGTATCGTGTATAAAGAGACCTAAGTCTTGTCCACGTATCGTGTAAAAGAGACCTAAGTCTTGTCCACGTATCGTGTAAATGAGACCTAAGTCTTGTCCACGTATCGTGTAAAAGAGACCTAAGTCTTGTCCACGTATCGTGTAAAAGAGACCCAAGTCTTGTCCTCGTATCGTGTAAAAGATACCTAAGTCTTGTTCACGTATTGTGTAAAAGAGACCTAAGTCTTGTCCACGTATTGTGTAAAAGAGACCTAAGTCTTGTCCACGTATCGTGTATAAAGAGATCTAAGTCTCCGTATCTCGTGCCAACTTCTAGGACGTTAGCCTCGTTGCGGTAATGTTCAATAATCGAAAATATACCCGGCTAAAGTATTAAATGGAGATTAACCGGACCTGGAACTTCACAGACAAATCATTCAGTATATTAGTATATCGTACAATAATTACTCCACATGTTTTATAATATATATATATATATATATAATATATATATATATATATTATGTATATGTGTGTGTGTGTGTCTATTCGTATATATAACTGTATAAATTCGTTAGGTTCATATTACACTTCCGCTCAACCAGTCCTTCCAGTTTATAAAGGGGTATCAGTATCTGGTGAGTTAAGATGGGAGTAGGTGGTTATCATCCCTTCGGGAAAAGAAACAGGCGTGTTATAATATATATATAATATATATATATATATATATATATATATATATATATATGTAATATATATGTGTGTGTGTGTGTGTGTGTGTGTGTGTGTGTGTTGTGTGTTGTGTGTGTATTTATATATTATTGTATTATATTATATATATATATATACATATATACTATATATATATATATATATATATATATATATATATATAAATATAATATAATATATATTATATATATGCATAGGTATAAATTTGTATATATTATATATATAAACAGTTGTTTGTTTTACTGTTGTTATACCTTCAGAAGCCCTTTTTGCACTATATATCCTGTCAATAAAGTAGCAGATCGCCAGAAATGAAAAAAAAAAACTGAAAAAGATGACTTGCAAATCAGTCGGTCATTTGGGTTATATTGATGTACATGAAAAATCGGGGTTGAAATTAACCTCCACCGATGGATGCACCGATAGCGCCTCCGAAGAGCAGTTTCATGTTGCGAGCGGTCATTTTGAAGTATCGCTTATAGTCAAGACATATCTCCAATAATTGGTCATTCGCGAGCAGTCGAGCGTTTACGGTGGATCATTAAATCTATCGTTCGGGACTTAATTAAATGGTGGATTAATCGAGTTCTTTCTTCTTAAGGTTGACGTTCGTAAGGACCGGTGAGGGAGGTAGTTTGTTTGATGGGGGGGGGGGGGGGGGAAGTGGGGGGGATGACTAGTTATTGAGTGAATGACGTTTAACTAATAGGCCTTTTTTTTCCCTTTTCGGCCTTGCCCTTGTTATCCTTTCTGGGTAAAGATAAGTCAAGTATTAAGAAGGGCTCAAACGATAAGATTTTGTTGTTGTAATGATACTGTTTTAGAAATTGATGATGTGAATGAAAATAGTGCGTAAATATCGGATATGTTGGTATTATTTGGATTATTAAAAATACTCATAGTAGCATGACTCTTGAAATGGAGACACAAATCCACAGTGATGTGTCTGTACATATATTTAAAGATGAACATGAACAGAGCGCTTCCCCTTTTCGAACAGTTTCTCAAAACCTTTCAGTACAGATTCATCCTTAAATATAGTACATATGTACATCCACATCACTATGAAATTGTTTCTCCATTGGGAGTATTGTTATTTCAAATGTCAGAATCCCGTTTAATGGTAGTGGCGAGATAGTGGAAGAAGTTTGTGAATGGTAACTGGTATGATAATGAGGGCTTACATGGTACTTTTATGATTTTTCTGTAAAATCTTCTCTCTGGTATTATTACAGAGGAACGTGTTTATTTTTCCCCTCGCTCTGCTGTCAGCGTCACCGAGAACTTGACCAACTGCCCAATTTAAAACAGGGTTGTTATCGGATTTTAGACTTTGGCCCAGAAACCGGCGTCCTGTCACTTGATTCAAATTGATGTATGGGCGACATCGATCAGGAAATAAAAAAAAAAAAAAAAAAAAAAAAAAAAAAAAAAAAAAAAAAACCTTGTCGTCGCATTGGAGACGCTGAATGATTTAGCTGCCGTTTGCCCTGGACAGATACGTGTTGTCTTGGAATATTTAAATGGGGAAGCGTCGCCAATTATGTAAGAAATAAAAAGAAAAAAGAAAAAAAGTCAATGGAAGGTCGAGTCATATTTTACCTCGGAAGACAGTTTTTGTGGCGTCGGTGTCGCGATAACAAGACGGAGTTGTCGCTTATACATCCTGGACCTCGGTGATGTCGCCTACGGGAGATGGAGAGAGAGATAAGCACCTCGCCCCCCGCCCCCGCCCCCCGCCCCCCATCTCTCTCTCTCTCTCTCTCTCTCTCTCTCTCTCTCTCTCTCTCTCTCTCCGTCAGTTGTTAATCTAAGGCGCTTTGGATGCAGGAGCAAATGATGTATTTGCAAGGAGTCTCTTGATTTCTGGTTCTTAATAAATTCTGACGTGCAGAGTTGGGCTTGAGTCTGTCCGAAATCCAGGATAGCTTCCGTCAGATTTGGTCTAATTTTAGTTGCTCTTTTTTTCCCCTCACAATTTTTTATCTCGAGGATCACGGCTATCGAGAGAAAAAAAAATGCTATTGACTAGGTTTCCATCCCTATATTTTGTAACCTTTAAAGAAAAGGTGTGGTCATCTTTATACTGACGACTATAAAATTCCTCATGTCTCGTCGTAGTTTGACGCACGAACATTACTGTTTGGGGAACGGCTGTAACTCAGCTATGTGAATATTGTATTGTGCCTGAAAGACGGATTCTAAGTTTACCTTGTGTGAAATTTCTGCAAATCATTTAACCCTCAGTTGAACTGGGATTTTAACTATTTTTATTATTGTATTGATTGTTAATTCCTATGAGTTGAGAGATTCTAATTATTTACTTTTTAAAGGCGATTTCACTTCCAACTCACTGCATTTCATTACCTTATTAAAATGCGTTATTTTTTCCAGTGAGGTTATGAGCTGAAGTAAGGGTCTGTGCTTCTAAATGCTTATTCATATGTTTTGCAAATGACTTTTAGTCTCTAGGATATAATTCTCAATTATTGCTTCGGAGATAGGGAAAATAGCCGTCAGTGACCCCCCTCACCCTCCATGCTGGGTCAAAAATGTACCCCCGTCTTAAGAAAACCAAATCCACATATACTTCACACATCTTCATATGTAAACAAATTTATCCTGCATCTGTACGCTGTTTTATATTCTGTGATATATGCTTTGTGATAACAAAGGCGAAGTTTAATGTATCATGTTTGACATTCAGCAACGATATCGAATGATGCATTGGAATCGAACTCTTATCATGAGCAGTGGAAACCTGCTCTGCATTTAAGTTCCTTTTAGGCTAGATAATAATTATCAGCTTGTCACTTTGTACGATGTCTTTACCGACGCAGTTGCATTTAGAGATTGTATTCTGATAATAGGCTTTAAAAATCTATCAGTCATTCCGCGTTTGTTTGTTGAGAATCCGTGAGAATTGAGGTGCATCTCTGGAACTCAGTTGTATATTTAATAGTACTTAAGATTTATGAGGTTATTACGGAAGGATGAATTGTGAATGCCTATTGAAGTGAAGTATTTGTAAATATGTGAAGTAATTAGCCAATCTTTTGTAAGTCTTAATAGGAAAATTATGCAGAACAATCAAATTGCATGGATAAATTACTGTACGCTGCTAACCAGTTACGTGTGGACTTCGCTGAAGGCTATTTAGTTGAGGATAATTTCTTTTAGTAGTAGAAGCTATGCTGCTCCATTAGAGCTGTGTCATCAGAGAAAAGACGGGGCGAGGGCCTGGTGCCTGGGTCCTAAATTATGCCAATGCAATCCTCCTCCAGAATGTCGTTTTTATCTGGAATTAAATGAGATGTGAAAGAGAAAGGTTGTTAAAAAGGAGAGAGAATCAATCACCAATCATATATATATATATATATATATAATATATATATATATATATATATATTATATATTTATATATATCTATATATATATATATATATATATATATATATATATATATATATATATTTATATATCTATAATATATATATCATATATTATATATATGTATATATATATAGATATATAATATGTATATATCTATATATTATATATATATATATACAATATATATATGTATATATATATTATATATATATATAGATATATATATCTTAAATATCTATATATAGATATATCTATATATATATATATACATATATACATATAGTAATATTAATATATGTATATATATATATATATCTCTAATATATCTATCTCTTATATATAAATATATATATATCTATATATTCTATATCTTATATCTATATAATATAATATAATATATTTAATTATATATATATATCTATATCTTATATCTATATATATTTATATGTGTGTGTGTGTGTGTGTGTGTGTGTGCAGAAAATTATGAAGAGATGTAGTATCAATAGCGGCCAGGGCGGGAAAGCATAAAGGAATAGCCTATTAGAGTTGGGTCGTAAAGTGCAAGTGAGAGAAAAAAAATGGTTAATCTGAGGTAAACCGTTTCCTCGGTATATTGGCCCTAAGACGAATTCAGGAGGTGAGAAATGTGGAAAACTAGAGAGTGTCAGATAGATGGAGCGAAAGAGGAAAGAGAAGGAAATCCTTGATGCCCAACAAGTGGTAGAGTGCGCAGAGCAGAGGTGACCAAACAGTCGATCTCGCTCTACCAGTCGATTGCGGCCACTTGTGTGGTCGATCGCCGTTCCCACAATCCTATATAAACAAACAAAAACACAAGCATATATATATATATATATATATATAATATATATATAAAATATATATGTGTGTGTATATATATAGATTTCGATAGTGCCATAGTACATAAAACATGAATACAATTGCCTCACTTATATATATATATATATATATATATATATATATATATATATATATATATATATATATATATATATATATATATATATAAGTGAGGCAATTGTATTCATGTTTTATCGTACTATGGCACTATCGAAATCTTTTTCCCACGTAATAATATGTGATTATATAGTATGGTAGATCGTAAAGGAGTTTCAGTCTTTAGAGTAGATCTTGGCGTCCAAAAGTCTGGCCACCCCTGCCTGTAGAGGATACAGGAGAAAGGCTCTGTGTTTGTAGGGATTTTGACAAGCTACTGCTGCTATGTCTCCTGTGCAGATGCATGAAGCGACTATATAATGATGTGGAAGTGATCAGCAGCTCTGGTGGTTTATCCACTAATCAACAGTTAATGTGAGAATATGGTAGTTATCGTTGTGATGCATCTTCTCTGGGGTCAAAGGACACTTTTTCTGAAAAACTGTCGTCCTATTTAGCGATAGTATGAAAGTACGAAATGAGTTTTTATGATAATGCATTCATGTCGAGTTTTCTCCGTAGTCGACACGTTTATTATTAGGTGATTTATTGAGCCTTGAGCCAGCTGTAGACCTTCATGAATGTGAGTTAAT
>NC_087217.1:9383491-9398491 GCF_015104395.2 Macrobrachium nipponense
TATATATATATATATATATATATAATATATATATATGTGTGTGTGTGTGTGTGTGTGTATATAATGTATATGTATTAAAGTTGTGGGCTTCTCTTATCGATATACTTAAACCGCAGTCAAGGAGTAATTCCAGGTTTTGTGCCGTTCACTTTGTAAAATAATTTTTCTCGTGTGATAGGTCATGGGATAACATTTCTTTTTAACTTTATTTATATATTAGTTAATGGATACAACTAATAGAGTGGTGTCTGTAGGTTGATGAGCTTCACAGTTGAAAAGAGATCTCGGCCTTCCTAACAGTTGGTCTACAAACTGCAGACTATATATACAACAGATTGCTTGTGCCCCATTCTTAACGCCAACTAGGCTATACGTGGGTTGTTTCATAGTAGTCTATTTATATTCCAGAGTTACTGACGACTAGCAAGAGGGTATTACGGACTTTTTAATGTCCTTCATGACTTAATTCCAATCTTGACTTCATCCTTAGAACTCATTGAAGGACCCCTTTAAGGAATGCTTACTAAGGAACCCTTTGTAAATTTCGGGGAATATCCGTTGTTGTTGCGTGATCAACTGACGTAAGAATTAAATTGCTGCATTGATTAAAATGGGTTAAACTCCTCTTCAGTCTCATGAGTTGTTGCAGTAGGAGGAAGGAGATTAGTAATCATTTGAACTTCGTCGATCAGAGCCACTGTAAAGCGGAGGATTGTTGGGCATTGGCTAGCTACGGAATGGCGATGCGTTTGTGGTTTTGTGTACATACTACGTACATGCCCAGTCAAGGTTTGGTCACTGTAAAACATGGTTGATGATGAACTTTTTCTCAGGCATGCATAAATATGAGGTGTAAGTTTTCAGTATTTTACAAAGATTAGTAAAGAAAAAGTTCTCGGTTTGTGTAGAGGTGGACAGTCCATCTTGGTATCTGGTTGTAATACAACATTGTACCGGCATAATCTCTTGTGTGATGAAATTCCTAAAGGTGTACATCACTGTATGCGTGACATATTTTCATGCAGTTATATGAAGCGAGAGTTTTCGTGCACGTTTCATAGATGATAGATTTTAGATTCCTTCGCTGAGCGAAGCTTTTACATTCGAGAATCCGATAATGTGTGTAGGGAATGTCTCAGTGATGCTGTGAACAGTATTTCCTCGTAGATACCCACAACCAAACTTTTGTCACGGGAGATTTAAGGAGTGATGAAATTCCATGTTCCCTTACTCGGAAAAATATTCGAAATCTTTGCGACGCCTTAGGTGTACGTCTGTACGTACCCCAAGTTATGGCACACATGGGCCCTGTGGAGTGTGCATGGCTTTGGAATAACTGCTTTGTGTATTTAGCTGAGCATTGAAATAGATTTCATCAATCTTGTGTTTGGACCAGTGGCATGTGTCCATCCTCTTCCCATGAAAAAAAAAAAGAAAATGTTTTTCTCGGCTTAGCCCTAAGGAAGGAAACTCTCTCTCTCTCTCCTGATTATCAGTGACGGGACGCCAGGAGTCAGGTGTTGTTGTAGGCGTCTCGAAGGGTCCCGAGAGCTCAAGAAGCCGTTGAGCATTCTTTCATTTTTTTCTGTCCCGGTCATGATACACATGTCGATCCCACTATCGCAAGGAACAGGCAGCTGATCCACTTTTTCCAGCATGGGAACTTCCACTAGAAAAGAAAAAAAAAAACACGAACAGCGCGATCACTTATCCGTACTGTAATTTAAAACGTCCCGTTATGGCACGACGACGGGACATTAGTGGAATGGCGGAGTGTATTGTATTGTCAGGACGTCCTCCCCTTTCTGTATCCATGCTTTTAATCCGCCCCCGGACGACAACACATACATTCATCCTCATCCTACATCACCCGGTTTTTCTTCTTGTTCATCCTTTTTTCCCATCACCACTTTGTCATCTCTCTCCATCCTCCGTTCCCATCACCTCATTCTCCTCCCTCTTAATCTCCATCTTCTAGTTCTCCTCTCACTTCATCCTCATCCTCCCTCACTACCTCCTCCCCTCTTCCTCCTCATGCTTCCTCGCCCTGTGGTCCCCCCCCCCCACCCCTCTTCGTTCTCATCCTTCCTCACCCTTCATCATCCCGCTTTCTTCCCTCTTCATCCTCATCCTGTATCACCTGATTCTCCTCTCCTTTAATTCACTCTGTTTCTCCTCCATTTTCATCCTGATTCCTTTCCCTTCTCCTCCAGTTTATGGATGGGTAAGAAAGTCAGGCGCTTGCATTCCTGAATCTTGTGAAAACCATAAGCGTGAGTACAAATTAAACATAACTTAGGTAAGTGTTAAGTTTGTGATATAGTACTGTATTGGAGCTGGCATTTTTTTTTTTTTTTTTTTTTTTTTTTTTTACCTTTGGTTTGGATGTTGTTGTATAGTAGCCGTTACGTTACATGTAATAGATTTAATTGTTTTGATATAAGCGAGAAGGGCTTAACAATTAAATCAAGGCGGTGCAAACTTTATCATTAGGCATTTATTGTCTTATGAGGAAGAGGATTCGAGTTTGTTGTGACAGGAGTTACGCCCGTTCTTTGACAGCTTTTAGATGGCAGAGTAGGCGTAACGATAAACCGATTATTGATGTTTGATGAAGTTTGTTGGAGTTCGAAACCTTAATTTGGATAGATGGTTGTGGGAAAATAAAGTCACAGAGTTAAGAGAACTCCGATGCCTAGAAATTTGATGCTGGTGATAATGAATGCAGGGTATTATTAATTTTATTGTAATCTTGAAAGGTAATAATCTTCAGATTCCAAAATGATGAACGTGTGTGTGTGTGTGTGTGTGGATATTTCGATCTTGAAAACGGACTCATGTCTGTATTCATTACATTGCTATTCTTTGCCGTAACCGAAAATTTGATCGCATTACATCTGAGTTGTTATTCATAAGGCGATGGCCGTCTTCATTACTATTATCATTATTATATATAAATAAATGATGGAAAGCTTTAAAGGTATGGTGGGTGTAGGTCGGTTTGTGCGCGCGCTCACCTGAGATGGTGGTGGTGGTGGTGGGAGTTGGAGAGGGAGTGGGTAGTGGGAGTGGTCGGCCCCACGTGTGTGGTCCCGTCGTCATAATGGTAACAACCTGTCGACGTGCAGACTCTCTCTCTCTCTCTCTCTCTCTCTCTCTCTCTCTCTCTCTCTGTTTTACTAGCTAGCCTGTAACTGACTCTCGCTTTCTGGTGTTGCTCTTGTGGCTGATTTCTCTCTTGCACACCGTCGTCAAGTTTGTAGCTGATTTTGACGTTAGTAAACATGTTAGGCACACAAGTATGGGTTATCTCTCGTCGTTATTTTAGATGTGATTTTCGAATACTGTGATCGTGATGGTTGTTTTTCTCTCGCTGCCTACTCTGTATCCACTCCCCCCCCCCCCCCCCCCCCCCCCCCCCCCCCCCCCCCCCCCTCAAACCACAATGCTCCCGGTCCCCTCTTCAGGTACAGCTATGGATGTGCCACTTTCGTCGTCCTCATTCTGCGGAAAGCTTATCTGGCGACTTCATCGTTACTTCATAACTCACCTTTTTCTCCTCAGTGATTCCTGGAGGTCATTATAGTTTGAAGGTCTTTTTTTTTTCTTTCTTTTTTTTTACATTGATTCTATTTCTGATTTTGTTCTTTCTACTTTCTGAATTCCGGTGGTTCTCATATTTAGTCATTTTGGCTGCCATCCTGTGAATAGAGTATCAGTGCGCATATTAGTTATCTTGATTATTTGTTGTCTCGTTTATGTTTATGTCATATCTTTATTGGATATTCAGAACCTTTCATTCTTTCTGGAGGGGTTCTTGGTTGGCGGACACTTTATGATTGTACCAAGTTAACAGTAAGTGAAATGCGATATTGATGCCCACTGGTTTAGAGATATTTAATTTTGGCGTTTTATGGTTATAATAATGGGGCATGGTACTTTAAAAGCGGCAGTGAAAGTTTCCTTAAACATGCTTCGAAAAGGCTGCAAACAATAAGATGATGGTGGTCGTTCCCGTTTAAAGTAAAACTGATGGACGGTCGCAAAGGTGGAAATCCACTGATAATTATCTAAATCCTTGTTGAAATGTTTTATGAAAGGAAATTCCCATTTTTAAGAAAAAAGTTCTTGGGTGCTACTGACATTCAAACAGGGACAGTAATATATGGTTATATAAAAATCTATGTGATGCAATGTTTAAGAGGGCTACGAAAATCGCCAAGTCTGTGAAATGTACAGTATCACTGTGGGAGGTTAGTCCGAGATCGGTTACTCCTTAACGTTTTGGAGTGCTGCTCCAACGGGCACTTAGTCCTCTAGGCATTAGGAAAGGTCGAATATTTATAAGGGTCATGTCGTTTGCATTGTGTAGGTGCTATTATTATTATTATTATTATTATTATTATTATTATTATTATTATTATTATTATTATTATTATTATTAAAAAACGAAGGTTCAAAGAAAACATTCCTCTCAGTCACCAACCAGTCACACGATACGGACAGCACCAGACTATGATGACCTTTTAGGAGAACTCTTAAGCTGCAGTATATTAAGAGTAAGAGCCTCGAATTTGTGTGCGCGTCTGGTGGGTAACATGAGCAAAAAAAAAAAAAAAAAAAAAAAAAAAAAAAAAAAAAAAAAAAAAAAAAAAAAAAAAAAACAAAAAAAAAAAAAAAAAAAAAAAAAAAAAAAAAACGACGCAAGTCAACTTCAGGACGTCAAGTCTCATTCCTGTTGTCAACATTCCTTTGAATGTTGCTAGTAGGATCTGAATGAGCATTATTAGTATTTCTTCATTGTTTCGTATATACTGACTGACGAAAAATGTACAGATTAAAGACGCTTACACAAGGGCTTTAAATCAGTTTTCGACAGGGGGTTGGGCTTGCAACGGTAAGAGATGTAACATGTAATTAACCCAGTCTGCTCTCGTGCTATCTTGAAAAGTGGAGGATATAACCGGATAATGGCTGTCTCGCATGTCACTGAAGGTAACTCCTCTAAATGTTTTTAGTAAGATATTTTCCAGTGATAAGCGTCTTCATCATTTTACTTTACAGGTAACTACTGTTGCATAGTGATGTTTATAGTGCGCTTGCACGCACGCTTACTCATTTATACGGATTTCCTATGAACACGGGAACATGCACATTTTCTGTCGAGAAACAAAAGAGGTGGGAAGCCGGAGAGAAGAGGCATGTCTCATCTCATAGGGTGAAAAACAATGAGAGGAGGCTTTTGGCTCTTGAATTGGCTGTTTGTGTAGATGAGCTGATGATGATGATGATGATGATGGTCGTTTGGAAACTTCAACACCAGTCTGGCAAGTAGTGATCTGCGTCAACGGGGAAACAATGGTTCGAAGTCTTTTTCTCTCTCCTTCACTGTGTCCCCCCTTTCATTCTTACTGATATTCTCGCCCTCTCCGTGTCCTCCGCTTTTCCTTTGCTATTAACTCTCCCTCCTTCTTTTTCAGTGATACCTCTTCCTTCAGTTATTGCACACGCCCCCACTTCTACTCTCACTCTCATTCCCTCGCCCTTGACAATCCCCACCACCACCACCACCACACCACGGCTCAGTCTTCCATTCTCCCTCCTCCTCCTCCCCCTTTCCCCTTTCCCCTCCAGAATGGGAAGCGACTGCATTGATAATCAGGCTGGGTCTTGAGCTCATTACAATGGTCCTTACAAGTTATGATTTATGAGAACGGTGAAATTACCCTCCTGTCGTCTCGACATTTGTCCGAAACAAAGCTCTGGCGACGGCCCGTCAGGAAGCCGCTTGTTATTTCTAGGGTCGTCTCCCCCCCTTCTAAAGATGTTAATAAAAAAAAAAAAAATCCGAATTCTTGAATTAGGCCGCTGGTCTTTATGAATGCCCAGCAGAGAACAACAAACTGGGGATGTGATGTGAATTGGGTATAGGTCGTGCCCATTCATCATCTTCCCCTCGCTTCATTGATTGCCAGTGATGTTCGATTGGCGATTGATTAATCATTAGTCGCTGTTAAGATTCATGTCAGTGATTTCCTTTGTCCTCTCCGGCTTTTGTGGGAATTGTCCGAGTAAGACGTATAAGTCGAGACAGCGGATGTTAAAGGTTTATTCTAACTTAATTAGTTTTTAAAAATAACTTGTTGAATTGATTCAGGTTCCGTGGCTTTTTCTACACTTCCTGTTTTATTCTGCGCATATTTTATCGTTCTTGAAGGTTTGTCCTCATTTATGTTGTTAAAATGGGTAATTGATAGTATATGATTAAATGCAAATTCGGTGCTTGATAATTGATTGTGTACAAATACATTCATTTACAAATACAGGACCAATCTAAGCGAATCATTTTCCTTAATTATCTCTGCAACTTTCTCTGCCAAGGAGTTTATTTTTTCTTTTTTAGCAAATTGGCGTGATTAGACTTTCGAGACCTCTCATTGTTGTATGTCTCTGCGACGCCAAGATACGGTAGCAATCAGTCATTCCGTTTTGGTGGGATTGCGTGTGCCTAATTGCCAGAGTTGAAATGCTGAACGCGTGGCATAGATTGATGGCAACTCATTTTCATAATTGTTATGCTGTTGTTGGGTTTTTGCTACATTCTGTCTACGTTCATTTACTGCCACCGTCTCACGCCGTCTGCCGTCGTCGGGTTTGTGGTGCTTTGTGTGTGTGTGTGTGTGTGTATTGGCGAACGTTATGCAAATTACAACTGAATTTAGACAACGATAACCACTGTTGTTGTAAAGCCTGTATTTTAAAGAAAATTATCACTCTCTCTCTGTTTGTGTGTGTGTTTTGGCGACCGTTCATGTAAATTAAAACTGATTTTAGAATACCAGTAAATGAAGAAAATTCTCTCTCTCTCTCTCTCTCTCTCTCTCTCTCTCTCTCTCTCTCTCTCTCTCATCCAGTCCTCCGTGACTCACCTTCATGACTTCGTCGTCAGCCTCTTGTGTGCTTCCGTTTCCTGTAGGTTTAAGTGGGTGCATTTTTCAGGGGAGACAGCAGGAAGCTTTCTTCTTTTCTTGGGAGGTTTGGAATGGGGCTGAATGATTTCGTACTCAAGTTGGGTTCATTTTGTTCTTCCTTCTCTGCGGCAGAATGACTGTTTCACTTCGATGGTCCTAAAAACATTGACAAGGCCTAATTGTGCTTGTTATCGGTTCACTTTGTTTGAATTAATTTCTTTTTCTGCCTCATGTTAGTGTTCAAGTGTTCAGAATCAAAGAGCGGAAATGTGTCATAGTCTGATATTTTTATAACTTTTTGGATGTGTTCATACTTCTAGAGAGTACAAAATGTTTTATTAATCTTGAGAATAATTTTGTTGCAGACATTTAAATTCGTTGCAGAAATTAGTAATGTGAAGGACTTCGCATGGAATCCTTATTACGTGAGACTGTGAATTTCATTTGCTAAGAAACTAGGAACATTACCCAGGAACTTATAACAGAGGCCAAGAGTAGGAACTACGGTGGGGACACATATATAATAAACACACAGCATCAATTCAACATCAAAATAAGAATTTATTTTGGAAGATTTGACCACGAATACGTGATTATTGGCTACCAGAGATCAGTTTCGGGCGGGTTTTGTGTCCAGATGTGGTGACAATATTGATAATTTGGTGTTCTGCTCTCGCCTCAGTCACGGTGGTGTGGATGCGGGTGATGTGGATGTCAGGGACGCATGTGGAAGATTGTGGTTTGTAGAGGATGTCTAGCTGTCTTCTCTGAGTTAGAACCACATCGGTGAGATAAGCCACATGGCTGTGTGTATGTCTGTGTTTGTATATTTGGTCAGGGTTTTTCCTGTTTTCTCGCTTTCATGGATGTGATTCACTAAAACCTTTTTAAAATTTACATTTCAAGACTAGCGTGTTGTTTTGACACGTTTTGGACTGACATGCTTACCCTTCTTAAGAGCAGTGTTCTTGAATTCAGGTACTGTCTAAAATGTATGGGGATTTGTAAGTGGATTCTGTCAATATGAGTTCACAAGTTTAAAGTTTTCATTTCTTAAATAGAGAAAATCGTCATTGATCTTTAAGCTTTGTTATCCGTTTTTAACACTTATTATTTGCTTGGCCTAAGCACTGCCTTTGGATTATGCAGTGCAATTGAGCTGAAAATTTGACTTGAAATTTACGACATTTCCGTTCATAAGTAATGTCTGGCAGTCCAAACCCTCATTTCCATATCCTTTTTGTGCATTTACATTGTTTAAAAGTAAGTGCATCATATTTTGATAACTTGGAATGTCGATGACTTGGTTTTTAATGTGGAATGGTAACCGGGTACTCGGATGTACACGGGTAACGCGGGTAACCTCCTGATCAGGTAAGGCAAGTATTGGATTTGGAGAGTGGGTAAAAAAATTGTGGGAGTTGTAATCACTTTGAAGTAGACGAATGACTTAATGGGGTTCGCGGTATAGTTAGTGGTTTTGCAAACGGGCTGCTCCGCCACTGTAAATCATGTTAATTTGACCACCGTTAAAGAAATACCTTTTGTTATGATTGGAAGGGGAAAATGGGCTTTCACCCCCCCTCCCCCTTCACACACACACACACACACACACACACAGAGCATCCTCCTTGACAGTGGTCGCCAGTTCCCCTTTCGCTATATAAGGCTGCACTCTGACAATACCATATAATCTTTGCGGTCGGGTCACAAATTACCGTTTTGGCAACCTCTTAGTTCGCTGAAACGATCAGCCAACGCATCCTTCAAGTTTAAACAGCCACTCAATGCATCTTTAGTGAGGTGTAATGGAACTTGAACCTGGCATCGGCGTTTATAGACTCCGCAGCCACTGATTGCCCAAAACCTGTGTTTATCTTCATCACTTTGTGAATGTGAGGGAGCATTTCTTCAAGGTGTTCTTCAGCACCACGCTGAGGCGAGGAATCCATCCCAGAGGAAATTTAGAGGAATACTTAAGTGGCGATGACATGGAGGAAAGAGGACAGTTCACTAGGGAAAGTGGGATGGAATCTTTTTATCTTTTTAGTGGTAGTAGAATCTGCTAGGGGTCAAGTCCTCTTAGGAGGGAAAAGGAAAGGGACCGAGGATGAGCAGAATTCCTTGAAAATGACGAAGCTACAGACATTTGAATTTGGGAAAAGTCTATGAATCTAGTGTCTGATGTTAGATGGGGGCTTTCAATGGCGGCGAAAATCTATAGAAAAAAATAAAAGTCTGCTTATATATGTATGGAAAATTCGACTGATATTAAACTTAAAGCAGAAACAAGGTGTGATCCGACCTCCAGCTTACTTGGCATGTGTGCAAGATTTTCCCCTCGTGCATAAGTTGTAAACGTTACATTCCTAACTTTTTAACGTAACGTAAATTAGAATATGCTAAAATATATGGTCAAACAGACCCTTGTTTCACCAACGAAAATTAAAATGAATATGCTATATTTTATCATATGTAATTTTTCTGTACTGTTTAACATGCACATTATTTATCTTTTACATTATCATTCTAATAAATAAATCATAAATATCCTATCCTAAAATTCTTGTATCCTGAACTCAATGCGAAACACCATTTTCAGACCTCTTTAGTCTCTTCCATAGACCTTTCCTACCTCCCCCCACCCCCACAACAGCAACAGAGTAGTTTGTAGGCTTACTCCCCGAGTAAGCGAAAAATGGCCAGGTTTAAAAACTCAACGGGCGTTGGGGGAGGAGGTAACTTGGTAAGATCAGAAATAGAGTAAGTTGAAATTGACCATCTGTGGACTTTAGCGGCCGCGACAAAAGAAAGCTGAAGGAATGGTTCATGTATGATTTGTCGTGCTTTGTGAAGTCTCGACCCCGTTATATGTCAAGTGAAGTACTAAAACAAATAGGGCAGACATTGGTTAAAAAAAAAATAAGTAATAAGTTAAATTTTATATTTAATGAAACGGGACAATGCCGGGAACTGACATTAGTATGAATCACGTGCATTTCGTTACCGAGATATAGAACATTATAGAGTTTGCTTAAGGCCAAATAAATTGAGTATATCTTAGTTTAATAGACCACTGAGCTGATTAACATCTCTGCGCGGGCTGGCCAGAAGGATTAGATTTTTATTTACTTGACCAGGAACCAATTGATTACTCAGCAATGTGACCTACAGCTTATTGTGGGATCCGAACCACATTATATCGAGAAATTAATTTCTAATCACCAGATATAAATTCCGCTAGTTACGTATTGGCGGTAGCGGGACACGAACTCGGACTACCAGATTGATGAGTGTACACAACCCATTCGTTCAATGAGTAACTTTTGCTTAATCATGTTAGAAGGAGACATGCGAGATAAGAAGCTCAAGACCAACATCAAGTTTATGAAAAGGAGACGCGAGAAACCTGAAAGAAAGAAGAGAGATGTGAATAAAGATGAGATTAGAAGGAGAAGAAGGTAATAACACTGGAAGAACACGAGCATCTGGCCAAAATCAAGCTTGAAGAATTAAACGAAGAAACTTCGCAGCTGTCTTCTGTGAATTGTGAGGCTCGAATGAACAAAGATTAGTGGTTGCACATCATTTTATACCCGCGACTCTGTACACCAGTATTAAGAAATAATTTTTGCATACGTAATGATGGATAGGAGGAAACCCCTACATTTATTAGACAGGCAGTAGTGGATCACTTCCTATGTTGTATAAGTTGTTATTAAAATAAGAGGTCTGAAAAAAAGAGGAAAAGGAAGCAGATCTTATCACTTGAGAGTAAGTTTCTTACCTGGATTCATCATATTTCAGCCTCACAATTATCGTTAATTTGAGATAAATGAGCGGCGCGTCGCCTTATTGATTATTCCGTACTGTTATGAAACGTTTATGGATTGTATTTTTTCCATTGATCAGTTTCCCGAAGTCGTCGCAGTTTTTATACGTCTGGTTGGGTGAGATCCTGATTTTAAATATACTACGTAGTCATGTCCGTATCTAAAACCTTGGGTTTTTTCCCATCCATCACAATTACTGGCACGGAACCTGTTATTAACAAGTCTTCGCCATTACTTTCATGGGATTACCTGTGCGGTCGGTTATTGATTTTTTAATGCTTCAAAAATTCATTATGTTAGAAATACTCGGAGGAGAAATTTCACTCTTATTATGTATGATGTTTTTTTGTAAAATGCGTATGTAAGGTTAATATGAGAATGAAATTTTGAATTACGTTTCATGCACTTCCCGCCGCAGATGATTACATACACACTCCATGTGTAAGTGAACGAATCGGGTGTTGTAACTTGAAATTTTTAGATGAAATAGGAAGAAAGCCTAGAAACTGGTTGCTGGGACTGAAGGACTTGAATATCAGAAACATCAGAGACCCCTTAATATTCAGGAAGCGTCTTGGTGCCTTGACATGATGACGTCATGGTCGGTTTACGTAGGGATGTTGACTCGCTGTCGATGACCATTTTGTTAATTGTCGAATTCGCTGATTGTGTAGCATTTGTTCTGCACGGGGCAGGTCCTAGATTCAGCAGGCAAAGGATGGAGGTGTTATGTATTTTCAAATATACTTCTGATTTAGTGTACCTAGTGCTTCTGCAAATAGCGCTTTTAGTTGCACTGGTCTCTTTTTGAGGGGAAAAAAGTGTCAGTTTTCATTCAGAATTATTGCCAAGCCTGGATTGTTTTAATTTTTTTAGCAATATAAAGAGGTGCCAAGAACAGTTCCGAATTCGTTGTTAGTCGTTGCAGAAAGACTTCATAGGATTTTGGTTGGTTTATGCTCGAAGTGCCTGAAGATGAAGTGTTTAAATGTATTTTATTATGAAAACATAGCATTTATATAGAATTATAAGATAAATCCCGTTGCACTTTGAAAGGTTACATACAATTCCACGTGGTATCAAACCGGAGCATTTGGAGGTCATAAAAATCCTTCAGACGAACAACATCTATGACAAAAATTCGCCCTTTGCCAAGGCATTCCTTTGCAGGTGGAGAAATGTATTATGGCAGTTTTTATGTTAGATTCATTATTGGGCTTCGTACTACTTAGTATGACGTCAATCATTTTTGATAACCGTTAACTATGCTAAGTTATATTTGAAAAGTATTTTATTGTTCAAGTGAACTGTAGAGGCATTTTGGATTGATGTGATTTGTTTCCTTTCATTTTCCTTAATGAAAGTAAACTAAAGCTGTTCATCGGGTTTGCTCTAGGAACTGAAATGAGGACAGCATAACCAGCAGGGCTTATTGCCTGTCAGGAATTAGGCGAAGCTGTTTTTATTCTAGTGTGAATTTCGCTGAGGTATTTGATTTGGTCTTAACATAACTAAGATAAAGGAGTGAGGCAGTTTCTCAGGCAGTTTCAATGATGGAAATTCAATACCAAGAAGTTTTTGTCCTCTGCAATTATCTGGTAGGCAGAAGAAATAATGAATAATTATGGGGGAGATTTTTTCCTTGCCGATTCCTTTTATTTATTCCGTTTGAATGGGATGGAGGATTCTCTCTCTCTCTCTCTCTCTCTCTCTCTCTCTCTCTCTCTCTCTCTTGAAATTTTCAGTTCAAAGTCGTCCATAGTTATTGATAACGATGCTCCCACATACAAACAAACCGAGAGAGAGAGAGAGAGAGAGAGAGAGAGAGAGAGAGAGAGAGAGAGAGAGAGGAGAGAGCTTTTCACTTGAGTTTCTCATGATTAATCACAGACCAATTTGTAATGCTAAACTCATCGCTCTCTGGAGCTAATCCTTCACCTTTTCAAACGGCGCCTTCCATTATTTTCCGTAATTATCTCCTTTTCTCAAGTTCATTGTGTCCTCCATACCCACCTTGAAAGGAAACCCCATAACCCCCAGACTCTCTCTCTCTCTCTCTCTCTCTCTCTCTCTCTCTCTCTCTCTCTCTCTCTCTCATTTTTTATTGGTCTCGTAGCTTTTGATGGTAGGGTGACTAGCTCACAACTGGAGTGCTCGTATTCGAATCTCTAGCCGGACGAGGAAATAAAATTGGGCTCATTCCCTAAATATCAAGTGGGCCTCTGTTGACCAAAGTAGTGAGTTATGACACGACACTTGTGGGTCGCAGCGAGTAGCGGGTTGGGGGAACGGGGCTGACTAAAGAGAGGTCATTAAAACTAAACGCTAGTACTCCTTATACCGTTAAATAAATACATTCAAAACGGAGTCCCTGGGCAACTTAATCCTCACCCCCGTGCGATAAAACTATCCATAAGATTGGCTCTCGCTCATTTGATTGTAAATGTGCATATCTCTAAATGTTCTTTTCAGTTTTATTGTTCTAATTATACCCTAAAGTTGTTGTTCTGTATATTTGTCGTATAATGAAGAATATATAATACCAATTTGGCTATTCAACAAAGATTTTGTCTTTGACGTATGCTAAGGATTTAGCATTTGCTATGTATAATGTGTGTGTTTGTGTCTGTCGTGGAGGCTGCTAGAACCTTGCCTACGTTTTATACAAAATTGTTTATCATAGTTTTACGGTGAAGGTTGTGGCGTATCTATGGAGTCATGCATGGCCAGCGTTTGTTGGTATTATTATAAGGGGAAGGGAGCTATTGAATGGGGAAGGAACCCGACTGGTCGTGGTTAGGAAACATCTGCATGGGATCTCCCCCTCCGCCATTCCCTTGAAGAACAGCCCCTCCTCCGCCACCCGTCCCATCTCCCCATTCTCCTATTCTCTCGCACTTCACAATTTTTGTGATGGGGGCGTCAACCAGCGCATAACTGCCACATGAAGACCCCATTAATCATAATCTCCTTGTCCGCGCTCTTCATGGGTCCCTCTTCAAAAATGATAGATGCTTGCTTCTCACATTTATTATTATCATTATTTTTATTATTATTGTTTCAGGTGTAGCCATAGAATTAGAGATTCTCAGGAAAATATAAGTATTGTTGAGGGTTCAAGGAGAACAATACATTTTCTTCATATGAAGGTATTTCTTATTATATAGACTCGTATACCAGGAGAAATTGATACCTTGCTTTTCATAATCTGTGGGACTGATGTTTTTATTCCTAATAGGGATGAACTAAATCCATTTTTTTTTTCATGAACATATCTTTTGATGATACAATTGACGCACAGTGCTTACACACAGTTTTTGTTAGTGCAGCTCATGTATCTGACGGCCTTGTACTTGCATGTTTGATGATTAATTTAATGTTTCAAGCACTCTTTTATATTATTGAATTTTATATTTTCCGTTTTTAGATAACCTTAAAAATATCTCACAGGGAGGACGAGTATATCCAAGAATGAACAAGAAAGTAAGATAAAGAAGTATTTATACTGTAGTACAAGTATGAAATAATCGTTACTTAGGACCTTGATTTATTTAGATAATATGCTTCGTGCAGTTGACTTTCAAAAATAGTGAATAATCATGATATTGTACATAAAACTACTTACGCTGGAAATTATGTTTCGACACAGACCAGCGTCTTAAATGTTCTAGGCAGCACAATAGCCGAAGCACAGATTAAGCTCTCTCTCTCTCTCTCTCTCTCTCTCTCTCTCTCTCTCTCTCTCTCTCTCTCTCTCTCTCTCTCTCATTAAAGTATGATATTCCCGTACATTCAAATCTCTTTGAAGAGCTTTAAAAGCATTTGACAATTGAAAATACTAGTTCCAGGGCGATAATTTATGGGAACCTCTTGCTCACGAAAGTAATAAAAGATGTGTAGCTCTCTAGATAGTTGACAGTCGCCTTTATCTGAAGGATAAAGCAAATTCTGAATGGACAAGCGAATGAATGAAATGTAATGATTACCCAACTCGTGCAACCTCGAATTTTTTGGTAAGTCAATTAATTCTCTCTTAGATTTTTAGCATCTTGTATACTCCATCTTATGGTATCCATGTATATGGTAATGGAGGCTGGTGACCAAATGTTGTGGTGTTAGTTGTAGTTTCTAGGTATTTTGCTTGTATCCAGTCTCTTCGTTAAGGGAACATTTTTCTTCCACTTATATCTTGCACA
>NC_087217.1:9400991-9408491 GCF_015104395.2 Macrobrachium nipponense
CTGATGAAGGAAATTATTTTGATTATTATTTTTTTTTTTTTTGTGTCGAAGTTGAAGGCAATGACTTCAGCATGGCTGGAGGATAAACAAACGAGATGATATGCCCGGGAAAATTTTAGTCTAGGTCTTTCATTTGTTCCTTTATGTATCATTTATTGCACAAACGCCTAGACTCTCTCTCTCTCTCTCTCTCTCTCTCTCTCTCTCTCTCTCTCTCTCTCTCTCTCTCTCTCTCTCAGAATACTTGCTTTTGCTCCTGTCACACTGACTAGATCCATTAGTGTAGATGGTCGTCCTCAGGTGTGCGTTGGTGCCCATTTCCTGCCTGTCGGACTCAAAGAACTGTAATTGACAAATGTCAGTTCACTTTATTCAGGTTCTTTTCATTTGTCATTTTCCATTTTTGTAGGAACATTTGGAGTCGCCGAAATGACTCTAAATCCGTAAATTTGTCCCCTTTTTTGGGGGACGGTTTTGTCGGTCTTTGACAAGAAGGCCGTCTGCTCCTGTCGCCTCTTTTACTATCGTTTTTACTATTTTCGTTTGAATTTCTTCTACTCTTTCCTCTCTTGTGGTTATTTATTTATTGTAGACTATGTCACTGCTTTGTCTTCCGCCTTGGCACCAGCTTTGGCTGCTTGTGTTGAATTCCGGAATCGAACCTCCAATTTTGTAAAAAGAGTCAAACTTCTTGTACTTATTTCCATTACAATTATCGTCTATCTTGTGCAGTAAGTCACAGCATTTTATTTTAATACAGTTACTGTGCGATTGACTTAAAGCAAAGCAGACTTCCAACCGGTTAAGTATAGCTTTACGAAGTCCGCTATTCTCGTGTATTTACTTGAATGATGTGATTCTGGATTTTAATTTAACTCGCTTCTCTACTTCTCGGTTTTCAGTATTTTGTATTCCTGGACCCTCTGAGGAGAAACCTTCGTCGTGCATTCTCTACCCGAGCATACGTGTGCGGGTAGTAGTAAGAAAGGTCGTCTCATGAGCATTTTAAGAATGGTTTCACTTTATTGAAGAGAGAATGACCTCGTCAGTGCTCTCTTGCTCTGAGAGAGAACAATTTGGAGAAAGTATACGCTCAAGTCGTCTCTCTCATTTCATCTCACTTCACCTTAGCTACGATCCACAATGGTCTACTAACAACTCTCTGATAGGTCAGCAGATATAGTGCAAACTGGATTTATAGAAGAACACGCCAGTAGTACAACGTCGTTCTTCCTCTTCCGGTTTGGGAACCAAACTTTGACCATACAGTATGTAACAGGGAGAGAGAGAGAGAGAGAGAGAAGAGAGAGAGAGAGAGAGAGAGAGAGAGCAACTTAGGATAAGAGCTGTGAATTTAACCTTTGGATTTTCGGTTAAATTTGAATTGGCGAGGGAAGTCAATTTAATTCGCCGTTAACATATCTACCCTCTGTATTTCTATTACTGTTAAGTATATATTAGTTTAACCAGACCCCTGAGCTGATTAACGGCTCTTCTAGGACTGGCCCGAGGGATTAGATATTTTTACGTGGCTAGGAACCAATTGGTCACCTAGCAATGGGGCCTACAGCTTATTGTGGGATCCGTACCACATTATATCGAGAAATTAATTTCTAATCATGGGAAACAAAATTCTCTAACTCCACGTTAGCAAAAAGAAAATCGAACTCTGGACTACCGAATTGGTAGGCGAGCACGTAGACCAATCGTCCAACGAGGAACTATCTCTGTTGCAGTCTGGCTCTTTTTGATGGTGAAAGATAACGGAGTTTACATCTAATAATAATGTTTCAGTCTAATATTAGAGGGTATTAGTGACTGTTATATCACGAAGGGATTCTGGTCATCTTGGTTTGTTGCAACCGTGATGATCATAATCTGCATCAATGACAAAAAACATTAAAGTATATTTGTGCATTTCCTGTAGTTTAGCAAGTATGAATATTATCACTGAAACGCGGTGTTCCTCTTACAATTCATTCTTTCAGTTCAGCCGCTGGTTAACTGAACCGGGTTGTTTTAGAAATGCTACGACTTGAAAAGGAGAACATAGTTTCAATGAAAAAATAAACCGAACGAAGATTAAAACGTAATTTTTAAGCGATTACGTAAATAATACAAAGGCATCATTAAAGCTCACCTATTACCTGTCTTTTGCCTATTATTTATGGAAGACATTTGTCGCTTTAGTGAATAATTACCCGGCTTTTATGCCCGCTTTGGTGGGTAATTTCCTCTTCCCACATACCCCCACGCTCCTACCCCCCACCCTGTAGTTTTGTCCCCCCCAACCCCCCACCCTCTCTTCCCATCCGGCAGCAGTACCCCCCTTTGCATTAGCATTGTCAAATACCGCCACCTGCACACTGTATTACTCCATTACTTGTCCAGATGTGTCTTAATTGATCAATTCTTTGGCCGTATTTAATGGCCCAAACAAGAATTCGCCCTGAAGCTCACCAGATGATAATTGACGCATTTAGCGAGTTGGAAGGTGTTATCGCTCTTCATCGGAATATTTTGCTTCACTACCAAAATGCTTTAATCATTAGCAGAAATTTCAGCTATGGGGAGGAATGTCTTTTCCTCGCATCGTGAGATAATGCATGGAACGAAAGGGAAACCGCCAGCACCCCTATACGAATAATAAACACAGATACATAGTGTTGAAAATGGGAGATGCGAGGCCCCTTGTTGACTTGCAAAGCTACGAAATATTCGCTGAGAGGGGGAGCTGTTATGTATATAAGTATATATATATATATATATATTATATTATATATATATAATATATATATTAAATATATATATATATTACTATATATATATATGTATATATATATATATATATATATATATATATATATATATATATATAAGATATATATTATATATTGTCTGCGTGCATTCCGAATAATTTGTGACTTAAAAGATAGAAATATTCACTGAGAGGGGGAGCTGTTCTATATATATATATATATATATATATATATATATATATATATATATATATATATAATTATTATTATAATAATATACATATTTATAGTTTTTAAAGGTTGCTGCAGTTGTACAGATTTCACTCTGTGGACTGCTTTAGTACTTAGTTACTGAAGTATATTTCCTGTTGAGGGACACTCAAGCCGAACTTGATTATCTGACTGCTCAATTTTATCGTGTTCTTCTTTATTCGTTGCCAGTCGATTACAATACTTGTTTGTGATTAGTTGTTGCTATCATTTTCGTAACAAGTATATATATATATATATATATATATATATATATATATATATATATATATAGATACCTATACATACACACACAGAAAAGCATTTTTTGCTTGAAGCCCAGGAGTCTTTTTAATGTTTACAATACGTACCCTGCGAGTGAATACCGGTAGTTATTTTTGTAATTAGCACATTACGGGAGTAAATCACTTCAGGTTTCTCCGCCCATGTTGCTAAAATAAATCACTGTTTTAATGGCACTTTGTACAGACTCTCTCTCTCTCTCTCTCTCTCTCTCTCTCTCTCTCTCTCTCTCTCTCTCTCTCTCTCTCTCTCGATTAGAGAAATTCCTTGTTTCCATAATGTGTAAAAGAGTGCTCTTATGGAAGGATGAGCGACTTTTAGTCAACTCTTGCGTATATATAAATGGCTGATTTGGAGGACACGTTTTCTTCAGTTGGAGTTGACTTGGAGCGGAAATTGTTCGAAAAGCTTTACTCTCGACAGAATGAGGCTAAATTTCGAAATCTTCCTTTGTGACGTTACTAAAATGAACGGCAGCATCTGCAAGAAAAAACAGTAAAAAATGTGCTTAAGTTTCTTTGGCGCAATCGGGTTATATGTGCAGCCTATAATGAAATATGAAACTCTCTGCCGCGGCCCATAAAACTTTCAGCCACGGGCCGGAGGTGGCCTGTATTTTTAGCGGTCCCAGACGCACGAATTTGGCTAACTTTAACCATAAAGAAAATAAAAACGAATGAGGACTGCAATTTGGAATGATTGGAGGGTGGATGATCAGTTTACCAATTCGCAGCCCTCTAGCCTTAGTAGTTTTTAAAATCCTGTGGGGGGGTGGGGGGGGGGGGGGGGGGGGGGGGGGGGGGGGGGGGGGGCGCAGAAAAAGTGCGGACGGACAGACAAAGTCATCTCAATTGTTTTCTTTTGCAGAAAACTAAAAAGGCCACAATGATAACAATGGTCTTTATAAGAAGTATCCTATATTTTCATGTAAATTAATGTTGTTCCTTTTATCTTATTATTTCAAGCGTTGCTTGCAATTTATGAAAATGATTTATGTTCCTATAACCAGTACACGGATTTGGTATTTGGAATAGATAGACTCGCATACCTGGTTGAGATTTTCAGTGCATCCGTTAAACAGCCACACCCATCTCCCTTGATTTTCGTTCAAAACAAGACTAATTAGCAACGCTGAAGTTACATGGATTTTGTGCTTTTCAAATGTTCATATCTATTCCGTTTTAGTGTAAAATGAGGCGTTATAAACATAAAGCAGTTCAATAGGTAAATGGTAATGGAAAAGGGATCATCGTCGCGTTTCATAAGGTATAAAAGTGAAGGATTTTGGAACGAACTTTTTCGTTCAGGAGAACGTGACGACGAGTTTTTGAGATGCTTTCACCAATGCTTTGGAAGCTGCGTTAATCACATTTGCCGTGAATCACTCTTGCACACTCACCTTCACCATTATATATATATATATATATATATATATATATATAATATATATATATATACACAAACACACATGTATGTATATGTGCGTGTTTGTGCACGTGTGTGTTTGTTTGTATATGTGAATCTCTGTTCGTTTCACAAACTAGTTCAATGAATTTTATAATCGTAAGTGTAAAGGAAACAAACTCTATCCGTCTTAGCCTTCATTCGTTACACGCGCGATACAATTATTAAAGCCATTTGATATCCGTGTTCAAGATATGATAGAGATGATGTTTTTCGTGTAAACAGCATTTTTTATCTTTAAAAATATACTCATGAAAAAATAAGGAAACATCTTGGAAGAAGCATAACTAATATTGTTAAATAAACAAAATATGTTCTTAAAGTCCTTAGCGTGGAAATTTCGACAATGAATAATTAACAGCGTCATGAAACGTGATGATAAAGAGATGCGAATTGGGAGTTGGTGTATGAAAACGACGTGGAATTTGTGCTGGCCAAAGGCGTGTCGGGAATTATCTTGAGTAGAGAAGGAAAGGGTCGAGTGTGTTGGAAAGACCCACTGTATTATTATTCACCTGACTTAATCTTTAAACTTTTTAATATTAAATCGTGACGGTGAGCTTTCACTATTATTATATAGAGGGCGAAAGACTTCTCTTAAATGCTTAATACGATAAGATATTATATAATATAGCTTACTTTACTTGAAATGACTTTAGAATTAGGAGAATTTTAGTTTCTAATTGGAAGCTAAGTGAAATACAAACTCATCAAACATGTGTCTGTAATATTTGACTCTTCTCTGTTATGATGCCACACTTCACCACGATCACTGTCAAAGATTCATCAAGTAATCAAACATTTTATTTGATTTGTGCTGTCTTTTGTCTCTGTAAGGTAGATCATTTACTTGTGGATTACTGCAGAGCATCTATTATCGTCATTGTTGTTTTTATTTGGTGTCTTTTATTGCTATTGCTCTTTGCTTTGCTGTCATCATCATCAACATGACTACAGATCTATAATTGTATGTCCTTTACAAGTCTGTGCGCCGAAGGGTTACTCAATTTGAATGATTAAGGGAAGTTGCTCTCATCAAAATGTGTTCGTATACACAAATATGGAAAATGGAGTGTATTATAAGGCATAAACTAAAATTTTTATTTGTACTTGAGAATTAATTTTTGTTGAAAGCCAAAACGTGCGTTCATAAAACTTTGCATCTCAATATGAAAATAAATTTGGCTTAAATTTCAGCTTAGGATTAGGAAGTATAATTTCAGAAAAATAATTTTTTACATAAGGAATTATAACCTCAGAATTTTCATGTCATGTGTTCAGGCAAAATGAAAATATGGTATGGAACAGCTAGCTATATTTGATATATGGAAAAAATATCCACGACTTCATCGTTTTATCCAACATATATTTAGAAGCAGAAATTTTTGTATCTCACTTTTTCTTCCACGTTATTGTGAAACGGTCAAGTAGAATTTGCACCTCATGAAAAGCCCTCCTGCCCATTTGAGTGAATATTTCATGCAATTTTAGTCCGTCCTGAAAGAAATCGACTTTGATTCCCTCATCCGACGCTGCAGCATAATATTTGCGAAGAAAATTGATTTTTTAAGCAAACTTGCTTTCTGACCGACGTCGTTATACTCGAGCCCTTTTGTTTTAAAGCCTTTTTCCCTCCTGCGAGAGGGATACGCCCTTGCAGCGCTCGCCATCGCTCATGTAGTGTGTACACTAGAGTTGCCAGCATGTAATCAAAGCCGCACAGACGATATTTATGGTACGCAGTCTGTGTGGTCAGCGTGGACTGATAGATGCAGCCGATAATATGTGCTCTATACCGTAGTAGACCAGGTGCGCTGTTTGCTCTATTCTTTGAAGCAGAGGTGTAACTGTTTCGGTTCGCTTTTGCATTCTGCTTATATTTCAAGTCACACTGATTAATGTCTTCGCCTTTGCTCAAATTTATGTAATAATATTTACGTCATAAATTCTTGTGAGGAAGTTAAGTGTATTAATATACACCTCTACAAGTGCGTACTCTACGTGTGTGTGTGTGTGTGTGTGTGTGTGTGTTTATATTATATATATATATATATATATATATATATATATATATATATATATATATATATATATATTGCATCTCATATTATCAAACCAGTGTCCTGCTGAACCTTCATCCCATTACCTAAATTTTTGATAAGATATGGATTATGGTTAGCGTCGTCTGGGATTATATTTTTATCTTCATACTAAATGTCATGAACAAGTCAGTTTGCAGTGATAGCTTGTAATATAAGCGGTGCTTGTTTAGGGAAGAACACTATCATTAGTGGTTAAGATGTGCTTGTTACGGACACCCGGGGCTGTAGCTAACTCGTTTTCTTCTCTGCGATTTTATCACCGAATCGGCCGGTTTTAAACAACCACGTGTTGAACTTTACCAGATAAAAACCTTATACCGCTTATGATGGTGTTTATTATGGTCAGTCATTATATCTTGTATATTAATAATCTTTTGCCTCCTTGTCTGTCTAAGGCGCACAAATTCTCCGAGGACTTTTTTATGTGCGCTGAGTGTGGACGTCGTAAGTTGGCCTCCTTCCTGACTGTGTTCTTCTTGAGCGGCTTCATCAGATAGTTTACATCCCCGTTCTCGTAATTGCCTCGCCAGTCAATCTTCTTTGAAATATCATTTGAGTTTACTAATTACGTTTTTAATTTTATAATTGAAGAAAAGATGTGTTGCCTGCATACGAAAAGGGTC
>NC_087217.1:9410991-9438491 GCF_015104395.2 Macrobrachium nipponense
GAAACGTCCCTTCCCAACCTACCTAATACTTACTGTTTGTTGTGACTATTTACGTTGGTCTTATGTCCTTGCAAAATTGGATAGACTTATTGAGTATTTTTTTCTTTTTCATTTAAGGATCCAAGTATCTACGCGAGACCTACTCAGCACTGGCTACCAAGTCTGTGCACAACTAATACGCAAGATAGCTGTCGCCTGCTATCTACTAATTTCGTATATTGAATATAGACACAACCTTTACATTGTGTTATTCAGTTCTGGGTTACATTTTGTGATAAAGAGAATATTAATTTATCATACTGTTAATTGTCCGAGGTGTTGAGTAAAAGCAAAAAATTAAATTGTGTGGGTATTGTTTGGCCTAACAAAAACAATTTGTCTTCTGCCTTCATTTTGTAAATAAGTTCCCTTTGGGATAACAGCTCTCTAAGTAATACTAAGTGTAATTTGCTACATCCATAATCTTTTTATATAATTGCTGTGTGACAGTGGACGCATTGTATGTGTATGCATTTATTGTTATTTATTTGTCTCAGTCCTTACGACAAAATTAGTTTCATGCTGACGATAGATTAATTGCCTTCTATTTTTTCTTTTGCGTGGAAGTGGACAATTAGCAAATATTTATGAGGATTGTTAGTAGGCAATGAAGTAATTTACGGTTCTGGTAATGAACGTACCTACCTACACAAGGGGACAGCTAATTATTTTCATTTATTATTAAAAACCATTCACTGAGAAGCATTTATATGTAGTTTTCGTTAATTACAGTGATACAGCGTGTCAACTTCGTTCCCTGCCATTAAAAAGTTGTGAAGAATGCGAAGTATTAATTCCACGAAAAAAAGGATTTTGTGCGCGTGAGAGCGCGCGCGCCTGGTTGCTTCCGTGGTCCTATGTCCCTTCTTGATCAACTGGCGAAAAGTATAATGATGAAGGGGATTACAATTTGTTCTCTGGTGACGTTGGCCGCGTCACACTCCACTTAGGCGAAACATGTCGAGCCGCCTGTTGTTTTTCTGTAATTGCCGTGCGACTGCCCTAGTCATGCATTAAAAATCGTTTCGTAATGATTAGGAGGACGGAAGGTGACATTTTCCAAATGTTTTGGTATTACGTGTAATTCGAGGGGTTATGGGTAAGCATTAGCGGCGTAATGGATTGCCCGAGTATAGACCTGCCTGTCAGAGCCGCTCCGTCCCGTCTTATGGATGGTCTCTGGGACTTCCCTACCAGCCCCCCACCCTACAACTCTCTCTCTCTCTCTCTCTCTCTCTCTCTCTCTCTCTCTCTCTCTCTCTCTCTCTCATATGGGATGATTTGAACATCAGGAACCCATGCTGCATTAGGTCATATCGTTCAGAGTGCGTTTGTGCTATAGATTTGAATATCTGACAGGTTCCCAACCAAGTGAACTTTTCCTTTTTTGCAAGCTTAATGTGTGTTAAGACTTATTGCTGGATAGTAGTGACGTGACTACGTTTTTTCTCTGTAGTAAGTCCCTTTTTTTCGTTTTTTGTTGTCTTGTGGGCTTATGTTATTTGCGCGAAGTTGTATTTTGATGTATTTTTTCTTTGTGAGCCAAGTACTTGCAAGAACAGAAGAGATTACTGTCCACTTTGTTTATTTTGTACTTTGTCTCTTTGTGGACAGATTCGTACTAACAATTGTATATGTTTTGTCAATAACTAACTAACTATATAATTATGTTGGCAGGACATTCAATTTCGTTGGATTTTCTCCTCGGCGGTTGATATCACCGGATAAAAACTTGGTGGATTTAACGCGACTGCCGCCGTCACCTGCAATTGTTGCGCCGTAGTTTGATAATGATAACGAGCTCCTCTTATTAATGACTTGTACTTACTAAACTGGATATAATGGCCATTTTGACGATGTAGTATTACGGTCATTAGTTATGATGCTCTGCTGCCCCATCGCGGCATGAGAAAGTGATGTGTTAATTAAGTGTATGGGAGGCAGGTATGGGGTGAGGGGCGCATGTAAGGGTGGGGTCGAATTGTATAAGGTTTGCATTCATTGCGGTGATGAGGATTAGGTGAACACACAGGCGTTCGGTTCTCGTGTTATGACTACGGTTTAAAAGGGGAGTTAATGGCACTTTAGGAGGTGGGGCTTACGACCCTCTGGCCACTTAGCCTCTGGGCCACGCGATAGATCCATTCCTCATTTGCTCGTTTCCTTGTCACAATAGGGGGTTGAGGCCGCGAGATTCGGTGGGGGTATGGGATGGGAGGTCTTATGGTAGGGGCGATGGGTATGACTAGGCCCCGTTCAATCCGTGTTCCCTAGACTTCTTCGCCCCTTTTTTTTTAATTTAATTATTTTCCCATCCCAGTTTTTCTTTCACGGAACTGAAGGAACAAATGCGAATTATACGCGAAGTAGGACCATCTAAATTTGTTAAACATATTAATAAGAAATAGATAGAGGAATCGTGAATGATAGATGCAGATGGACGTCCTCCTTGTAATGAGCATGTGCAACTTGAAGGCGTCCACTTTTGATAGTACATTTGATTTTTTTTATTTATCATAATTGGCATTGCGCTGGAACCAGACATTTCATTCTTCTGTCATCATTCGTTGAGTCAGATTTTTTTTTTTTACTAATGTTTCGCGTTTTGTAACCTTTCCTAAAAGATGAAGGTTATTATTGCCTGTTTAACCATCACGACGAGTTGTGAAGTTCGCTCATTGAATGCCTTGTGGAGATCCCACTGGAATCAGTGAGCTCGGGTAAGAGAGTCGGAGAGGTGTCCATGATGAGCGACCGGAATTGTACCAGGAGGAGGCAGTGACGATAAAACTCGGATAGGAAGAGTTTGGAGCGAGGAATGGAAGAGTGAGGCGATGTAAGAGATGAATCAGAAACTCCGAAGGAAGACCACTGGTGCCTCTGGAAAAAATAATGAGAGGAAGCGGGAGGTGGAGAGAGAGGGAATGAGAGATAAAACTATCGACGAAGAAAAAGAAAAAGGGGATAGGATTGTTTCCTAGTCAGTGTGGACGTCAGTAGATAAAGGTCATAGGAGGATGAAATTTGTGTATGGAAACAGGAGGAAAGGGGTGTTATAAAGGGCAACAAATGAAAACTGTGATAATGAATGAAGAGAGAACGCCGTTATCTATAAAAGAAAGTAAAAGGGAAGAGAAAGGAAGGAGAGTATACGTAGAAGGCAACAGGTAATTGTAAGTAGATAAAGGGACATATTGGAAGAAAAGACTTTTAAGGAGAAAGAGAAGAGGAGGAGAAGTAAAAAGAAAAAAAAAATAGTTGTATAGGAGGGATGGGGGCCCGGTGGCGGTGATGGAGGAGGAAGGGGAGGGGGAAGCAGAGGACTGGAACGGGGACTGGGGTAGGATTGACTTAGAACAATGGAAGACTTTGGACGCAAGAGCCCTTCAGTGGAGTTATGGATGTAGCTATTGTATGTAAATGCAAACGCTCGGCGTTTCCTTATACACAATACCATCCCAAGAATCACCTACAGCCACTTTTCTTCTCTCTCTCTCTCTCTCTCTCTCTCTCTCTCTCTCTCTCTCTCTCTCTCTCTCTCGCTTGCCGGTCTTTTGGTTTGAATGTAGATTTTTTCTTTAAATTAACACACACACATATGTATATATATATATGTATATATATATATACGTATGTATATATATATATATGTAATATATAATATATATATGTATGTATTATATATATATATACTATTAATGTGTGCACATATATGTATGTATATATATATATATATAATATATATTATATATATATATATATATAATTAGATGGATAGAATTGAAGTTTATTAGTGTTGTGGTTGTTCATTCATAAAGCAGGGCAAACATTATTTCATCAATAATTATAATTCAAATTATAAACATAAGCTCTTCAGGATATAAGAGAATCCTCATAGATTTTTATTTTGTTCAAACATAGAGAAAGATTTGAAATATTGTTCGTTCCTGGCAGCTGGTATGAACGTCCAATTAAAAGTTACGCGGGAAAAAAATAAAAAGAGTTCTAATTGTTGCAGCGATGACGAAATTGAACATTTTTCACTTGGATACAAAGACAAAATCATCAGTAAACCCACTGAACGTATAGATACGTATTTTACATTTATGCAGATATTGAACTATGTTCTCAAGATGATGAATTTATCAGTGAATAACTATTTGGCTGTAAGAAATAAATATAATATGTGTAAGGTTTCTCACGTATTTTTATTTTGGTTTTTTTAATTTTATGTGCTAATAATAGATAATATCCAAAAGATTTTGAAGATGATTCCTTCCTCGAGTAAGGATGAGAGGCAGGAGACCGGGTAACTATCTTTGCGAAGCAGGGCTGAATGCGATAAAATTCATCTTAGATTTCCAGTACAACAGCATAAAAAGCGAAACATCCAGTTATTAACCTCATTCAGAATATCGTTTCTTTCTTATTTGGCTGTGGTTTGTATTATATTCTTATGTTACGGCCTCCTTTCACAATTCCCTGCAGTGATTCGTAGCATCAAATATTTCCACTTGTGACAAATCTTATGACAGGATAGTGAGTCTCTCTCTCTCTCTCTCTCTCTCTCTCTCTCTCTCTCTCTCTCTCTCTCTCTCTCTCACTGATTGTTATTTATCTCATGCGGATGCCATCTGCCATGGCATTGAAATCTCCCTTGGATTTTTGGAAGCAGCCATTTACAAACATAGCGCTGGAAATATATGCGCGTTGCTTACTTTGTCTCCTCGCCATTTATCCGGGATAATGTACCGTTAGTGTCAGCGTGCTCCGCTTTGCGCATTTGCACATCTTCCCTCGCAACCGTACATGTGTTTTCTAGCCTTCGTCTATGAATTATTCTCGGCATTTTGCCTCGTCTCCTTGCGTGCCATTGTTCCGGCCCCTTCATTTTTTTACGCCATGTCTGTTTTCACATCATTTGAATAATGCGGTAATTGCAGGGTCATTAGTTGTACGTGTATTTTGGTGAATTTGTAATTCAGTAGCTAGCTGGAGAGAGAGAGAGAGAGAGAGAGAGAGAGAGAGAGAGAGAGAGAGAGAGAGAGAGAGAGGGGGGGGGGGGGTTGGTTGGTGCTGTTCAGGCCGAAAGATAAATCTTTGTGCTTTTGCACACAGGCTGACACTGACGAGAGAGAGAGAGAGAGAGAAGAGAGAGAGAGAGAGAGAGAGAGAGATGAACGCACGCACAGTAGGAGATGAAACTTGACCACAGCTTCCTGGTACGCTGAAAGAGTTCTGCTTCAGATGCTGATGAAGTGTTATGACATGATCCCTTCATTTCCCATGCACTCTCTGGGTGAATTTCATATACCTGTTGATAGTGGTCTTCGGGATCGTGGAAGGACTGTGTGTGATCTTAGTTGTCAAGGAGTTTTTAAATTACCCGACTCTCAGTTGGTCAGAGCTGGGTACCTAGGTACCCACATTCATATTAATATTGAATTCAACTGTGTACTTATTGATATTGAAATTTTGAATGCGTTATTGGGAACATTTTGCGTTGTTAAAATCAATTGACGATTTGAGTTCGAATGAAGGTTCTTCGAGGCTTTCAAATACTTCGCCTTTTGGGAACACCTCTCTAAAAGAGCGCTTCAAGAATGCAAAGAAGCCTTGTTTTAAAAGGCTTCATTCTCCTTACCAGCGAGAGTCAGAAAGCGATTAAGATCTGTATCGCGAAGAATGTGTTGTGCCTGTGGTGTTGACCTTTGCGAAGAAAATTGATTCCCGTATGGGCGTAATGCCACCAGTGCACCTCATGCGGTGCAATGTAGGCATAACTCAAGGTTCTTTGAGCATCCCTTCGGCCCCTAGCTGCAACCCCTTTCATTCATTTTACTGTACCTCCGTTCATATTCTCTTTCTTCCATCTTACTGTCCACCCTCTCCTAACAATTGATTCATGGTGTAAATGCGAGGTTTACCTCCCTTTCACGCCTTTTCATTGCTAATTTCAGTTTCAGCGCTGAATGGCCTTAGTTGCCCCAGTGCTTGGCATGTATGCCAAATGTATAAATCAAAGAAAATTGTTCCGTATATATATATATATATATATATATATATATATATATATATATATATATATATATCTCACATGCATACGTATATGTTTATGCGTGTGTGTGTGTGTTGGTTGGATACACTATTCGCCTAATGAAAGCAATCTGAGCGCGCTTGCGTTGAGAAGCAATCCGCCATGTAATGCCACACGTTTCCGGATGGCTTAAGTAAGGTGATTATTTCATCTTTCCACTCTCCCCCGGTTAGAGAACGTAATTTATCGGGCCAATTAGTTATTCCTTATATCTTGGTGATGTAGGTAGGCATTAAGTTGCCTTGTTCCCTAACCGCAACACTGGGTCCGTGGAGTCCCAGCTGACGGTTTTGGGGCAAAGTCCTCCCGCTGATGGAGGGCGCCCGTCGCTACACACACCGGAGGGCGAGAGAATATCTATATATAGTACTTCCTGGGTCAGATTCTTCCACTCGTCTTTTTTCCTCTGTATTTTATTTCGAGATGATAAACATTTTATAAAGAGAAAGTTGGGCAGTTGCTGGTTTGGCGTTTAAACTTTGTTGACGCATTGGATAAAGATTTAATGTAAGATGTTGTAGGGTAGCTCTACGCTCAGCCTTATACCCGATTGCCAGGGTACTACTTGACACTATCTGTACGGTTGAGTGAGCGATGACCCTTCCTTCCTACCATAGAGAGAGAGAGAGAGAGAGAGAGTCCACCTATAATACTTGGATTGTAGAATCTACCCACTACTTCTCCATAGGCCCTTAGAACAGATTTTCACTAAAGGGTTTAGTGAGACTGTTTTGTATATATTACGTATCTGATTCTGCCACTGAATACTTTATAAGTAAAGTAAATAATGAGAGCCGGTTGTAGAAATTGTAAGTGATAAGTGGCGCATTTTTTTCGAGTTTGCAATTATGTTTACTGTTTTATGTTGTGAAACAAAAATACAAAAGAAAAATGCAATTAAGTAAACGTATTTGTGGTGAGATAGTAAATAGGTTTTAAGTGTGAGTGCTAAATACTTATGTATGTACGACAGGAAGTTAGGACAATGGAAATCCTGCCTTTGCAAAATGGATAAGGGGAAAAGGCAGACCTATCATTTGGAATTGACACTTGGGTAGAGGAGAGAATAAGTATGAGAGGAATTTAGATATGAGTGGACACATGAGGAAGGAATCATTCGGGTTTCATCGGCGAAATGAAGCATTTTCCCCGGAGGAGGAGAAGAAAGACAAGAGAGCCAGAAGGCGTCAGCGTCGAAGGAACGCCTCGGTGTTTTTCGTCCGGTGGAGCGGCTGCATCGGCAGCAGCAGCAGCAACAGCAACAGCAGCAGCAGCGCCCTGCAACAAAGTCCAGCATGTGTTGTTGGCCGCCGCTGCTTCTCCGCACAATCAGGACAAGGAGGGTGATGTTATGGAGGATATAGCTGTCCGTTTGAGGAATGTCTTGAATTAATGAGGTTTTATATTCCCCTTGTAAGGCTTGTATGTTCTTGCACTCATTTACATACTAAATAAGGAACCGGAGAATTTTCTTCGTTGTGTTGGTTTTTGTTTCTTACGCCGGCCTTTTTTGGAAGGCTAATCGCGTGTAAAGGTAAATGGATTGGCTTAGGTTTACTCTAGGCTTCTGGTTATGGATAGTGTCAGTCCTAACCTTTAATACCATGTTATTGTAAAGTGCTCGATGTCGGGAAGGAGCGCCGCCCAGTTTTGACTGGAGAGATGCATCGCTCGTCTCAGGAGGATTTCTGCATTTAGTTGGTGCTTCGGCGTCGGAGAGAGAGAGAGAGAGAGAGAGAGAGAGAGAGAGAGAGAGAGAGAGAGAGATAGGCGGAGTTGTGGATAACGAAATTAAAATAAATTTTTAGGTTTGAAATGCAAACTCATATGTAGGAGTCAGACTAATTTTTATTATTATTATTATTATTATTATTATTATTATTATTATTATTATTATTATTATTATTATTATTATTATTATTTTATTTTATTATTATTATTATTTAGAAGATTATATAGAAAACGAAGTTTTAAGGCTTGAAGTAGTCATTTGTGCGCTTCGTTAAAACATAAGAATTAAGGTACTGGTTTCAGGAAAACTAAGATGATCACTTTCCATGAAAGTAAAAGGACAAGAATGGTGTTATTGTCACTGAATTGCATTCAAACTAATATCAGCAGCATTGGAGGCAAACCCTTCCCGATGCTAGTTTTCCCGAGTTATTGAATGATGCCGTGATTTTCATTTCGTCACTTTTCAGGATATTTGGTAAACGTGATATTTTGTAGGTAAGGGAAATATTTTCAGTCTAAAGATGCTGTTTCAAAATATGCTTAGTTATGCTCATTAAGAATGATAATTTGAAGTGAAAATAATCTTTGCATAGGTATGGCTTGAGAAAGATATGATAGTTATTATAATTCAAATTAAAGATTGATAATGGTTATATATTTGAAATAAAGATCTCGAACTGTTAATGTTCTATTTTGAATTTATTTTACTCGCAGTATACAAAGATAGCCTTTTATATTGTATATGATGTAATCTAAGTGTAGGTTAGTTGTGTCTTCAATTGCCAACCCAGAAGTTTATATCTCTTCCTCTTCCATTCATGCTACGAGGTGGCATACAGCCATACTTGTTGCAAGTACCAGTGTTGAGACGGGGGAACTGTTCCCATCCGATGACAGCAGAAAAAAAAAGAAGTCTGACTTCCAGATTCCCCCCAGGAAATGGAAGGCATAGCCCGATTTCTTACAGCATAACGCTTTTGAACCCTCAGCATTATTTTTCAGGATTTCTACCACTTTAGCTTCCTGTAAAAGAAAACTACTGAGATGCCTTTGTCTGTCTGTCCGCTTTTTTTCTGTCCGTCCTCAGATCTTAACAAACTACTGAGGCTAGAGGGCTGCAAACTGGTATGTTGATCATCCGCCCTCCAGTAATCAGACACGAAATGGAACCCCTCTAGTCTCATTAGTTTTTATTTTATTGAAGGTTAAAATTAGCCATGATCGTGCGTCTGTAACGCTGTAGGTGCTAACAACACAGGCCTCCACCGTGCTGTGGCTTAAAGTTTCACGGGCCGCGGCTGAGAATTTCATACAGCAATATGCGCTGTACAGAAAACTCGATTGCGCCGAAGAAGCGCATTTTTTACTATTTTAGTTGCATCTTCACTTAATAAGTTGGAAGGAGGCTGCTTTCTCTTGGTTATGGTTTGTAAGTAGTAAGATCAAACCAGCCTTGTGTTGGCACGGGCTCTTGCTTTTCAGCGGCCCGTAAACTTTAGTTTGTGTGCCTGTTAGGTGGGTAAGCTGAAGGATGACGGGATGTTTATGAATCATGGGAAAAGATTTGGTGGGAGACCCGTCGACGTGATGTAACTCAGGCACCATTGAAAAGTTGGTGGTTTCTCATGACGAAGGCCATCTATCTATTCGTTTATTCATTCAGCTATTAATAGTAATGAATTTTCAAATAAGAAGAGGGACGATATTTACAGAAACGAAAGAAAGAATGCGTCAGAGCAATATGTACACTACAGTAAAATGATGATGATACAAACTTACCGTTGTTCAGATACCGAAATCTGATTAGAATTACAGTTGCGGCACACCGTAGTTGTATGTGCCAAAACGTATGTATATATACGCAGTGAGCCAGACATTTTTGCTTATCATTGTTAATCTAGCATATTGTTAATGCAGGAATAGGATAGCGAGCACCACGGGCGTCTCGACCAGTGCAGAGTTCTAAAGGAAAAGTCGTAGATCAAGAGGTGCTGTTAAGTGTAGTGTCCCAACCCTCAAAATTATTATCATTATTATTAAATTAGTTTTCCAGGACCACTGAGCTGAGTGTCACTTCTCACAGGTCTGGCCCAAACTCTCAAGAAATTATGGGTTTTTATGTCTAGTTATCATTTCAACTATTAATGATTAATGTAATGTTCAAAATACATTATTACTCATAATGCTTTATTCTTTCTTTAAGAAGAAACCAAATGGCCATTAATTCGCCCCACTAAGAAGGTTCTGTGAAAGTAAATATTAGTGTATTTTAAACTCTCGTTCAGGTACAGAATCTTTAGACTTCCCAAGGTGCCGAGGAGCAAAAGTGCTTTAAGACAAAGAAATCGTGAAATCGCCTTTTTATCATGCGAGCAGAAAGAGATGACATCTCGGTTTCTGGTCGCAGAATGTAATCGCTTTACCTTTTCGTTTTGATTTGATATGGTATTCATTATGATGGTTTGAGTGCAATATTTAATTATGTATAGTATATATATATATATGTATATATATAATATATATATATATATATATATATGATATATATTATATATATATATATATATATATTTATATATATATATATACTATATTATATATATATATATAAAAAAATATATATATACATATATATATATATATACACAATATACATGGCGAAAGAGAGAGAAAGAGGGAATTAACAATTCACGCTCGATGAACTTGAATGTATAAGTACCTCAACCATTTTATTACTTTGATTTTATCAGTGAACAAGTGTGGTGTGCGTATTCAACTAAACGGTTCGTTTGGCCCGATCGTTATGACCTTCCTGTTTACTTTGTTTCATAACGATTATGTCCTTCGTTGGTCCAAAGGCTCATTATCGCCATTACGTTTTAATTGGACGCTGCAAGCAGTTTATCATACTTGAAAACCATTTGTGTCTCTTATTATTGTAATGAACGTTGATGAAACACGTAAATATACTTTACGCATTCACTAGGAAACGTAGATATCGTAATATGATTTTATCATGTTCTTCGTAAGGAATCAATAGAATAAAAAAAAACTGTCAGGACATTTATCAGCAAACTTGCAGAATATTCGCTGGTATGCGAGAAGAGGTGATCCCAGTCCACTAAGTATGCATGAATCACGCAACCCATGCTTATAAACGATCAAGTGTGTTCAAATGGTGATCCCCTTTATAATACTTGTCATTATCAGATATCGATACATCCTAATAAAAATGGTTGAGGTAAATGGGTCTTTCGGGGCGATGGTCTTGGCCCAGCTCCGCTGCTGTCAGCAGCTGAGATATATCCATCCAGCCGAAGTAATCAGTGTCAGGTGGGGTAATGGAAGAGTCCGCCAGTTCCATCTTTTGTAATGGGTTTTTGTAATGGAGCCCATCCACTTATTAATTCAAACAAATAACCATCTCGGTTTTATTTTCCTCTCCTAATTTCTCGGCTGGTCTCCCCCCCCCCCCTCCCCCAATCATGGTAGGTTTTCTTATATGGTAGAAGTTGGAACATTTTTTTATATATTTATTCATTTATTTTGACTCAATTTTCCACTGGAAAAGCCGTATTATTTTCTTTCGCCTCCGCTAAATCGTGTTGCTTGATATAATTTCATACGAAGAATGTTTAATGAAAGAGAATTTTTCATGACGGACTTCGTCGTCTGCCTAATTAATTGGATTGCATTGGCATAAAGCTTAGTTTTTGCCCAGCAATTCCTTCAAACAGTATGTGTCACATTCACGCTCGGAATGAAGTCGACGACACAAATTACTGCGCTGCATCGTGGGTGAAAGTTTTGGATAATGGTCAGGTCACCCGTACCTCTGAGAAACAGCAACAAGAGGAACAGCAGTGGTAACAACAACCACAGCAACATCAGCGAACCTTAGAGAGAGAGAGAGAGAGAGAGAGAGAGAGAGAGCGAGAAGAGAGAGGGAACGAGGGAGAGAGAGATTTTTTTTTTTTCCGGGGGGGGGGTTTTTTGGGGTTTGTGTGGTTCGTTGGTGGGGGTGTTTTCTCGTGTGTTTTTTGGGGTCTTGGGGGGTTGGGGGTGAGGCGAGAGAGAGAGACCTTCTTATAGCATAGCCGAGAATACTGTAGCGATAATGCGGTTTGCATTATCTCGTGTGTGAGCAGAAAATGATGTCCAAAGAATGGTCTCTAGGGACCCCCTTTGCGAAGAGTAAACAGATAGAACCGTGGAAGAGCTCCTTGAACCCCCATAAAACCTCCTAAATGCTGTTAAACCTCCATAATGGTTGTCAGAACCTCTATAACCCCCCGGGAGTAGAGTCCAACCCACCATCGGAGTTCCAACCCCCGCAGAGCCATAATCAAACATCGTGGGGCATCCCGCCGATCCACGACTCGCTCTGCGATAACTTAGAGGTACACTTGGAGGCGGAGGGATCAGTCTTGGATACCTCCCCCTCCTCCTCCTCCTCCTCCTCCTCCTCCTCCTCCCTCCTCCTCCTCCTCCTCCTCCTCCTCCTCCTTCCTCCTCCCGCTCCTGCTCCTCCTCGACTTCTCACACGAGAAACGAGATAACAAGTCTAGAAGTAGTGGTACGAGTTATGCTAGTAATTACTTGTTTAGTTTCTTATAATATGAAAATAAATTCCACGCGAAATAAGTTCCTTATTCTTTGGAGAGTGAAATATGAAATGACTTCCCAGACAATGTATTCACTGGATAGCAGTGGAGAGATTGCGCTTGTAGATCACAGCATTCTCCGCTTTTATTTGTAGTTGGTTATTGACGCAAATCGTCTTGAAAGTTAATCACATTTTGATATACCGATAAGTTAAACAGCAACTTGTATTCAGTGTTTATATTGGTAATACGGCCAATATCGATGTTATTAATTTTAGGGGCTAATTATTCAACTTTAGATGTAATTAATTGTATGGGTTATTTGATAAACTACGAATCTTACGTTTAATCATTTTGGACTACAGGTTAAGCCAAAGAAAAATGACATTTCAAAAGGATTGGGGCTTTTGATTAGTACAGTTAATAGCAGTTCGTGCCTTTTGATGTAGACTATTTTGCTTAGAATTAAGTCAAATTACTTCTAGGGCTTTTCCTTAACATTTACAGAATTTCCTTTCTGTGAACGTGTTGATGTCTGTGTTTCTAGGGTATTTTCACAAAAGTTTGTTTTCAGATCACACACACACACACACACACACACACACACACACACACACACACACACACATATATATATATATATATATATATATATATATATATATATATACTATATATATATATATATATATATATATATATATATATATATATATATATATTAATTTTATCCTTCCCTATTGAAGAGGTTTATTTGTCCCTTTCATGATGAGATTAACATTAGATTTCTTGTAAAACCTAGTTTGGTCTGCAATACGCGTCACAATGAGAGGCCATGTAACCTTTTCTGGGTAAGGTGCTTCGATGATAATGTAGACATGCTGTCAAAGTAAGGAAACCGCCAACACTCAGTGGCAATTACTTTTAGTGTAGGATAAATTACAGACCCTGAAGAAATTTTGATTAGGCAGAAACATCAACATTGCAGATTGTCTTGCCTATTAAAATGTGTGAAAGGAATACCTGCTTTCTTTTTTAAATTTTCTGTTGTGCTCTTCCTGTAATTGTCACTTGAAAGCGAGAGTAATTTATTGTCAAACTTCTACCTTTTCCCGAACCAGTGTGTCCGGATTTCTACGGAAGGGTTGACCTAGACCGTGCATGGACATACTTATGAAGTCTGTTCCAGTTTTGTGTCTTTGAGTGTTCGCTCTCAGGCGCCAAGCGATGTTTTCTTTAAATCTCACAATAGATAAAAAAAAAAAAAGATAAATGAATAACGCCGCAAGTTAAAATCCAGGATGTCAATCCTTATTCTGGCCACACCGAAATGTACTTAGGTGTTTGGCGGAATCGATTGGATCTCCAAAAAGAATCGTCAGAATTAGTTTTTACTTCCAAAGGATGACAAACACGTTTAAACAGAAAAAAAAAAAAATGAAAATCGCAAGCTCCAAGGAAGAGCTACTTATTGAAAGCTATCTCAGTAACGAGTCTCGACAAGGACATTTTTCTGTCTGTTGCCGAAGAGAAAATCCCGAGTTACGTAAGAGGACTTGTGTGTTTCAATGCGGCGACTTCGCCTGGGATGATCACACGCCTCTCGAGACGACGCTGCCTCATTACGGATGATAACAAGCAAACCGTTTTGAGCATTGGGATGCGAGGGACGAGATGTGGAGATTTTAAGTTAATTGAGAAAATGAGCTTGAATTTAATAAAAGCTTCACTGGCTGGGACTTCTCCATTAACCTTTAATCCGATCCTCCTTGGTGTGCCGCCTTTGTTGAAGAAGCGCCTCTGTAGTGAAAACGGTAACTGTTTGGTTTCTAAAATGATTTTCTCCCTTTATTCTGGTTATTTGCCGCATTTGTTAATTCAGTTTAATCTTTAGATTTCCCTCTTTTCCCATCTTTTCTTTCACAGATGGTCCTCCAATCTTTTATCGGTTCCTTTGGGTGTGTTCGTGTAGAGAATCGTTTTTAAAATCAATAACTGTAATGAAAACAACTGTTCGTTTGGTTGTAGTGAACTATTGGCGATCCCTATGCGCCTTTTCATAATAATGCGAGGCGAAAGTGATGATGTTAATTATTTCATAGCTCACCCTTTAGGGTCGAAGGGCTAATCCCACCCCGTCCCACCGCCTGAGTTTCTTAGGGGGATTAGTCACGGATGACAATTAGTAGGTCTCACCCCAAAAAGCTTGTTGACGAGCTAATTGTGATTGATGGGCCCTTCCCTCATCACATCCCCGGAAGTCGATGCGAGAACCTGACAAAGTAAGGAAAGTTTTAGGCAGAGCCCCGTAGGTGACGACACTCTCTCTCTCTCTTCTCTCTCTGGATGAGGTTGCTTTCAAAAGAATTTAATATGAGTGGATAATTAGTCGAGATTAGAGGATGTTTGAGGTTTCAGCCAGGGGCGAGAGAGAGGAAGGGGAGAGGAGAGCCGTGCGGTTTCATGTCTGTGCAATTGGTGGTATTGAGTTTGTTTATCGGTGATGGAGGGACTTTTGTCGGAAGTCATGAGACTCTTTTATTGCGAGGTGAAGGCTCAATCAGGAGTCCTTCTCGGCGGAAACATTCTGCGATTTTATAGGTGAAGTCGGAGGCAAAACAGATTGTGGTATTTATCTAATGCGGTTCCATTGGAGGGTCTGATTGTTTTTAGCAGGAAGTTGATGAGGATTCTCTGCATATTACGTTGCTCAAGCGCCGTTCAGAAGAGCCGTTTCCTGGCATTGAAGCCGTGCGAAATGTTTATTCTGGAAGCGTTTAATTATTGCTCGTTGGTTAGTCTATCCGGCCATTTCCTCTGCATCAGTTTCCTGAACGATCCGAAGCATCTGCTTTGATATTCTTGTTTCGTCTTTTTATACATCAGTAATGAACTGTAATGGAGTATGTTTTTCCTGAGGTTACTGTCATGTATGATAATCAAAAACTAAGATTTTCTTTATTTAGCTTTTATTTTATTTTTAAGGTTTTCTTTGTTTTGCTTTTATTTCATTGTTGTGGCCGTAGACCTTGACAATTTTTGTTTACTTTTTTGGATATAAGGTTTTTTTTTTCAAGTCACTGCGATTCGCGTCTTATCAGGAAGGTTTGACATTTCATCAACTATTTTGTTTTATTTTATCCTTATCAGGCGATATATATGTTTTGATTTTAAATGATGGTGTTGATGTAGATAACCTTATGGGTTATGTGAAAGAATCTGGTTATTTTAATGAGATATAATTTCAGTATATTTAGTAAGGAGTTTAGTCATTTTATTTTATAAATTATATATTTTTATTTATAAATTTTCGATAATTATGTATTTTTATTGATTTGATCTATCATCATTCTTCATTTTTTACGTTCATATTTGAACACTGGTATCATTCAGTTATTCATAATTTACCAAACCAATTTATATATTTCATCTTCATGAGGCGCTGAATAATCCTGGTGGGTTCCGGCGCTTGGTCCTCAAGACCTAAATTTCGTAATGATTCAATATCAATATGGGAAGCTTTGATTGATATTATCCTTATTCGCATATTAATGTTTTTAGAATCAGCATGGGAAACTTATTGTGCACTAATTTAAGAATTGCATACTCGTATGCCGTGTTTATGCTCTTGCTTAAAAAATTCTGTAAATTGGAATTCGATATTGTTTCATAGTGATCTTTTGAACCCGTTGTATGCTGCTTACCTATATTTTGAGAATTTTCACATTTTTAGCAAATTGCGTTTTTCTTTTTTGAGATTTATGTTTTCACAATGAGAACTTTGTAAAACATTTCTGTAGGTCATAATTTTAGCTCACTTGACCTGAAAACTCGCAGGATTTTTTTGTATCGAAATTCGCAAGTCGTCCGCATGTAGGAAATTCATATGGGGTAAATTCATCACATTTCGACTTCTCCAAAACTATTGGATCAGTTGCCAACAAACTTGGCACAAAACATTCATGAATAACGGGATTTAAGTTTGTTCACAAGAGGACAACACCTCCTTCTAAAGGTAGGTAAGTAGAAATTTATGAAAATCGAGTGAGGTGACTTGAAAATAACCGTCCCAGAAATGAAAAAACTTGCATTAAAGCTTCTGTGTGTAGTGTATATTGAAGTCTGATGAAATCATTGACCCTGGTGCCAGGATGGGATCACAATAAGGATCCGAACGTTTATACAGTATTGGGTAGAAAAATCTTTCAAAATCATTGTCTAGGTCACAACAGGGAAACATTCTGCAGATGTCCTCGCCTAGTTGAGATTCAAGATTGCGCAAACCTGTGGAGATGTAATAAGTTACGCATGAAATATTTTAAAAAATCATCTCGAGAGCAACAATGCTATCATTCGCCCAATGTTTTGAATAGAAATACAAAAGAAAAAAAATATTGTAGGTGTGTTGATAAGAGCAATATATATCTAGGTGTATTGATAGGAGCAAGAAGGTGGCTCTGTTGAGCTCTGCTACTCCAGTACCTCTCATTGCTGTAGGTGGTCGATAATAGGATGCTTTTTTGCTGTCTAATATAATTCTTTTTAGTATTTTGTAGATCCTTGAACCCAGACGAAGGATAATGTTTCGGAACCGGAAAAATACATAAATTCCAATTTTAAGAAGCTTGATAACTTTTGAGGAAATATAAAGTTAAGATTTAAGAGTAGGAATAATTTTCTCTTTGCAGTTGTACTTTTTCGATATTTTGTATTTTGACTGTGTAAGGGGTCTGGTTGTTCCTTGTTATATCCTGATGCAGTAGTTGGTTGATTTGCAGACTGCAGTCTCGTATGAGAGGAAATAGTTTCTTTGTCTAGTGGTGGGGGCAGCGAAATTGTGTTTTGTAAGATTACGTAGTTGTGATTGTGTTTGTATATATGGGTAGAGAGAGAGAGAGAGAGAGAGAGAGAGAGAGAGAGAGAGAGAGAGAGAGAGAGAGAGATAAATTAATTTGTTATTAACAGGCAAACTTGCACAACAAAGATTAAATTACGCTGAAAAACTCACAACAGTTGCTGATTGTAATTAAAAAAAAATCCTCATGATTTTTCTACCCTATTAGTTCAGTGCAACACACACACACAAACACACACACACACACACACACCCCAACCCCATCTTCCTCGAGTGTGTTCTGTTTACCCTCGCCTATCAGTACTTTTACTCGTGGATTTAAAGAAAAAGTTATCTGAAAATTGTTAAAACAAGAATAATGACAAGAATAATTAGCATAAATAAATGTCTTGGTAAAAAGTACATCTCTCATATATTTACATAAAAACAGGGAAAAATACGAGAGAAGAGAGAGAGAGAGAGAGAGAGAGAGAGAGAGAGGAGAGGAGACGAGAGAGAGAGAGAGAGAGAGAGAGAGAGAGAGAGAGAGCCATAGTCATCGAAAAGCTTTATAGAGTTGACGGTTCTACAAAGCTAGTGAAGCCCTTGCATGATAATATCTATCTGGGAACCTCGAGGGAATCATCAGCTTGAAAGGCAGAACCACTGGACTCTGGTATCAAAACAGCGTTTCTTCCCGAATTGGACTGAAGAAGTGTGTTCGCAGAGCCCACCGGAGAGATCCTCCTCCTCCTCCTGAATAGGGCATATTGTTGTGATATTAGTCACTCGTTGATATGTTAATTGAAGCAACCAGGAGAACGCGCTGACTCTCGCTTACACGATTTATGTATCCAACATCGTTTTTGCCATTCCGTATTCAGCGAGAGAGTTAATTATCGTGCCTGGCAATATAGCGTGACGAATATCAAGGAGAGGTCCCCTTTGGGTCCTTGTAAGAGGCATATGGCTGTTGCTGATAGTAACTCATTGTGGCAGAGGGATGGCTGTGCTTGCTCTCTCTCTCTCTCTCTCTCTCTCTCTCTCTCTCTCTCACACACACACGTTTCTAATTCATTAATTCATTCAACGTCTTTTTCATTTGTCTAAAAGATACACGCACACACACACACACACTTATATATTATATATATATATATATATATATATATATCATACATACATACATCATACATACATACACCAGATGAATATCCTCGAGTGGGGCACAGGGCTAGCAACATCATCCTGCTGATTAAATATATGTAGAACTGGAAAGGTAACACCTCCTGAAGCCAGATCCTCTAAGTGGAAAAGGCATATTATATATACATATATACGTAGTTAGTATATATATATATATATATATATATATATATATATATATATAGTATATATATATGTGTGTGTGTGTGTGTGTGTGTGTATGTGTGTAAACAGAGAATTAAAACATGATGCAAATGTAAAGAAAGTAACGGACAAGAAAAAATGAAATAACGGTTTGCAAAATATTCTCCCGTTACTCTCAGGCATTCCTCAAAAAACTACACACACACAAAAAAACGGGATTATAAAGAAAACTCGTTTTTACAAAAAAGCAACTCATATTTAAGGAAAACAACACCATGTTATTGTATACAAAGGTTATTACATAGAAAGTTAATCGTCAGATGAGGAACGGCTGCCTTGGAGAGACTCAGGGGCTCAGGGCATTAACAAGAATTGATGATTATCTTAAATATCTCTTTGGAACCTCCTTTTCCACCTTGTGCAGGAGAATGGGATTTGAATCAGTATTATCATCATTTGTTAAGTGAATCAATGCAGATTCTATGATTGTATTACATCTCTGTATCAGACTACTACGGGACCAATCAATTGTATGTGATTTTTCACTTACAGTAGGTGCACTACAAGAGAGCAGTTCTTTTGGCTACTTCTGATTGAATATTTACACTGAATTTTTTCCTTTATTTAAGACCTTTACTCGTTTGACACAGATAGGAAGAATTACAGTCAATGCTTGGTTTTATTTCAAGGGCACTTTGTAACCAGCATGTTTCTTCCATTGCTGTTATATGCAAAAATCACAGTTACACTGAATATTATCAATATTGATTAGATGGGCTGGACGACTGTTAAAGAAGGTAAACGAACGGTATTCATGAAGTAATTCTGCCTTTCTGTCACTTTTTTTAACAAAGACTTCTCCGCTTTATTGAAGCAAGTATCCAGATCAAGAGCTGTATATCACCACCGGTTTTTATCATTCGAGAAAATATGTATTTATATTAATATGTACTTAAAATAATGTACTCTAAGTTGAAGAGTTCGTTGGTTTTCTATATATGCTAAAGTTATACGTTGTCAGTTTCGAATTCCTGGAAAAGGAACTGCAGAATATTAAAAAAGATAGATGGTGACTTTGGATACTTTCTGCAATAAGCTGCGAAAACATTTATTAATAATGGTGACAGGAAGATAGAATTGCCAGAGAACATCCTTTGCCTTATTTAACCAAATCAGTGTTGCAGATGTTCAGGGTGTATGTAATTTTTCTAATAACACACACACATATATATACATATATATAATATATATTATATCATATTTATAATATATCTATATTGATATATATATAAGTATATATTTTTTTATATTTTTTTACAATATTACTTATTTTTATCATGTTTCTACATATAAAAACATAAACCATACATATAAACAAATAAAATACATAAATCAATATAAATATAACAATATATATATAAATATATAAATATATAATATTCGTATATATATTTATAGCTATATATATTTTTTATATATATTTATATATATATATCTATATATATATATATATATATAAATATTTTACGTATCTATAGTATATTATATATATACTCTATTTATTTATCTATATATAATAATATAACTAATATATTTAATATATATTATATATATATATTGTGTGTCTGTATGTGTGTGTGTGTGTATAATTTGTCTCTGAACCTGTTCCAAGCAGTTACCACAAGAAATATCACAATTTGGATCTTTGTGTGTATGAGTATGTGTGTGTGTGTGTGTGTGCAAAAGTGTGTGTGTGTGTGTGTTTGAGGAAGAGATGGGGAAATACCTTTTAATGAAGGCTTGTGCCTCCTGAATGATAATAGATAGAGCTATCAGAAGAGTAATTAGGATTGAACTGTGTATAATTCATACTTCCTTATCTCGGCCGCATCAGCATCATGCCTTGTCCGGAAGGCGTGTGTCTGCATACGCTATTGCATCGGATTCCTGAAAGAGGATTTTCGCCGTGTCCTCCTCTCCCTCGCGCGCACCGCAGCCTCCCGCCCTCTCCTCACCCTCCTCCCCCGTTCCGGGGACTGGGACTGGGCTTTTTAATTGGCCTTTTGGTTATTTAATAGCTTAGATATATGCAGCTATTTTTATGGTTATAATTCAGCGATGACGGGGACACCCTTTCTTGTAATCGAGAAGATAAACGGGTATGTGTTTGTCTTCTGCTTAAAGAATGCTTCTCTCTCTCTCTCTCTCTCTCTCTCTCTCTCTCTCTCTCTCTCTCTCTCTCTCTCTGTTGTTGAATTAAATATACTTTTACGCTTATATTTGGATGAATGAACATGCTTTCGTAAATATAATATACATGAATTTAGGGTCACTTTGAAGTATATTTATTAGTAGTGCACCAGAGTATGACTCATTTAACCATTTGTGCACAAGTTGTTGTTTCTGTAGTTTGAGATATTACTTTACTTGACAATCTGGAGTAATTTGACCCGGAGAGATTTTACCTTTGCGGAATATTGAATTTCATGAGGAAAGGAAATTATGGAATTGGTGATTCAAAATTTGTACTGAGGATTCTCTTAATGATAAATACCTTGTACCCAGATGATTACTTGCTGTAGGCTTTTTTTGTAGTAGTATTAGTAATATGATAATAATAATAGGTTTGGTGTTAGAAGTTTGGATCCCTTCTTTCTGATTTATGTATAAACAACATCTGCGTTTTAATTGAGACAGTATAGACGAGAGACTACGTAAAGAGAACTGAAAAATAAAGAGCAAAAATATTATTGGAGAACGGACGTTTAGTTTTGAAACAGAAATTTTTAGTGATTTGGGAAAAGACGACGACTCATATAACTGAGCAGATGGGCGACTGTTGATCTTCAACGCTAGTGTTCATCGCATACGGCACTGTGCTGCTTAGGAGTAATGGTGCTTGGATTAATATTAATAAACATATCAAGCCAGCGAGAACACCTTTCTTTGGAGGAAGTTGAGGTGTCGGAGAATAGATAAGTCAGGAACTGAAAAAGGCACCTCATTTGTGGAAGAATTATTCCAAACAAAAATATGTAAAGCTCATGCTTGCTTGGATGAATAAGGCAGTTAGTTGGGTCAGAACTAAACTAGTAATATCTTTAAAATAGTCTTTGAAACTGGGCCCCATGCGATATCTCCTTGATAGGCTTGCAGTAATGCAGATACCCAAAATGTGGTTAGGGGTATAGTTGTAAAATAATCTTTCTAAAGGGAGTAAAAAATGCAGAAATGGTGGAATCTTTCTGAAACAAACGCATGCGCCCATAGTGTTATTTGTTACCCCCGACACGAAAACAAATGACCCCACTCCATCCAAAGAAAATGTTTATTTATTTCGATAAGTATTTTGCTAAGAATACCTTTGCATTAAAAGGCGCCTGTAGTTTAGGCCCTGTAATGAATCCGTTGTCGCCTTTTGTGTATGGACTATGGAGGAGGTGACCAGGTGCTTTCTTTCCCCGCCATGCCAAACAGCACCGACCGCCTTCTCCTGCGTGAAGCACGAGCGAGAGATGTGTTGTCGAACGACGTCTGGGGTGGAGCAGCAGTTTGGGCATTGTGTTCTCCGTGGGTATTCTGCCCTCCCTCACACGAGGCTTTGTGAGGAGCATGTGTAATGGGAATCCCAGGCTAAATCATTAGACTTTTGTTTTCGTCCAGAGCGTTTTTTTTTTTTTTTTTTTTTTTTTTTTTTTTTTTTTTTCTTAAAGATTCATCGAATTCCCTGATGGGCATTATATAATCTGAGTGATCATAATTCTCAAGTAAAGGATGATCTATTTTCGTCAATAAGGAGAGGAAATATATGGTTTACTGTTTAAGTAGTTTTTTTTAATCAACAAGATAACTGGGGGGTTTTCAAGGTTGGGGATTATGTATCGAAATAATACTTAGTTACCGGAGAAATGGTTTCATACTGAAAACACAAACTGGCAACTACATTTGTCAGGTTGCCTTTAAATTCCTAACGTTTATAGGTGAAAATATCATTGTTAAAGTCTTATGGTCAAAACGTGGTTCACATGTAGCGTTATTACTTTCTCATTACTTAAAAATGTATAAAATTTTAAAGTTTGTAAATTCATAACTTTATGAAATTGAAGTGGTTGTTAAAGTTTGTTATATTTCTCGCTGAGCGTGTTGAACATTTTTTATTTCTTGAAGGCTTCGAATAACAGGTTCTAAAGCTAGGTATTTATCCTGTAGCATTACTGAATAAGCAAACTGACCTGTCTATGTTCTTACGCCCAAGATCTCAAGAATGTCGCTCGGGAATTTCGCCCCTCGGCTGAGGAAGCTTTGGGCTGTGCTAAGGTTTGGAGGTTGGTCTTTAAAGTCTTTCGTCGTCCTCCAAAAGACATCTCAATCCCAGAACAATTAAAGTATATATGCCAGGAGGTTCTCACAAGATGGGTAATCGAACAAGAAAAGTCTCTCTCTCTCTCTCTCTCTCTCTCTCTCTCTCTCTCTCTCTCTCTCTCTCTCTCTCTCTTCGATTTGATCTAAGTTTATTATGGCATCAGTTTACTCCTCTGTTCTTGCAAAGTCTTGCACTTTCACTTCTTGTGTTTCCTGATAAGCCGTTAATTATTTGCGTTTCGCCTGCTTGAAAAGTCGATTATAGTCTTACGTCTATTAGTCCATCTATACGAATTTAAAGAACTTAGTTATATTGAAAGCAATGTTGTAATTTAGTAGTAGCAGTTTTGTATTGAATTCCTGTTATGCTGGTTCACTCCATTTTATATATATATATATATATATATATATAATACTATATATATATATATATATATATTTTTTTATATATTATTATATATATATATATATATAATATAATATACATACATACATACATACATACATACATACATACATCGAGCTACAAATGTCCTTTTAATATCCAATTTCGCTCTAACCGTCGGAATTGAATATATTTCATATATGTTATCCGAAGTAGTTGGCCCAGTCGATAACATCACTGAAGCCCTGATTTCTCCTCTGTCCACTGAGCGCTGATTCGATCCCACGAGAGGACGAAATTATTATCAGTTAAAAAATTCCCCTTCGGTTTACATATATGGAAATATATTAATTCCGTGGTAGAGTGAATTGGATATTAAAGGACATTTGTAGCTTCCTGTATGTATATGAATCACGGTGATATGATAAGAATTCGCACACACACACAGAAACACACACACAACACACAACACACTCACATATATATATATATATAATATATATATATATATATATATATATATACATATATATATATATATATATATATATATATATATATATATATTATATATCATATTCGCACCTCATATACATGTGCACGCATACACGCAAATAAACTATATATATATTCCATATATATATATATATTATATATATATAATATATATATATATATATAATATATATATATATATTGTGCGTGCTTGTGCATAAGTATATCGATAAATCACTGCTTTTTTCATTACCAGAACAGATATTTGAAAAGTGTCAAGTCACTTTGGAATTTTCACTTCTCACGTTGTTACGGGTGCGAGTATGAGAAGACTACCGGGGTCACCGTCCCCTTGCCCCCCCCCCCCACCACCCCCCACCCCCCTTGAAATGGGCTCCCATACACCAGAAACCCTGTTGCGCCGGATCCACAAACCGGCAGGGGGTATATGCAAGGGTATGTGGTGTAGTTTGTTAATGGGTGTGGTTTGCTCATGTTACCAATACTATTATTATTATTATATTATATTATGCTCGTAATGTTGAATGTGATATTAGCAATATGAAATGATAATGCAGATCTACAAATTTCCATTTATAAATTGCGTTCGCTATAGTCGTTTTATGGACGATTTGGCCGAACAGAAGGTCTGTTAAATTCTTCCGAAAATAAGAGTTACATTTATTGTCGCTTCCTGGGTATAGTGCTGGTCGTCACTGCTTTACCGATGGAAATGATGAGCATTGCTTTGAAATCTTATGTAGCTTTTTTGCAAAAGATTTGTTTTTCCGTTTCCGATTGAATAGCGGTGTCTATGTATGTGATCGTCACTGTCAGGCACTATAAGTTCATTCTCGTTATTGCGAGCTATTTTACGGTGTCCAGTAAGTCGTCCGCCATGTGATTGCTTGTCTTGACACGTGTTCATCTATATTTATTTCGTGTTATTTCATATTTTAGTTTTCTGTGAAAGAAAACTATTGAGATGGCTAAGCTTTGTCTGTTCGTCCGCACTTTATCTGTCCGCCCTCAGATCTTAAACACTTCTGAGGCTAGAGGGCTTCAAATGGGTATGTTGATCATCCTCCAATCATCAAACATGCCAAATTGCAGCCCTCTAGCCTCAGTAGTTTTTATTTGATTTAAGGTTAAAGTTAGCCATTATTGTACGTCAGGCTACCATCGGACCATGGCTGATAGTTTCATGAGACGCAGCTCGTACTGTATTACACGGAAACTACCGAAAATTATATGTATTTTCGGTGGCCTTAATTATACGCTGTACAGAAAACACGATTGCGCCGAAGAAAATCTGGTGGTGTCTCTTTGGATGGAATTCGCTGCTTATATTACTATTGATTGAATGGATGTTCGTAATTTTGAGCGCAACTACCGGGCCAAGTCATAAGGAAAGTGAGTCGTAGCTCTCTCTCTCTCTCTTCCCCTCCGAAACCGCACAGTTTATTGACGTTTCCATTTGGACTCGTCCGTCAGACTTGAAGTGTCTGTCATAGGCACCACATGTTAGAAGCGTCAGGCAGATGGCAGTATGCAGGTGTGCTGTAGACGCGTCTAGTATTGCATATCAGATTTGAAATACAGACAGGTGTACCGGAGGCTTAGAATTTGCATGTGGAAAAGACGAATCTGGCTAATACTTCTGATCTGTCGATCATCGGAATACAAAATACACTACTTTGAAATAACCTTGTCCCGGTAACATAAAAATTTATCCTTTTCTATATAGGTCGTTATTTTTATCGGTCAATTTCATTCCAAACAATATTCAGCAGGTGTTGGAATATTGTGAGAAGAAATGGAATATTTGCGTTATGGATATTTGGTCTCCGAGCCGAATAAAGATTCCTTATCTTCAAGTTTTTACGTGCTGGCATTAGGTTGCGTTTCCTGGACAGTTTCCTTTTTTAGGAGGTAGAGTCCCAGGTTGGGAATTGGGTCTGGGGCTTGATGAGGAGGGAGAGGAAAGTTGGGGGAGGGTAGGGGGGGTACCGGTGTTTGGTTAGGGTGGGATGACGAGGGAAGGTTACGGAGGAATGGGAAGAATTAGACTCTGGTTCTGAAGGGGAAGGTTATCGGCAGGTATCGAAGGACTGCGGTGACTGGGTCGCAGTATCGCGTCTTTGAATCTCGGAAATCTTTCGAGGAGGGTGGCTCCCTCTCCCCCCAACTGCCCCCTCAGGAGATTCCCAAAAGATTATCCCACCTATTAAAGGGATATAGGATCTTCACGGAGAGAGAGAAAGGAAGAGGTTACATTTTTATCGAAACTTTTTCTCTTTTCAATATTTAACCTTCGTTTTGAAATAGCGTCGAATCAAGAAAGAAATTGGCCTATTATTTTGTGTCCTTGGCTTCTGTAGCCTTTTGCTTTGATGAGAATAATTTTCCCTGTGAAGTTTAGTTTATTCATTTATTTATTCAAGAGCAAACGAATGTGTGATGGCGGTAGTTAAGATATCGTTGATTCAGTTAAATTGATGTGACTTAGTCAGGTGGTACTCATGAAATTATTGGGGAAAAAGGATTTGGTCTGACTTTCCTACTTCAACTTCTTTCAGTAAACTATTTCCAGTTATCAGATTCTGTTTTTGAGATCACACTCAAGAAAGTAATCTATCCTGCTATTTCGCATTAATTCTTTTATGTGTTTAATGAGTCTCATGTCACAGATTTTCATCAGTTTTATCATTCTTCTTCATTAAAGTCATTGTGTTACGAAAGCTGCATAATTCTTGTTAGTGGGTATGGTTTTAGAACGGTGGCATTGATTGCAATAAAAACATTGAAGTAGGAATGATTAATTCTAGTTATGTTTTTTTTTTTCGAAATATGAATTTCCCATTTGTTGTCTCGAATCATCATCTTACATTTATAAAGGGGACGAGGTTCGCCAGTGTATATTAGGAGAAAATTGTGTGTCCTTTTTACGAATACTCGTCAATATTTGTTTCCTACGACCGTCGAATGATTTCAGTATTTGTGAAATAAGAGTATGGTTGGATAAATAGATTGTAGATTAAGGTAGCGTTATGCCAGCAGAGACCTCAGCGTATTCTGTAACCTATCTGGATTCAGAATTTCCATATATTTAGTTTTTTTTTTAATGAAATGATAGAGAAGTTCTTATGATGGAAAAAAACATGAGAGATATGGAATTTTAGGTGTTAAAGGGTAATTGTGGATTTTTAGTATTATTTTTGGAGTGTTTTGTTTAAATAATTAATGTAGTTGCAAACATGCAACATTTGTAGTCCGGGCATGCGTTCTCAGTATAATTGTATATTTGTTCTGAATGAGCAGTGTTTTAAAACTGTCATTGTCATTACCAGTGTTTCTTCTCAGAATAATGATATGATTATGCATACAAGGGAGCACGCTGTTTTGCCATATGAAGCATCTTGGCTTATAAAACAGTAAGCATCAACCACAGCATTTAGTTGCAATGACAGTAGTTGGTGATATCCTTCTTTAATTGCCTCATAAGAATAAAATGGAAACAGGTTGTTATTGTTGAGGATTATTAAAGTTGCATGTTATGCATAATCACACACACACACACACACACACACACACATATAT
>NC_087217.1:9443491-9450991 GCF_015104395.2 Macrobrachium nipponense
AGCTTCGATTTTCCGTACATTCTTGTCCTAAGCAGTTTTATTGGACATTATAATTAGAAATATTAGTGTTTTTGTGTAAGGGATTCGTTTTATTGTCCGTCTGATTTTTATCTAAATTCTTGTATCGCCTGTTCTCTCCATTAATGATAATGATCATTTATTTGTTCTATTGTAACCGAAGACATTACAAAATTCTAATAAAGCAATAGATACAATTTGTATAGGGTTTAGAAGAGAAAGAAGAAAAATCGTGTGGGTCGCGTGATTCTCAAGGACGCAGACAGAACAGTTGGCGAATCGTGACAGTAACGTAATAATAATTGTATAATTGGCAGTGAAAACTGTTGAAGCAATTTTGTTTGGTAACCCTCACGAAAGCAGCTATGTCTATAGTAGTGCTGATATTGATAATTTCTATAATGATGATAAAATGCCTGAGGTGGTTTAGAAACCTAAGAAAATCCACTAGCCAAAAGAAGTGGCCTAAGAATATCGATGTTAACATTAATAACGAGAATAACATTACCAGGAAAAATTACGAAAATAAAAACTAGGAATTTATTCAAATTCTGCAGAAATGGATGAACTGTGCATACCTTGAATAGCGCAGCTAATTAAATTAAATAACGGAGAGAAACATTTATATCGTTCTGCAGCGAGACCATCGCATCAGGTGATATATTACCAAGTGATTCCCCTATGGCAGATCGCGCATCAGCGGGTGCAAAATGGTTGTTGCCCTGTTCTCTCAAAATGATAGCCCACTTTCCATGGGGAATATTGACCTTCCCTCTTACTGGAACATTGTGTTGGAGTAAGATCTCTGTAACTCAAACTTAATAATAATAATAATAATAATAATAATAATAATACACCAACTAAAGAAATACCAAACTGGAAAACCCCAGGTCCCGATGAAGTCCATGGATACTGGCTCAAAAACTTCAAGGCCCTACACCCACGAATAGCAGAACAACTCCAGCATTGTATCTCAAATCACCAAGCACCCAATGGATGACCACAGGAAGAACATCCTTAGTACAAAAAGACAAGAGTAAGGGAAATATAGCCAGTAACTACAGGCCTATCACCTGCCTACCAATAATGTGGAAGTTACTAACAGGTATCATCAGTGAAAGGCTATACAACTACCTAGAGGAGACAAACACCATCCCCACCCCTACCAACAGAAAGGCTGCAGAAGGAAGTGTAGGGGCACAAAAGAACCAGCTCCTGATAGACAAAATGGTAATGAAGAACAGTAGGAGAAGGAAAACCAACCTAAGCATGGCATGGATAGACTATAAGAAAGCCTTCGACATGATACCACACACATGGCTAATAGAATGCCTGAAAATATATGGGGCAGAGGAAAATACCATCAGCTTCCTCAAAAATACAATGTGCAACTGGAATACAATACTTACAAGCTCTGGAATAAGACTAGCAGAGGTTAATATCAGGAGAGGGATCTTCCAGGGCGACTCACTGTCCCCACTACTCTTCGTATAGCCATGATTCCATGACAAAAAGTACTACAGAAGATGGATGCCGGGTACAAACTCAGAAAAGAGGCAACAAAATCAACCATCTGATGTTCATGGACGACATCAAGCTGTATGGTAAGAGCATCAAGGAAATAGATACCCTAATCCAGACTGTAAGGATTGTATCTGGGGACATCAGAATGGAGTTTGGGAATAGAAAAAAATGCGCCGTTAGTCAACATACAAAAAGGCAAAGTAACGAGAAACTGAGGGATAAAAAAAGCTACCAGATGGGGAGCAACATCAAACATATATGAGACAGGATACAAATACCTGGGAATAATGGAAGGGAGGAGATATAAAACACCAAGAGATGAAGGACACGATCAGGAAAGAATATATGCAGAGACTCAAGGCGATACTCAAGTCAAAACTCAACGCCGGAAATATGATAAAAGCCATAAACACATGGGCAGTGCCAGTAATCAGATACAGCGCAGGAAATAGTTGGAATGGACGAAGGCAGAACTCCGCAGGCATAGATCAGAAAACCAGGAAACAAATGACAATACACAAGGCACTACACCCAAGAGCAAATACGGACAGACTATACATAACACGAAAGGAAGGAGGGAGAGGACTACTAAGTATAGAGGACTGCGTCAACATTGAAAACAGAGCACTGGGGCAATATCTGAAAAACCACGTGAAGACGAGTGGCTAAAGAGTGCATGGGAAGAAGGACTAATAAAAGTAGACGAAGACCCAGAAATATACAGAGACAGGAGAAAGACAGAAAGAACAGAGGACTGGCACAACAAGCCAATGCACGGACAATACATGAGACAGACTAAAGAAACTAGCCAGCGATGACAATTGGCAATGGCTACAGAGGGGAGAGCTAAAGAAGGAAACTGAAGGAATGATAACAGCGGCACAAGCAGATCAGGCCCTAAGAACCAGATATGTTCAAAGTACGATAGACGGAAATAACATCTCTCCCATATGTAGGAAGTTGCAATACGAAAAATGAAACCATAAACCACATAGCAAGTGAATGCCCGGCACTTGCACAGAACCAGTACAAAAAGAGGCATGATTCAGTGGCAAAAGCCCTCCACTGGAGCCTGTGCAAGAAAACATCAGCTACCTTGCAGTAATAAGTGGTACGAGCACCAACCCTGAGGGAGTGATAGAAAACGATCAGGCAAAGATCCTCTGGGACTATGGTATCAGAACGGATAGGGTGATACGTGCAAATAGACCAGACGTGACGTTGATTGACAAAGTCAAAGAAAAAGAAAGTATCACTCATTGATGTCGCAATACCATGGGACACCAGAGTTGAAGAGAAAGAGAGGGAAAAAATGGATAAGTATCAAGATCTGAAAATAGAAATAAGAAGGATATGGGATATGCCAGTGGAAATCGTACCCATAATCATAGGAGCACTAGGCACGATCCCAAGATCCCTGAAAAGGAATCTAGAAAAACTAGAGGCTGAAGTAGCCTCCAGGTCTCATGCAGAAGAGTGTGATCCTAGAACGGCACACATAGTAAGAAAAAGTGATGGGACTCCTAAGGAGGCAGGATGCAACCCGGAACCCCACACTATAAATACCACCCAGTCGAATTGGACTGACTGGATAGAGCAAAAACAAAAAAAAAAAAAACAAAAAAAAAAATAAAAAAAAAAAAAAAAAAAAAAAAAAAAAAAAAAAAAAAAAAATAATAATAATAATCGGCAATGTCCACTCAGTTGCTGAAGTAGTATAAAAGATAGTAATCATAATAATGGTAATAATATTGAGAATAGTTAAAAAAAATATCGAGAGTTAAAATAGTGCACAGATTATATACATTAAATTCCAGCCAGTGGCTTTAGGTGGTTACATTAGTCAGGTCCAAAGGGCTAAATACGAAAGTTGAACGTAGAAAAACTAAATTGATAATATTCTCAGTAATAATGAAAAAGTAGAATACCGATAATAACAGTAACCGTACAATTATAATAATAATGAAAGATGTCAAATAGTTAGGAGGACGTCGGTGGGAGGAGGAGAGTCGTAGGCAAAACCATTGAAATAGAGCTGGGTTATCGTAGCTGAGAGACTGAGACGACGGTTGGTTGGTTGGTGGGTGGAGGCCTGGATGAGAATGGGGGAGCGGTTATTGGTCGTGCCCCCTGATGTGGGTCTGGTGGCCCTACGCGGAGCTGGTGATGGGGACACAATAGGACCCCCCGGCGGCAGGGCCATCCCGCCTGCCACTTCTCATCCTTCACTCTGAGGTCTATCTCTCCAGATAGAGCACCGCCACTCGTCAAGGGCGACATCCTTCACATCCCGTATAAGGCCACTGGGCCCTAATCACCCCTCTCGAGTCCACGTGGGCATTGTTGTCGTGGTCTCTGACTTCTGGGGGTAATTGGGCTCTTTGCCCCGGTTTCAATAGAGGAGGTGTTAAGTGTTCGGCGGATTGGCGCTGCTTCGCCCAGCGTTGATAGCTGTCGGGCAATGCACATCACATATTTTCCTACTTTTGTGAGGATTAGTGGAGGGTTTATAGCATTTGGGCATCGATTGGTATTCATCTTTTATTTCATTGTTGTCATGGAGATAATCATGCAAGTACGATAGTAAGTGGCTATTGTAGAATGATATGCTGTACGTATCCAATTCTACACCATGGAATGACTTGTCATGTTATTTTTCTATGAAAAGTCATGCCTTTGCAAAGTTGTAAAATGAATTTAATTGTGCCGTTGTCTATTTATTTCTTTAATTTACTGTTGTAACACCTACATCATATCAAGAATATGCCACCAGTTTTTTCCTTGTGTTTTGAGATTATTGTGAACCGTTTAATATAATGCACACGCAACAACGTTTGCTATAGATTATTTGATACATTTACTTGCTCTAGGCTTTTGCCATCGCCATGGTTTGCTGTAATGAAATGAGAGACAGTTGTTTTTACTTCATTCAGGAGCAGACTGTGGAAAACGTTGCCACAGTTTGGAAGTGGATATTTTACCGAGCAGCCTTCAAAGTCATCCATTCCCCAGGTTATGGATTTTCGCCAATTAACATGTTTAAAAGATCCTCGTTGAGCGCGATGAGCCCCTCCTGCTTGCAATGAGAGAGGATCACGTTTCAATCGCAGATACCTGCTGGGAGTGAGGTCAGATTGGGTTAAAGAGATTGTGTGGTGATTCGGGGTCACGGAGCAGCGGGGAGGATGAGGCGGAGGAGGGAGAGTTAGAGGGGAAGGGAGGAAGGGTGGCGAGTATTTTGGCCTCACCTCTCTCACGATGATCAACCCTCCACCTTTTCCTCCTCCTCCTCTTCCTCCTCCTCCTCCTCTCCCTCCACCACCCTCATGCATCTATTCCATTATCGTGACTTTATCTCTCTCGATATCTTAGGTTATGAGTCCGCAAGTTAACCGAGCTGAATCAGAGATGAGGTCAATTTTGAGGTCCTCGCTGCCTTTTTTAATCGTTTTCTTTCTTTCACTCTGATCAAGAGAGCTCTTCAGCGTTCAATTTCAAATGCTCTTTAGCAACGCAATTCGTTGGACGGTAGATTTTTGCCACTTTCTTTTTCTTTCTTCTTTTATTCTTATTTTCCCGCTTTCTTTGTCCCGTAAGAAGTCACTCCTAAACAAATGACGATTTATCTTGTCGCTGACACCTGAGAGTTCTCTCTCAGGTCAAGCGACAATAGTCTCTTGAGTCCTTTGTTTTAAGAACGAAGGTCCCTTGCTCTCTCTCTCTGGCAGATAAACTGAAACTTAGCAGTAGTAGCTCTAATGGCAGAAAATAAAAACTTGTGTGACAGGTAGAGAGAGAGAGAGAGAGAGAGAGAGAGAGAGAGAGAGAGAGAGAGAGAGAGAGACTTGGAAATACTAGGAGAGATATTTTTTCTGTCTCTCCCGGCGAAAAGAAATATGTAGTTTTGGAATCGTGATGCGTTTATTACTCACGATTTACCTGACAAGAAAGTATTATACGCAGGGCATCACATTAACTCCCACATATAATGAGCCTTATCTCCACTTTGTGCTGATGGTGGTTTTGTTGGGAGTGTGTGATTTTTTTTGTGGGTAGAGGGATGTCGGGGGTGGGGGTGGGGGAGGGAGTCGAATCACACCAGAGAACTGAGTTAGTGTTTATTTTGGACAGGCTGTTAGGTTTGAGAAGCTGAGAATAAAGAAGTAACTTTAAAGGACAGAGTCACGAAGAGAAGTCAGTTTACACGAGGTAAAAAAGAAGTAGGAGGTGAATATATTAATTCTTATGGAATTGTGCAGGAAAATATAAAGAAAGTTTTGGGAAAGTTTGCATAGGGGAACACCTACAACAATTACAAAGTTGTGTGTGTGTGTGTGTGTGATAAGAGTTAAGGGAGGGCGTCTGGTGTGAGGGGGGATTCCGAAATTATGCGAATGATGATTCTCTTACATATCTTCTTAACCCCCCCCCCCCCCCCCAAACCTGGGCCCATCATGAGTCACACCAGAAGGGACCTTTATGGTCCCGGAGTCTGCATAGAAATGGCCCCATTGTCCTTGTGCGAAGAGAGACTTTTATAGGATGTACATTCTCCCCTAATGATCTGCTTATGTGTATCTTCTGCTGGCGAAAATGATGAGAACCCTCCAGCGATAAACGTGGTAGCGTGTAAATGCGAAACAAACAAAGGCCTGGGTGATTAGCGTTTGAACTTACAAACGAGGTCGTCTCTCGTCCTTCCATATCTTTGTCTCTCAAGTTGGAGTCCTCTGAATTGGTTTGGCTTCCGACCCCTCGCAGTGGCGATGCATCGTTTAGATAACTATGAGTTTTTGCATTATTCATAATCTGATTTTTATATCGATATTTTCAATAGTGTGGTTGCATTTGTATCAGTGTGTTTTTCGATCAAAAATAATCCATTTACATTCGAATTAACAAACCTTTGAAGATGTACACGACATATTTATAGCAGTTTACTGGAAATTAGCTATTGGTTGTGTTTAGAAGTAACAATGATGACTATAATGATAGTCGTCGATGCCACCTTTGTTTTGCAAGTAGTCGAGTAGGCGGTCGACAATTCTGCAGCTGGGCCTCAGGAAATCTTAACACGGTCTTTGGATGTAATGATCTCGATTTTTCCGTGGGTTGGAAAATTATTCTTAGGAAATCCGTTATACTGTTTTTATGAATATTTTCTCCTTATTTATGTACATAGTTAGTAAAAAGTTTTTGAATGTCGCCAACAGTAGTTTATTTAGATTTTAAGCTCAGAATCGACGGCGCAACAAACAATCGAAGTCCAAATTTTGCATTCTTTATATTTTTGTATAATTTTTTTTTACGTAAAGTAAACTTTCTCTTCCTCGTATTATGTTTGTAGGTATAAATACAAGTACCATTTATGAAATATCTACATTATCAGAAATATTTTTTGATATGCGATCCACAGTATTGTTTGTAAGTATGATAGAAATGGGAATTCCTTGAAAGGGAACAGATTAATCTCTTGTCTGGCATCTGAAAGTGAATTAGAAATCCTAGTTTGGTGATAGTGTATGAGCTGTAAACTTTCTTAAGGTTATTTTGATTGATTTTATTGCTAGACTAAGTTCCTCGCTGGACGAGTGGTTTTCGCGCTCGGCTGCCAATCCTGATGTCCGAGGTTCGATTCCCGGCTCGGCCAGCGCGGAATCAGAGGAATTTATTTCTGGTGATAGAAATTCATTTCTCGATATAGTGTGGTTCGGATCCCACAATAAGCTGCAGGTCCCGTTGCTAGGTGACCAATTGGTTCCTAGCCACGTAAAAATATCTATTCCTTCGAGCCAGCCCTAGGAGAGCTGTTAATCAGCACAGTGGTCTGGTAAAACTAAGATATACTTATATTATTGCTAGATTTAGTTATGCGAGAGGTTTAAATGATTGAATTATTATTGCATATATATATCAACCCCGTGTTTCGTGAAAGCTTCAATAGCTGAGATTCGTTGT
>NC_087217.1:9453491-9465991 GCF_015104395.2 Macrobrachium nipponense
TCACCGACCAAGGCACAATTATCGCGTCAACGGTTTCTCCCGTAAATAAATTCCGGTTGATGTGCAAGAAATGAGGATCATATCGTCAAAATATGAGTCGCATATGTTAGCAAACCGCGGTGAATTAGCTGGCCCCCCCCTCCCTTCCCCCTCCCCCTATCACACCCCCTTCAGTCCCTTTCTTCCACCCCCTCTTTTTTTTTTTTTTCTGACGTCGTGTACTGCACTATTGCATAATGACTTGCAGTGCGGTTTGTGGATTCATCGTCGTGTAGTTTTCATAGTCGTCGTTGCGATTCTTTCCTCCTCCTCCTCCTCCTCCTCCTCCTCCTCCTCCTCCTCCGTCACCCCTTCCCTCGCTTGTCAAGTCGTTCCATTAATCGGTGACTTGTTGGCTTGTCTGTCTGCCTGTCTGTCTATTTTCACTTTTTATTGTCTCATTTTTGTCGGTTATTTTTTTTTACAGTTTTTTGATAGATATCCACCTGGCTTTCTTGAGTTTGGCATAATTGCAAAATTATTTACATTTTTTATTTGTGAGGATTAATTCTCTCTCTCTCTCTCTCTCTCTCTCTCTCTCTCTCTCTCTCTCTCATGCACAAACACTATATATATGTATATATATATTTTTTTCTGATGGGTCTTTCTGTGTGTAGTTGTACGCGTTGCAATATTAATGGCAGTTTTGTGTAGAAGATGAAGAGAAGAGAGGAAAAATTGCAGAATTATGAAGGCGAGCCAAAATGGAGCACATTACGCTTCACTCTCAAAAATACTGCGCCACATTGAGCAGATCTGGAGGACAATATTACCGTATCTATTGTTCATGATATGGATTATTTTTTACGAACTGTAGCTGATATTTTACTTGTCCTGTAACCGAGCTTCTATCAGCTCTCTCTCTCTCTCTCTCTCTCTCTCTCTCACAAGGTCTTTTGTTTTCCGTTTTTCATGTATCCTTGCTAGGAACAGGTTAGTTTCCTACCTGTACCTCTTGAGGAACCGAAGCGTCGTTCTTTTTCGGAAGAAAAGTAGCGCCTCTCTCTCTCTCTCTCTCTCTCTCTCTCTCTCTCTCTCTCTCTCTCTCTCTCTCTTCCTTCCTAAACCTTTGGGGATCCTTTCCCTCTTCCGCTTTTTGCCCACGGGACGGGGTGGGGGGGTTATTTTTCCCTTTAATCTCGCCGCCATCATTCTCGATACCCATCTCGCTACTTTTCCATCAAATGCCTCGAGGACTATCGAGCTCTTAACGGGAGATGAAAAGGAAGGATACTCTTGAAGTGGGTATTCCATCCATCCATCCATCCCCAGAGATACTGTACTACTCATCCTGGGTATAGAGATGCCCCCACCTTTGACCGTTACAGACTACTGCTTCAGATGCTTTTTGGCGGTTTATAGCTATTAACCTTCTGTATTGGGATATTATGCTTTATGTAACATACTGAGGTGACTGATTGCTCTCTCTCTCTCTCTCTCTCTCTCTCTCTCTCTCTCTCTCTCTCTCTCTCTCTCTCTCTCTGAGACAAAATATATATATAATATATATATATATATATATATATATATATATATATATATATATAACTTGAGGGAAGGAAATTATCTACGCAACTGACACTAGAGAGAGAGAGAGAGAGAGAGAGAGAGAGTAACATAACAATTCGTATGATGTATCAGAAATGCACAACCGTACGAAATTGTCACGTACATTTTCTTTAGATTTGACCACAACTGAACCTAAAGGATTTCATTTTCTTTTTCGTTGTGAACGCCGTATTATAAGACATTGTATGGAAGGATATTCAGACTGTGTATAAAAACTTTTTTTCTTCTTTTTCACCACGCCATTTCGGTATTGTGATCATGTGTGCTTCCTCTATTTTTTAGAACATTTCGTCTGTATTCCCTCTAGTCTTTTTTCTCAATAACGTTTGAGTGCTCGAGCTTTCTTGTCTCTCTCTCTCTTTTTTTTTTTTTTTTTTTTATTTATTCGATGTTAGGTTTGCAGGTTTTCATCCCTTTTTTGTGATGTACTTTCCGATTGTACTCTGGTTCCTCTAGTCTGCAGGTTCAGCTTTTCTCATATTTTGTCCGGCTTCTTGTTTATGAATTGTGTTGCCATTCGTAAACTGTTACCCCATTCATTTTCTTTGCACATTCCTTTGCTTCTTGTAAATTGCCTTTAGTTTTTTAACTAGTCCTTTTTTGCACCGGAAATACGTTATTAGAATATTGTGAGCGGTCTGCTCTTTATTAATAATATGCGATATATCAGTCTTCCCGTATTACTCTCAAACTATTGAACAAGTCGTCAGCTTTACCTTGGGATGTTTAAATAAAATTGTCATGAAATGTCTGACAAATCCCTGTTGTTTAATACGCTTAACGACTTTATAATTGCAAAGCAATTTTGTCCATGTCATAATTAAAAGCTATTAATTCTAACAGGATGACTCAAGGGACAACCTTCATGAATAAAGATTACGGAGGGAAATTTTTGAGGGGAAGGAGGGGTCGTCGCGATGAGGAGGTAGAAGGGGGGGTGGGGAGTGGGAGATGGAGGTGGAAGGCTATATCGGAAGTTTCCCACGACCTACTGCAGTCGGGAAGGGGGGGGAGGGGGAAGGGAGGAGAAGCAGGTAATACCGAGTTATTTTAGCAGGGCTTCGGAAAGTTGCTGCTTTTAGTGTACAAGGCGATGCCTAGACGAGAGAAGCTAAACTCAGGAACATAATATATTATAAACATAATATTATAGTAGGTTTTCATCGTTTATCGCGCTGTGGGCGGTTGTAGGAGTCAAATACCTGCCATCCATTACTTAGTAATCTGAGATATTTTGTATAATTTCCGTAACTCTTGCTTCAGTTCTTTAAATAACGCAGATAATAATTAAAGTTAGAAAGGGCTAAATTAATTGTTGTTTAATTTTTTTTTACTGAAGTCAAGAACCGACTCAACTCGAGACTCAGTTCATCTTGAATGGAAAGCGATATTGATGATGGCCCCTCGTGGACGATGTACAGCTTAAAGTGATGGGAGAGAATAGGTCAGGTACCTTTAACAGGTAGGTTCTAAACTCACTTTTGAAGTAAAGGAAATTTATAAACGCCCTTAAAATAAATGAAGGTCATAGATCCGGTCTTTGAATGTTGGACGGCTGTAGACTCTCCTCTTAATGTGTAGGGAGGACATAGAAAGCATCGTGAATATCAGAAGGTCCAAGACTCAATTCTGAATCCTAGCAAGAGCATAGGCTCAGATTCTGAATTATACAGTGGAAGAGATGGAATTGGTATCGGAGCAAATTAGGACAATAAAGAAGGAAGCGCATTATTTCTGTCAAAATCTGCTAGCCTTATTTTGCCGTTGCTGGACGCTAACCGCACATGGATATTCTCTGTTCCCTAAACAAGAAGATTGGAAGTAGACATGTGACAATATTTTTTATTTTCAAGAATGTAAAAGCCACTTTTTCAAGAGCTGAGGCAACTGGAATTAGCAATCTAATGCTCTTTTGCAGCCCAGCCGAAGAAAACAAGCCAAGGGAAAGGAGGTAGACACATGAGCTTCCAGAAGGAAGCTATAAACTCGCCTCTCGAATCATGAGTGTTTATAAAAATCAAGAAAAACAGAAGCAGGAAGAAAATGCCAAACCTTGTCGATAGAAGGGAAGAACCCGAGCCGTAATCCTAAGAGGATTACCTTTTTCCCGTAATTAACTTGGTGATAATAAAGGATTGGGTGGAGCATTAGTCTCTCTCTCTCTCTCTCTCTCTCTCTCTCTCTCTCTCTCTCTCTCTCTCTCTCTCTCCGTCCTTTTTTATGGGGTTGGTGGTTGTGTTTTGTTAGTGTTGTATCTTTATTTTTAAGTGTTAGTTACATAAATGATTTCCTTTACCCAAAGAATTTCATATAGGAAACCTGTCTCAAGATGACTAGTTTCCATGGAAACTAGGCAACTTACACATCAAGGAACTTCCAGCCGATCTTGCTCCATTGCTCATAGTAGTTATAGTCTCTCTCTCTCTCTCTCTCTCTCTCTCCTTCTCCCCTTCCCCCTCCCATCTCTTCTCTCTCTCTCTCTCTCTCTCATTTTACCTATAAATGCTCATTAATGCAAGAACATTCTTTATTGTTTTGATCATCTTATCCTTCAGAAATGGGCCAGAGGCCTAACATGGTGTATGGATTAGTTTACCGCGCTGTTTCAATTCCACTCTCGTATCGTACAAACCACTCCAAATTCGATTTGTTATTGCTTTGTAGCCCTAGATATGAATGCAGACCGCCGCCTCTTGACGGATGGCGACGGCAGCAAACATTATCTATGCTAATTTATCCTGAGGCATCAATGCCCCAATTCCTTCAAGACTTGATATTGACATTAGAAATTGTCTGATTATGTTATTATTATTATTATATTCAAGTTTTAAGCTTCGTTTGGCCATTCACGAGTCTCTGCCTATTTTCTCATTGATTACGAGTTCTGAGCACAGCGAACACTTGACTATTTAGATTGTATTTCCCTCCGATAAGGTTTATACCCACGGTTAACTGTCGTATATATATATATATATATATATATATATATATATATATATATATATATATATATATGTGTGTGTGTGTGTGTGTGTGTGTGTGTGTGTGTGTATATGTATGTATGTATATGTATACATATTTGAAATTGAGTTATGTTCTATTTATCTCTCAGCCTGCTATAATTATCTTTTCATTCCTAAACAGTACGTTAAATAAAAATGAATTACAGGGGGGAAGGGGAGAAGGCATGGGGAGCAATTATCTCTTGGGGCACAGAGGACTATATAGGGAAGCAGGAGGCCCCCTGTCTGTCTGTCTGTACATGGCCATCCAAACTGAAGTGGGAGCAAAGGGAGGATGAACAAGAAGAGGAATGAAATATCATTGAGCAGAAGGCATCAGGGTTGCAGCCACGGCGCGTCTTGTGGTAGACACCGCTCTTAGTTATGGAAGTCCCCCGGGGCAACAGAACAGCGTTTATATGCAGCAGCCACTGGTCAGGGCTACCAGAGTTAGCCTACATCATCATCATCATCATCATCGTTGCTCGACACTTGGTAGACGTACGGTCGTTATGATGGAAGCGAAATGCGTAACCGTGCTTAAGTAAGGAAAATAGTATTTATAACTGAAGTTTTACTTTAGAAACGTTTAGCCGAAAATATTGCATAAAAGCAAGGGACTTTGTATAAAAATAAATTATAAAGGATGTTATATTCGTCGGGCTCCCCCCCCCCCCCTTTTCTTTTCTTTTTTTCTTTGTTTTTTTTGACAACTTATTTTCCCGTTCAGATGATTCAAACTTTTTGCGTAATGTGCCCTTCTTGCATTATGATAGTCTCCTTTCTATAGATTAGTATCTAGTCAGTGTGGGAATTAGAAGTTCAGTGAAATATGTTGAAATTAAGAAATCCTTGTTATGTGTCGAAGTTTTTCAGTCTTGGGAACATTGCATTTTTTGGAGACGCACGTGGGTAGCCTACTATTCTTGATTGTATGTACTGCCAAATAACGTTCATTGGATTTGAGTTCTGCTATTTATCAAATAAAGTACCCACCTGTGAAAGGACTAGAATTCAAACTCCGCTCAATCCAAGAGTTCTGTGTCATCCCGAGTTGCTCTAGAGGAAAGGCCAGGAGCTGTGTACTGGCGGTTTGGTCAGGGTATGCATGTACTGTAGTTGCTGCTGCTCCTGCTGCCACATATGGCCTGGTTGTACCACCGTATGCAAATGCCCTGTCATGGCTATTTTAGTTCAAACCCTGCTGCTGCTTACGGTCTGCTGAAGGACTGAATGGCCTCTCTCGCTTGGAGACAGACCAGGGCGCAGAGGAAGGCTTCATGGAATGAAGGTCGTTCTGTATGCAAGAATACGGTTGTCATTTTCATCACTAATATACACTGCTTGCAGACTTCGAGGATACGTTTTATACATGTAATTGTTTTCTCTTTTTTTTTCTGGACATTCATTCATCCTGAGTATTTACTGGGTATGCTCTCAGTTACATATTACATACAGACATTTAGCAACGGAGTGTTTCTTTCAGTAGATTGAATTTTCTAATGTTAGTTGACGAACCTTTTTTTTTTTTTAGGGTTTTACATTACTTCCCGGGAGAGAAAAATTTGTACAGAGGCGCAGGCGATCATTGTCAGCTGAAATCAGGTGACCTTATCGTTTGTTATCTTTCCCGTCAAGCGTTATCGGCATCTTGCTACCATTGTGATAGGTATATCATTTTCATATTTACTTGGATGCATTTGAGCAGAGGCACCTCGGAAATTATCAGATATATGGCACAAAACAGGTATAAAATTTCTGTGTATATATATATATATATATATATATATATATATATATATATATATATATATATATATATATGTGTGTGTGTGTGTGTGTGTGTGTGTGTTGTGTGTGTGTGTGCGCGCATTTGTATTTGTATTATATACATGCTGTTTAAATTGAAACTTTATCTGGTGGTTGTTGTTATCCTTTACAGTTTTCTTTCGTGGAGACTGAAAGGCACCCTTTTCTAGTTGTGGGCAACTTTGTAACAATTTCAAAACCTTGTCGATTTCAAAATCTATGTCCATGACGATTATAAACAGAATTCGTACACGCGGCGTGTCATGAATGAGAAGTTTTACATTTTTGCTTGACCTTGTTTTTTTTATTTGATTTTGTCAATTGAAATATTTTCATTTTGTTGTAAATACAAACTTATAAAAGGCTCATCTTTAATTGTATACGTAACTTTATATTGACTTCGTTTATCCAAAGAGTGAAATTTTATCTTTATATTTACCTACTTTTTCCAGAAATGGGAAGTTTTTCTTCATATTAGCTCCTCTATCCGAATATTGGAATTTTATCTCGATATTTATTTATCTAAACGTCGGAATTGCATCTATATATTTACTGGTTTATCTAGAACTTTGTGTTGCTTCTCGTAATTCTTCCTTTTTTCTACCTGCTCTTTCCCTGTTTTCATCTCCATCCCTCCATCATGATGGCATTTTTTGCATCGTTCCTCACACTTGATGGTCTTGGTTTACGTAACCTTTGACCCGTGCAAGGGCAGCGAGCAACCTTTCAGCATTCATCGAAGAGAGAGAGAGAGAGAGAGAGAGAGAGAGAGAGAGAGAGAGAGAGAGAGAGATTCATTTTCGGCATAATTCGTTACACATGCATATTCACGAGGGGTTTTGAACCAGGCAAATGAGCCTTCCTCCACAGCTGAGTGTACCGGAGGCTCATGACCACTTCATAACGTTAATCCTTCCGTCTGACCCTCTGTCTTTGAGAGGGAATGAGGAAGAGCCCCGAGTGTCAGGCCTTTGGAGCAATGAGACCTTTCCCGCTGAAGCAAAATTATTGCGTAGTTTATAAGGTCACAACAAAGAAGTACAATGTTCTTGGATATTCAGTCCTCTCTACTCGGATTTTTTTTATCTGCTGTTTCATATATTTGCACTTTTGGTTTCAAGAATTATAGAAGGAATCCATTTCCAGACCGGGCTACAAGGGCTTTTCATTTTCCCCATAATCTTTAAAGGCTTTTTCTTGTGGGAGATAACGCTGGAGGCCTTGAGGTCGGATGTGTGAGAGGAAGACTCTTGCGGTTTGTGATAGGAGCGCCATGTGGCACATCGAGGCGCGTTTTTCCCTCCTTGCATAATCCCATGCAAGTGGATTTGTGTGGCTCCGGTGTGTCAAAAGGGCCTCCTTTGAAGGAGAGGAGGTCTTGGATGGGACTCGCTGCCAAGGTATAGGGAGTAGTGCCCAGGTGTTAGGGTGAGGGTATCCCAGGTGATGGCTGCGGCGGTGGTGGTTCTGGGATATAAAGAGGTTTGAGAGTATCATAAACAAGGTCTTGGAGTATGCGGGGGAGTAAAGAATTAATAATAGACATTATCCCATAATAAACGTCCGGTCCCGAGGCATTCATCATTCCAGAGGACTGGCAGTGTCCTCCGTCTCTTGTTTAGCCAACTTTTAATGGCTATATTATCATCATGAACCTCGGGTTCTCAGTCCATAGCGGGAAACGCACAACAATTCTTTGCACTGAACTCTTGAACTCGGCCAGAATATATTGGTGCCGTCTTTTGGGGCGTTAGGCAATAATACCCTGGAATGAGACTCCGATGCAGAACTTGAATGTACACTATGTTCCTCGCAAATTTCAGCTCTCTCTCTCTCTCTCTCTCTCTCTCTCTCTCTCAGAACTTTAAGTCTTGAAGTATTGGAGTTTTTGTAATATTCAAGTATGGAGGTTGTACAAATTCATTTTGATTATTGTTCATGCTCCGTTTCTGTTGTGTCTTATTTTATTAGTTTTGCAGAAAATTATTTTTTGTATTTCACTGAATATTTTCGTTTTTGTCAGGTTGCAATTTTGTCTTTTATTCGCATTTGACTCTTTTTCAGGTCCTTAATATTATTAAAGAAGTGATTTGCCACGGACTGGTTTATAAATATGTGCTTTGCATACATGAATCTGTAATATATACACACTCAAATGACGTAGGAGTTAAAATGATCACTTTTGAGGACGTATGGGTGGCTGTTGAGAGGTTTAGAAAATGATGTACACTCGATGTTGATAAAGTAAACGGTGGTGCTAATGTATTTGAGAGGCTGGCCAGGTTTGTAACCCAATCTTGAAAGGGGAAAGATTCCAAAGGAATGAGTGAGGGTAATGATTGTTCCATTTTATAAAGACTAAGGTGACAGGGGAGACTGAAATGTAAAAGGAAGCAGCATTGTTTATCTCAGCGAGGAAAGCGTTTCATTGGATTCTGACGGTGAAGTAAAATGACTTGGATCGAGAGTGGAAGATCAGGGTGCCTTTCAGTTCGGTAGAGAAAGAGAATTGTTACTGCCAAAGGTATGGAGGGGGTCGAGGATGTATGGTGTGAGAAATAAGTTGTTGAGATCATTACAAACTTTAGCTGACGGAAGGAAAGGATGTGTGTCACAATCAAAGCGGATGTGAGACAAGCTGTGTTGTATTCATGGATCTTTAATATCTTAGAGATGGAGTGGACCGAGAAGTCAGAGGATGGAAATTAGATTTAGGTGCATAATTTAGATATAAGAAAATGGCTCATTAATGGTACGTGGAAAAGCTGACGTTTGCGGATGATATAGCTCTGTTTGAGGATAATGGAGAGAAGTTGCACTAACTATTGAATGGCCGGAATTGTTTGCCTAAGGAGAAAGTTGACGGTTAAATGTTAAATAGGAAATATGAATGTAAATATAAAAAATTAAAGATTTGAAGCATATAGCTCTCATAGTTAGTTAGGGGTAGTTATGGCGTGGACAAAGATAAAAAAAAGGTAAAAGTAAAAAAGCATAAGAGAATAAAAAAAAGGTTAAAAAAGGTAAAAAAAAAAAACATAAGAGAAGTAAGGTAGGTAGAATAAGAGAAGTGAATGTCAACTTAGGTTAAGCCGGGTGCGTACAAAAGATTGGAAATGACAGTGGAAATGTATGAAGGGATTGTTGAGCCACCTCTCCTTTGTGTGAATGAACGTAAAAGTTAAAAGTGCCTAAATTAATTATTTTAGCAGTCTGAATCACAAGAAAAGCTGAAAGGGTGGGCATGTGGAGGACGCATTGTGGCTGTGGAAAGAAAGGAAGATGATAGATTGATGAAGTGTGTAAATGCGAAGCGTTAGGAGGGCGGAGGAAAGGAATACTAGAAAGTGCTGAATAGTCTTGATTTCTAAGACGGGCGGCGGTTCATGCATGATAGAGGTGAATGGTACACTGTGGGTTAAAGAAGAGCCGTATGTGTGGTCGTGTGTGTGTGTGTGTATATATATATATATATATATATATATATATATATTATATATATATATATATATATATATATATATATATATATATATATATATATATATATATATATATATTATATATATATATATATATGATACAGGGATCCAATTTTTCTAGGCATTGTAATAGTGATCAATTCACTTTTCACAATTTGGAAATTATAAGGCAAGTTGTTTATTAGCTACATACATTAGCGTTAATGTACCATGACCTGTAAAAAAAATATTCCAAGTGATGAGTTATTTGAGAAGTTGTCATGAGAATGTGAAATTTAAAGTCTGAAAAGTTTGAATATTTTTATAAGTGATTAGATGATAGTGATTTAATATTATACTATTATCACCGTCACCATGAATATTCGGAAAAGGTCAGCATAAGGGAAAAAGCTCAAAATATTTTGCGGTGTTTTGGTCATGTATAGAGAATTTGATAGGATGGTTTTGAGTCTTCTCAGGGAGGAGTGGAACTTGGGAAAGTTCTAGGTTAAACATTATGATTGTAGTGTATCTAACGAAATGTTGTCAATACCGAAAGCTCTTTGAATGTCTTTGATTCTGTCACGGCGGGGTAGAAGTACTGCTGATGAGAACTCAGTGTTGGGTCTGCCAGAAGCCTTCTTTGAGCCCGTGGTTTTCATAATGAGGAGTCCACCGACTGATTCATCAGTCAGGCTTGAATATCCCTGTGACTTTTACTTTTTTCCTTCATTTACTTCAGATATGACTTGAGATGAAAAAGCTTCAAGTTTGATGTTTAATTCCTTAATTTTATTACTATCTAGGGTTTGCCAAGTCCTCCTTTAAAACATTAAATACGCTATGTTTACTAAGCAACATTTTTTTAACTTGGATAAAAGTGGGTTTCATGTTTTTAAAAGCATGCAGTTCGGTTGCTGTGGTTTGGTTTAATTTTCACTTTACAATCTTAAACTTGAGCAAAAACTGCCGTCTGACGAAAAGTACTATTTGAAGACCTTTCGAGTGTGATTTATGCTTGCGTTCTGCACCTGGCTCTCTCTCTCTCTCTCTCTCTCTCTCTCTCTCTCTCTCTCTCCCAGCTTTTTTTCTTCTGAGTGGGTATTAGCTTTATGTGTGCAGAATATCTAAGGGCTCTTGAGAAGGTGGTAATATCGGGTTGTCCAGCTTGGAACTCAACATCTGTCGCTCACATCACCATCACTTCCACCTCCTCATCTCACACAACCTTTCTTCCTCTTTTACTATTCCTCTTTCACCACGTTCGTTCAAGGTCATTTAGTAACAATTAGTGTGCGCTCTCTCTCTCTCTCTCTCTCCCACACACACACACACACACTGTATATCAGCCGTTCCCTAAAAGGAATAAGTGCAAACCTAGAGAGAGAGAGAGAGAGAGAGAGAGAAGAGAGAGAGAGAGTTTCTACGGCTTCCACAAATGGATTCTGTCCCAAGGAATTCCTTGCCGGATGTTTGTTCGATTTCCTAGGCGAACGCATGAGTGGCTCCGGGACAAACAGAGGAAACGTCCTCTTCGGCCGATTCAGGTGCAAAAGACTTCATGATAGTACTACTCAACTGCTACAGTTTCAGTACTACGCTGCCCACGTCGGTAACCGCAAGTTCGTGAGAAAACGCATTCTGGCAGATCACAGGGGTCTCCTGGAATTAGCATACCTTTTGTATTCTCTCAATTTTTCTTCAGTTTACGGCTGAGGATTAAGGGATGAGAGATAACGATCGTTAACCTCCCCGATAACGATCATCGGCTCCTCCTTCCCACTGCAGAAGGTGCTTCAGGAGGTGGACCTCCGCAGGACATACGGGAGCTCGCTTCTCAGTCCGTTGACACTTTGTTTTTGCCCAGTACTACACGGCTACCCGTGGACGCGAAAAGGTCAGATATAAGCTGTTTTATCACTTCCGCCATCTCGGTCTCTGTTATTTACTGCTTCTTAAGCTAATATGGCTTTGCCACTTCATTTTAGCTTTAACCGAAAGAAAATCTCTCCGCTTCTTAAATGATGTCTGGCGTGGGAACTGGCAGGCGAGTCAGAGGCTGAAAGGTTTCGTCCTCTTTAGAAACTGAACGAGGGATTCAATAGTTATATGGTATTATTCTGTTTATCAAAACTAAACACACGCAACACACACACACACACACACACACACATATATATATATATATATATATATATATATATATATATATATATATATATATATATTTATATATATATATGTGTGTGTGTGTTTGTTTGTTTGTTTAGTAGTAAATAAAAGAAACCGAGATGGCGGAAGTATAAAAGAACTTATATCTGACATATATATATATATATATATATATATATATATATATATATATATAGATATCATATATATATCCAACTGTTTTGTCAGTGACATTAGAAAGCTTTAAGGGTCTTGATCATAAGTAATACTGTCTGCTGCATTTGTAGACTGTGCCCTTATACCTTTATCGGAGCACCAATCATCTCCATGCAGTCTGTTGGTAAGTCACGTGATCAATCTCCCCTCTCACCTTGCCAGTTGTTTTTCCTCCTGTAGTGTGTGTGTGCGTGCGTGCGTCTTCTCTTTACCCTCGCCTCTCATCCCCACC
>NC_087217.1:9470991-9525991 GCF_015104395.2 Macrobrachium nipponense
GGGCTTGGGCGAGGTCAGACCTATATACGCAGTCGGGAGGTTGTCGAATGTTTGAAATAAAGATCTTTCTGTTGCAGTAATTATGTAATTCCCCCTTTTCTCTCTCTCTCTCTCTCTCTCTCTCTCTCTCTCTCTCTCTCTCTACCGACGCCGCTCAAACACACACACGTTGCAGTATATGATAGCGCCTTGTAAATTCATGGTTTATAAAAGGTGACCTTATATATCAATCTCAGTAGGAAAAGAAGAGCGTAGGTTAAGAGACACCACATTTTTATTGCGACGCGTTTCGTTGTTTCTTCATAACAACATTTTCAAGCCTAAAAGAGACATTATTGAGAATCTCTGAGTCGATAGAAATATTTTTAAGGAAATCGGATCTTAACCTTTACAATTCATCTTATCCCTTGCTTTTAATATAAATAATTCAGTCATTCATTTGTAGTGTAAACTTTCCATCTCCGTCTTTCCCACCATTCTGTTTTTAGTATACGGTTGTAATTTATTTTAAAGATCTTATATAATTTATTTTTTTAGTATGCTGGTGCAATTTATTTTAAAGATTTTAACCATTATCTTATTGTTGCTACTTTTACTCAGCTTTGTCAGCCAATAACTACATAATCTTGTAACTACCATTAAAATACTGTAATGTCTCTTTTAGGCTTGAAAATGTTGTTATGAAGAAACAACGAAACGCGTCGCAATAAAAATGTGGTGTCTCTTAACCTACGCTCTTCTTTTCCTACTGAGATTGAGATTTCCAAAACATCTGTCTACTTTCACTGTAACCTTATATATTTCTGTTCGTGTTTTTTTTTTTTCTTTTTGCCGCGATGCAAAGACTAACAACAGTGAACGTTGGAGACCGCGAGCTTTTCCACCAAGATGGAGCAATCGAACTCCCAAAAGGTCCCTTCTCCCGAAGTGTCTCTCGTGATCATATTTCCTTTACAAAAATTTCGCAAAATCCGCTCAGGTTTTTGCGTGGCCCTGCTAACAGACAGATAACCACACCACTCTTGGTCTTGGGTAATAATAGTTTGATAACCTTATTCCCATAAAGATTTGTTAACTCATAAGTATTATAGAATAATAGGTTTTCTCGTCAGCAGGGTAAATAAGGGAATCTTTTCCTATTGCGCTTGATTTTCATTCGGGTTTCGCTAAGGAACAATGATTTGATATTCAGTCACCTAAATGCCACAATCATTCTGATATGCTAGATTATCATCACTGACCGATCCAGAATCGCAAAACATCAAATTTTTAGGGAATATATATACTAGCCTTAGCCTATGTACACTTTTGGGGGGGTGGGGGTTTCCAAGAATATTCTTTTCGAGTGTTAATGTAAATTTTGAGGTCTAGTCACGTGTAGTTATACATACACAAACACACGCACACACACACACACACACACACACACACACACATATATATATATATATATATATATATATATATATATCATAAATAAATATGCTAGCCTATATTCAGGTTTCTTTTGTATTCATTCCCAGAATAATGTTCGTTAGTTTTATTGTTGAGGTCTAGTCACGTGTAAGTTATATCATTAAACGCACTCTCAGGTAATAGAGATTACTTAAGTACCTAGCCTTTCTTTGCGCAGTGCACAATGCAATATGTTTATATTTAAATTTGGTATCGTTCACTGTGAAACCGGATTGGACTTCCTTGAGGTGCGTCTTTGGCTGGTGAGAGGATTAACTGCGATGAATGCCATATTGTCTTTCTGTTATTTGCTGTTTTCATTTTAATCATCCCAGAATATTTAGGAGTGTCTACTTGAATGTTGTTTATCATCAGTACGTTATTAAGAACAGACAAGAATAAATTACTGCATCTTCATTACCAGTAATGTATACTTTTCGTTTCTCATTTACATTATGATGAGATGGATGCAGACGCAACCTTTGCTTATATTTCGAGTTTTCCAATCCAATCATCGTCCTCCTCCTCCTCCAAGACCTTTATGGTCTAATGCAACTGTGTCACAGTTATTGGCTGGGACTCTTTGCTCAATTGTTCATTACTTCTTGTTCATTTATAATGCTGTTGCCCTTCATATGGAGGGACGTCCGTTCGTTACTTCCCCAGCTGACCGTTTGCCAGACTTCGCTGGTGACCAGGTTTTGTTATTTTGACGACCTCGCTCCATCTTGATCTCCACAATCAAAGGAGCCTTTCGTCAGTTATACCTTCCATGACTTCTCTTCCAACTTTAACCCTGAAGGTTGTCTCCTTTGTTCATTTTTTGGCAGCCCCGAGCGATTCTTCCTTCCTGTCTACTTCCTGCTCCTTATCGCTTCCTCCATCTCTTCGTCCTCCCTCCCGCCCCCTTCTTCTTATACCTTTTGGGTGGAGATGGTCATCATTGTACTGCGAAGGTGATTGGTTCCAGCATGGCAGTGGCCCGTCAGTCATCCATCACTCACCGTACGCCATATTTACTCATCATGAACATCACTCACCGTCACCATTGTGACTCATCTTCGACGATATGAACTTTTCTTATAGAATCCAAGTCTCTCTCTCTCTCTCTCTCTCTCTCTCTCTCTCTAAGTATTAGGATATATTTTTCTTCTTGATGTTTTTTTAACATAAATTTAGTTTGACCTGAATAAACGAAGTAGGTAAGTGATAATGGCTGTTTGGAAATATTTTTCATAGTTTTTGGATATTGTTACAAATCCAGTGTCTGTTGAGTGTGCAGGTGTGTTGACAGGAATTCTTTCTTTTATTAAAAAAATAAAGCCCTAAAATTAAAATCCTGCGATAGAAATAAAAGCTGTATTTTGTCAACAATTGACAAGTTGATCTAGGACTTCCTAGTCATATATTTTGAGACTGTATGTAGTGAAATGATGAGGACTCTCTCTCTCTCTCTCTCTCTCTCTCTCTCTCTCTCTCTCTCTCTCTCTCTCTCTCTCTCTCCCCTGATATTATCTCTTCCATTATTATGTATATAGAAGTTAGTAGTATCATGTCGTGACATATATATTTGACTAACGTCAAATATATGATATGTCCATTTTTTGGCGTCACATTCACTTCCAAATATCTGCGCGTCCAGCTCCGTGGGTGTCTGTCTGTCTGTCTGTATTTTCATAAGACAAAATCTGGTACTGCAACACCTTTCTTCGTTGTGATTGACCAGTTCAAATAAAAGTAAGCGATCAAGTCCTCGACTTCGATTCCTTGAGTCTCTTTCGAGAGATATTCACGTACTCCATTTTCTAGATATAATTGTGAGTGTTGATCTAGGTGTTTGTTGACTTAAATAGTATTTCAGCAGATGAAAGCTATATGCATATGGAACAAGCACTCGGGGGCCACTGACTTGAAATTCAAGCTTCCAAAGAATGTTGGTTTCATCCTCCCACTGCAGCAGTAACTGATCATGAGACAGAGCCAGAGATTTCTCATCAGCCTGGGAAGGACGCGAACCCGCGACATCTGAGTGGCATGTCACGACACTAACCACTATACCACTGGACCAATTATAGACTTAATTCTGATACATCCTGCAGAGATGGATGAAAATTTCCTAAGTGATATTTATTTAAGGAAAAATGGTATCGAAGATGTAGAACTACATTATTCACTACTTTTCAGTAAGTACTGCGTCTAGTTTTGCATTTGGCTTCAAATGCCCTCCAAAAGTTTGTCGTGGATGTTGGAAGTGAAGAGCAGCTTTTGTGGTGAAACACAACAGGATACGAATTTGCTGAAGGAAGAATTGAACAGGACACGTAATACGGGGAAGATGCAGTCTGATGTCCCTGAACTCCTTTACTTAAAAAATATAGAGCCTTCATTTTTATTCCTGTGTTTGGGCCCTTAGACACTGTGAGAGGAAGGGCGTACATATTATCCATGTCCGAGAGACATGAAAACAATATAAATCATAATGTGATTGTTTTGTCGAGTTTTTTTTTTCAATACATACGTACAAACAAATTTCCAAATATGCTTATATAAGTATGTATATGTTATTTGATGTACAGGTCTTTTAAAATACAAATAATCACATTATTAGTATTATTATTATTCATTAGATGAACCCTATTCAAATGGAACAATCCCACAGGTGCCATTGACTTGAAAGAAGTAACAGAAGGGAATGGAAATACAGAAAGGGGAGATCAGATATCAGAAAGACAGATAAATTAATAAATGAACAAATTAATAAGTAGGTAAACGTAAAAGAGTAAGTAAAATATTAAAATACGGGTTGAATTGTAGAGGAGAAGGCTGCATAAGACTGGTTTTGGAGTGTGGTCGTCAGTCGTCGTTTCAGTTGGACGCCGAGGGAGAAATAATAAATGGCTGCACTTAATATATTCCTTTTAGATCGAGAGCGAAGGATGTAAACGAACAGATCGTGCGCCGAGATCTCGTGTTCTAAGAACGCCGAGTGAAGGACGGAATTGCCAAGCGCAAGCCCTTTATTTTTATGTGCTTCGAGTACACGGCATTACAGATCTGGCCGTGCTACCGTTCCCGTATGGACATACCCCACCGAGTAGTTAGCATTACCATTACAAAGGAAGACCCAGAACCAGTTTCTTGTGCGCTTCTTCCTCTACTCAGTCACCCAACTCGCTTGTAACTGCCAAACTTGGGCGTTGGTTTGTCTTGTATAGGTCGAGTTTCTTCGGAAACTCTCTCTCTCTCTCTCTCTCTCTCTCCTCTCTCTCTCTCTCTCTCTCTCTCATTGAAGAAATCCCAAAAACCAAATAGATGTCATTCTCCCACGTGCCCTTTGTGACAAGACCAGATCGGGAGATACATTGCAAGAAATGATGTTGATAGCTTGGTTTGTATTCTTTTTTTATGAGAGAGAGAGAGAGAGAGAGAGAGAGAGAGAGAGAGAGAGAGAGAGAGAGAGAGAGAGAGAGAGAGAAACTTTCACACTGAGCTAGGCACGTAATACATGGTAAAAGCACATTAGCACTGAGAGATTATTATTTTTTTCTAATGAGCTGTTCAGAACCTATATAGCTAGCCAGAACAGAATCTGACATCTTGGATTCCCGTCCGCAGAGAACGCCAAGAAAATGATTTCCCGACCAGAGGAGCATTACACACCTGGGCGTTTGTTAACTCCAGGTTCAGAATCACTGTCTGTGACTGCAGGCGCTCCTTCTCCAAGAAGGCTGTATGATGCGGACGTGTTAAACCCAGAAAGAGGTAGTTGTTACCCAGGGACGCATCAAACGCCCACCGTTCACAAAACTCATAGTTAGTGTCTTCATGCTGCCCCTAGAGGAGGAGGAGGATGAGAGTGTGTGTATGTTGGTGCATGGAGGGGATGTGTTTCGGGGTGGGTGAGGAGGACACGGTGGGTACAGAGCAGCATTTGATCTATCTTGACGAGGGCGTAGCGCCCTAAAGTAACTCCGTTTTTGGGCGTCGTGATGAATCTGAAGGATGGCGAGAGAATCTGTATCATTTATGGCTGGGAGCAATGAGAAAGAAAAACAAATCTCTCTCCACCTCTTCCCCTCTTCCTCCTCCCCGTCTAACTCCCAATATTACTACGGGAACATTTCTCACGTTATTTCAGCTTCTGTAATAGTGATGGTGTTTCCCTTAGGGCATCACTATTTCTCAGCGCACTTTCCTCTTCGGTCCTTGTACTTTCATCAATTGTTTTTGCTGCCCGAGTCCTGGATGTCCAACTTCAAGTAGCCGATGGCGTAGACCAAGGTATTCCCGTTCTGTTTCTGCAACTCAAACTCACTGTTATTACGAGACTATCACTGGCATTCTCACTATTTCTTCTGCCGCTGCTGCGGTTTCCATCGCAGAGCGAGGTGGTACACCTGCTCGCCTTGACACCCTGGAATGAAGAAGAGGGGCATTCCGTCCTCAATTGCTCTCCTCGGTCGATTTAATCTCCGGACATATTTTGAGCACCATTTTCAGTGTGGCGGGACTTTCCTCGCTTTGGAGGGCGTTGCGCAAATCGAAATTTCATCGGAGAAATGTCACTTTCAGCGATAAGGCTGCAACAGGCATTTTTTTTCTCTTTTTTTTTTTCACAGACGCTGGTGTTTCTTGGGAAGCAAAATAACGTGTAATGTGATGTAAATTTTACAATTTTTTGAGCATTCGCTTTTTACAGTGAAGAATTTTATCTCTCTCTCTCTCTCTCTCTCTCTCTCTCGTCTCTCTCTCTCTCTCTCTCTCTCTCTCTCGAGGATCTTTAAACATTGCAGTGATGATAATTTCCATTAATGTTAAAAGGGGGTTTCAGTTTTCGTTTTGTATTTTGAGATGAGGTTGCTGGCGAACCTCATGATCACTTCGTCACGAGATCTCATATATATATATGTATATATATATATATATATATATATATATATATATATATATATATATATATGTATATATATACACATATACATATACACACATATTATACGCATACGCATACATACATATATATATATATATATATATATATATATATATATAATATACATATGTATATATATACACATATCATATACACATATATACTACTACATAATTTATATATATATATATAAAAATATATATCATGTATACATATATATACACATACTATACACATATTTATACGCTACACGCATACTACATATATATATATATATATATATATATGTATTTATACATATATATATATATATATGTATAAATACATATATATATATATATATATATATATATATATATATATATATATATAAATGTGTGTGTGTGTCATCAGCATTGTTTCTTTAATAACTGAGTTCTGCTTTTCGCTAAATGCACCAATATACTTTCGTTTAAGTATCACGCACACACGTAGAAATTATTGTTTAGAATGTATTACTTGTACAAAAAAATGAGTCTTGCGCTTAGATGGCTCCTTTACCAAATTTTCAGGTTGAATTGCTGCTATAAATTCCTACTATACCTTATTGTGCGTGTAGAAGTGTAGTGTTATTGTTCTGCATTGTTTTCTGTTTTTAGCTTTTTCAGAAACCTTCGTCTTATATATTATTTAATGATTAATAATGATCATCATCATCATCTATTAAGGTGCGTCCACACGGTCGAACAATGTCCGACGGACAAATATTGTTACCAATTAACAATTGTCTGCCGGTCTTTGCCTTGTGAGTGGAGTAAAATCAGTGGTATACAACCTCATCTGGAACCACTGTTTGTTGCCAGATCTACTTCCATCGTTTCCCCGCTTATGACGTCATCCTGCTTTGCCTATGATATGGTAACAATGTGAGTCCGTCGAACATTGTTCGACCGTGTGGACGCACCTTTATATGAACCGGAAAACGGGTCTGTTTGTTTGTTGTTTGTCTGTTTGTTCCAAGAGAACGTCTACACCAGTAAACCGATCAGTATGAAATATGCCACAGAGGTTAAGCTAACGTAGGGCTCGAACATAGGCTAATTAGATTTTCATAAATTCATATATAACAGCCCCCCCCCCCCCCCCGACTCTAAAAATTCGTGGTTTTTATCCACCCAGAATGTAACTTTATTATTTTCCGGTCCATTTGGTTCAAATTTGAAACGTAGACTGTTGGTGCTATTTGCATTACTTCAAAATAGTTATCAACCCTTAAGGGTCGTTGGGGGAACCCCCTTTAAATATAACTTTCGTATTTTGGGGCTTATTTTGGTCAAATTTAAAGCATGGGTTACTGACACCAATTGCATTATTTATAAAATACTATAAGAAACTTTGGGGCCCTTTTTGGACCCTCTATGCCCCTTTTCAATATAACTTTCCCATTATTTTGTCCTCCTGAATCATGGGTTACATTTTAACAAATGAACATTTTTCCTATAAGTATGCGCGATGCCGGATGAATAAGATTGCAGTGACTGCAAGTGATCACTTATTCTGAAAGTGATTGCATAATCCACTCTGTAGGGGTTCTCATTTTCATCCCGAGCAACGCCGGGTACATCAGCTAGTAATACTAATAGTTACAAGAGTGATGATGTGTACACCAGTAAAAATACATCTAGTACATAATTGTTCTCTTGAGCTTTTTACTTGTCTCTTGTCATTTTATTATGAAATGTGCGCATTTAACGTTATGTTATTGTAAGAATTATTTTACTTCCGTGTCATTTCATTGGTTTCATTTCATTGGGAGATGTAGGTACACTTCACACCCTTTATTTCTGAGATGTGTGAGCATTTTACATCATATCATTACGAGATGTACCTCTCGTCATTTTATGAATACGTTTCCATTTCAAGTCCTTCCATTATGAGGAGAATGTGCACACCATGTAGTGCATTCATTGTGTGATAATTACTTATTTATCGTCATTTTATTATGATATATATGCGTGAATTTCTCGTACCAAACCCCACACCCTTCGCTGTATGTCTTTCCCTACCAACCTTCTGCTCTCTCCCGTCTTTTCCCCTCCCTCTCCTCCGTCTACCCTCACCCTCCCCCCACCGTGGAAGATGCAATTTAGATCCTGAAGATTATCTTGCGAAAACATAATTTGGAAGCTTAGGTTCCGTATGGTGTTTAGGCAAATCAAGACCCCCGCCGTACCTTTTTAAGCCGTGGAAGGAAAGACTGAGAAATTCACAGCTGGATTAAGTGATCTTTTCGGAGGAATAAGCTTTTGACTCGCTGTTGTTCTCCCTAAATTTGGTATTTGCGTTATGATAATCTCTCTCTCTCTCTCTCTCTCTTCTCTCTCTCTCTCTCTCTCTCTCTCTCTCTCTCTAGTGTGATTGATGGAAAGAAAGAAAGACCGTACTTTCTCCCCGTCATTTCGCAATAAGTTTGAGGTGAAAGTGGTGTTGCTGTGTATGAAATATCAGGTTGAATGATGTCATCCCATTTGTGGTTCTTCATTGCAATCTTGAGTCTTGGCCGCCATTCTGCAAAGCAAAGTTCGAGGGAAACCGGCCGTGTATTGTCCTCCATTCTCGTTGTAAACGTTCCTACAGATGGACTGATTGATTGACGCAGACAAGAATATAGGCAATCCTATCTAAAGGCTAATGCAATCATTCGCGGCAGTATTCGTCTAAAAACAATTGGAGGATAAGAACGCGTGCGCTATGAATATTATAACTGCATAAATTTGACAATATTTAATGCCCGACCAGTGATTGTACGTATCAGTAAAAGTCCGAATTAATCAGAATGACCTTTGTTCATTTTTCTTTTTAAGGCAGTTTTTGGGAAAGACCAGCATCTTTCACATCACATCGACAAAGGAAGTCCTTTTGAAATGTCTTGGTAATAATGTCTATAATTCATTCATGGAGCTGATCGTCCAGATAAAGATCAAAGCGGCTTTTCTGCTATGCAAATAATATAATCTCCCCTTCAGCCGCCTTCCCTCCCAACCCCCAACTCTTCTCTCTCTCTCTCTCTCTCTCTCTCTCTCTCTCTCTCTCTCTCTCTCTCTCTCTCTCTCCTAAATATTTTGTAATTTGATGCAGATGGTCTCTTCGTCTTCGTCATTGTTATAAGGAAAGTGGTCTATATTAGTTGGTGGAATTATTATTATTATTGTTATTATTCAGTAGGTGAAACGTATTTATATGGAACAATCCCACATGCAGGGACCATGAACGTGAAATTCAAGCATTGATTGAAGAAATAAGAGGAAGTAACAATGAATACGGAAAGAAGAGATACGACTTATTAAAAAAGAAAAGAAATTTAATAGATAGACGAATAGATAAAAATGTAATAAAATGCAAGAAGAATAGTATTGGGGTATTAATGAATTTCGCTTGAACTTCATAGTAATTATCATTGTAGATACGCATGCTATAAATCATTACATTTTGCGTAATATATCATGGGTAGTATTAATGTTGCGTTGAATTATCAAAATATTTTGAAGATATTGAGAATGTTTTCTTTGCGTTTTGCGCTGTTTAGATATATATACATAACTGTTTGTTTCGCCTGTGATTGAGGATTTGCAGAATTGGAAATTATAAAAAGTTGAATTGAGATTTATTAAACGTCGACTTCGGGATTGTACGATTATATTAAACTTAGGAAAAGTTCTGGGAGGTGAGTTTGTATAGTGTTTAACCATAGGTCAGAATAGTCTGCTATTTAAGCAAGGAAATGTGACTTTCGCTTTGAATGTGCTGATTGTTTTGAATGGGTGTGTGAAGACAAACTTGGGTTATTTTCTTTTGTTCTGAACAAGAAATTGTGCGAGAAAAGAACTTGTTACAGATTCATCCTCAATATATTGAATAGAATAGTGAATTTCTTTCAAGTGTAAGTATAGTTTTGAATGGGAAGCTGAGACGCTAAAAGGTAGCATAGATAAAATGTGTGGATAAACCTGGGTTTGAATTGGTTTTGCATTTATTTACGTTGCTTTCAAAGACATCCACGCGCAAATTGTCTCTGCTTTAAACTAAGACCGTTGGTGTAGCAAGCCAAAAGCACTTGCCTCTGTTGCTAAGTTCCATTTATGGGCAACTACTTATTTCCTGTCCTTAGATTATTACGTGGAAGGGGAAGGGGGCGTGTTCGGCAGGTAAACACCCTCGGTATTTTTTTCCCCGAAACCGTATTTTGCGAAGCTTTTAAGACGCCATTAAGGTTTTTTTTTTTCCCTTCTTCCCCTTTACGTAAGCCTTGCCTCTGGTTCCCTTAAACGCTACAAGAGGGAAGATAAAACGAGCGAATGGGAATGGAGGGTGATGAGGGTATGAAGGCGTCTTGGTGAGGGGGAGGGGGGGGGGTGTTGCATTGCCACCCACAGGGTTCAGGGTATAGAGATCCTGAACGCTCATTTTATAGAGTTAATGTGGGTGGAAATGATCCTTATTAAATGGGCTTTTGAATGAGGGGATTACTCTTGGCGGCTCCAGAACATGGCGTGGTACATGATGAAGCTTTTAAGGAACAGCCACTTTTATCAGGCCGCGTATCCCCTTCTGATACGTGAGTGTTCTCTCTCTCTCTCTCTCTCTCTCTCTCTCTCTCTCTCTGCTTCCCCATGTACTTATTTTTAGAGTAGAAATGTTAGCGGTCTCTCCACCCTAATTATCATGGATTACACGCAAAGTGAATATCATATTTTTTATTTTATTTTTTTTTATTATTTTTTGTTTCCAACGAAGGGACCCAAGAGAGGCAGCGAGTGGAATTCAGGAGAGCAGCAAACGAAGTGCATCTACGGATTAATCTTCTTTAAAAATTGCACAAAAAGACTGGAACCCGGGAACCTCATTAGACTGCAGTTCGGTGTCACAGATACTGTAACCAGGATACATGATTTTCTTTTTTGTGGGCATTAACGTCCTACGAACAGCATCCAAATACCACTTGCTTAATCATCTATGATGATATTGATATATAATCGCTTTTGTGGTCACTATATAGGAAGAGTTGGGCTATTACTCCTTGATAATGCTTAGTATAATAGACGCATGAGAATTATTCCGTATTATATCTAAGTTGTAGGAGAATCTTTTTAAGCCTAAAAAACATAAAGATGAAGAGTCTATTTAAACAAAAACAGTAAATATTGCAAGAACAGAGCAGCATTTTTTGAGGATGCCTCATGTTTTCCTTCCGTCTTGACGATGGTTCAGTCTTTTACTTGCAAGCAGATGGCATTTTCATCCTTATTTTCTGTAACCTATCAATTTACAACTGACTTCCATATTGCCTTAGTCACTTATAAGATAAATTTCGTCTCTAACTCTCTTAGACCATTTATTTATCATTTTCCGTAATGTTCTTAAATGCAGTAATTGGTTTAATTAATTTCCATCCAGTTTCCCATCAAGAAAAACGTTGTTGACAGAAATCTTGAGGCCAGTTAAGAATTAATGTTCTTAATTGATTTACTTTTTGCATTCTGCTCTTAATGATCTTGAACATACCAGCCATGACAGGCCGCCCGCCATGTCTGCTGGTTTTCGTCTTGACCGCCGACTTTTTATTTTCGCTTCGCTCTCGACTTGTAGGGCCGCAGAATTATAATTGCAGGGGCGCAGGTGCCTCCGCCCGTGTTCCGTTGTCACCCGCTTGTCCGGGGCGCCTCCGAAAGCTATTTTCGCTCACGCTTCTGCTGCTTGTGATTGCAATCCATTATCGCGTTCCCGCGATCCAGGTCTCCGAGACGGCGACTCCGATCATTTTTCATAACTAGATGTTGCCCGTTTATCACCGAAGCGATGGACGCCGAGATTGGGTCTCTTGCCCGAGTCCCTACTCTGGAACATCACGTGATTCCTCATATAATATTGACGTGTTGACTCTTCGTTGCGGACATTTTGCCATTCTTGGATTCATTCAAATGAAATGCAACGAATATGCTTTTGTCTGTAGCCCACCAGAACGACTGCTGCATGAAAGTGTTACAGGAGAGAGAGAGAGAGAGAGAGAGAGAGAGAGAGAGAGAGAGAGAGAGAGAAAATCTGTGCAAAATAAGAGAGATGAGGTGAACTGAAGTATGTGTGAGGGAGAGGATGGTGCAAGGAGAATAGTAGGAGGGGGAGGGGGGTTGTTGGGGGGGGTGATATGAGGAGCAGAGGCAACGTCCAAAGAGGTATGATCAATGTCAGCAAAACTAGTCGTTCTCCGCCGCTCCGTCTGTTAGTCATATGAAACAGTCATTTATACAATTTATGTGCTCTTAAACAGCTAGTATTAAGCGCATCGAACCGAGTGTTCTATGTCGGGGGGAGGGAAGGAGGGAGGGAGGGAGAGAAGGGGGGGGGGGGGACTTTTCATTGTTTTACGCTGAGTTTCTCCGATTTATGTACCCGAGGGGAAGCAGTCGGTGATGAATCGCAAAAGAATCATCGAACGATTCCTTCCTCATTGGGGAATGAATAACGCGGGAATCTTCAGTGGCTACCTGTTTGTAACCTTAGTTGTCCGTTATGTTATATAAAGTATGATAGTGTATTGTGTGTGTGTGTGCGTGTGTGTGTATCTCGGATTTATAAATAAGCAAAGGAATGGCGTTATTTTTTTTTTTTTTTTTTTTTTTTTTTACTATCGCATGAAACCTTCCTTTCCCTTAGCGATTTTGCTCAGCTGAGCGTGAAGTTGAGAGATCCGAAAAAGGGAGAGAGAGGGAGAATATCGTTTGTATTTACAAGGAGATCGAGCCGCGTAAGCGAGTCGTTTCTGACCGGGCGAAAAACAACCAACGATGACCTCCGGATATTTTGCCATATTAAGCTCACGAAAGTGAATTTGTCTACTGCCAAATGGGGTTGTGGCGATGATGTATGTCTTGGTTTATGTGCGTTTTATGCCCACACTTTATAGAGCACTGCATCCTCCCCTTGTTTTCTTTTCCTCCAATTATTAATCTGCGAGAATTTTTGTGAGCCGCACCGCTCTCGCCGTCTCTTCGTACTGAGCGACTTCTTTTCTCATTCTGAGGCCTGAGATTTCATTCCGTCTTTTGGAAATGGTTTCAGTTTTAACCGCGTTAACGGTTGCACGTAGTTCTTCTGTTATTCTATTATTTTATTTATATTTGAAGCTTGGTTTTTAACTGGCCACGTAGGTGTAAGGTACGGTTTTCATCATATGGCTACTTTGACTCCTTATCGATACGAGCGTGATTATAATTTGAAGTTAGTTATATTGAACAGCTTTCATAAAAATCGCTGTTTAATTTGAGCAGTCTTTATTAAAATTCTAATTAACTTAATTAACATTACGCGTCTTTATTTGGATAGTAAATGACTTGAGGCTTGTATTTCATTGTAATTTTGTCATAGATATATAGTAGAATAACAAGAATGGTTGATTGTATAGCAGCGTAATGTTCAGGGGAGTACATTTATATTAAAAAACATTAAATAGTGTATAATCAACTAATGGACAATTATGAAAAAGAACGTAAATACTTTCAACAGGAAGATTTATTACTTGAATTAATTTTTATCTTTTTCAAAGGTTGATTATATGTTATTGTAGTTTTATTTTTGCGTGTGAATGTATTGGTGGTTAACTTTTACAGAACCTGAAGATGAAAAGTTGTAACATGAGATTTTTTCAAAGAATGAAGCGAACGTTGAGGTCTGCTGTTCTTCCCCGATTAAGATGTAACTTTTCTCAAAAGCAAGAACTTGCAACTTCCTTCCCTGAATATTTTCGTATGAAGGGAAATAGATTCGGCGCAGAGGCATTGACTCTGCTGAATGTTCGAGTAATTGCATTTAGATCTTCTGTTGGGGGACATCAGAAATACCGAAGAGTTTTATTCTAAGAATAGAAGATAACCGAAGATGTATGACGTCATGAGTATGAATATCGATTCTACTGGCCATTTTTTTTTTAACTAGATAACGGATGAATTGTAATAACGACAATACTTCAGAAATATTAGCTGTTCGCAGTTTTTTTCCTTCTTCTTCTTGCTCATAATTCTTTTTCTCTCCGCCGATTTGTTTGTAGTTCTGTTCCTTATTGTGTTCGTTATGCTTCTCATGATTTTATGATGGATATCTGGTAATATTCACGTTTTGAATGGTCAGTTGTATTCGGATTTACATTATATATAGTATGTATATGTATCTTTGTATATATATGTGTGTGTGTGTGACATACATACATATATATATATATATATATATATATATATACAGGCATGATTTTGTATATATAATGTATATTTTGATAGTGTAGAAATTGAATTGAGCGATTTCCGGTACCTTCTCCAATATTTCTATTTGGGAAAGCCCTATCTGATGTGTACAGCATTATCATAAGTTAAGAAAGAAAGAAGTTATTTTGATAACTGTATTGACAAGCACAAGATATAATTTCCAGTGCGAAATTGCGTCTCCGTTAACAAAAGGCCAGGCGTGTAATTTTGCATATCGATGGAATCTTAACGGTGGGGGGGGGGGGGGGGGGGGGGGGGGGGGGGGGGGGGGGGGGGGGGGGGGGGGGGGGGGGGGGGGGGGGGGGGGGGGGGGGGGGGGGGGGGGGGGAGTCTCGTAAGGTTAAGATTACCCCTTTTTTATGTGCTATTTATTCTTTCTTTGATCCTTTCCTGTGGTTTTTTTTATTTGAGATGGAGTTATTGGCAGTCTTTCCATTTCTATTGATATACAAATTTACTTCCCTCTCTCTCTCTCTCTCTCTCTCTCTCTCTCTCTCTCTCTCTCTCTCTCTCTCTCTCTCTATATATATATATATATATATATATATAATATATATATATATATATATAGATATATATACTGATATATAGTACTGGACATGTTCAGTGATGCAATTTAGATGTTGTAGATTTGTATATTTTTACATCGTAGCAACGCAAACGAAAAAAGTTTGAGAGAAGCAAGATTATATATAAAACTTATTGTTTATATTATAACAGAAAGTGTTTCATAGATGACAGACAGAGAGCAGCCGAGGAAATCCTAATCCTTGTGGAACACGACTTAAGTCTTTCTACCTCCGCCGATTGAAGTCCATAAAAATGTGAAACTTGGGCTGTCGGGTAAGTTGGTTCAAATGAAGAGCTCGTGGCTAAATTACAAGCGAAGGGGATGCGAGTCTTTTGGAGAGACTCTTCAAAAGAATCATGTTCATTTGTGAGTCTTGTTGCCGGTATAGGACCCGCACGCGAACACATATTATATGATGTTTGCATTGTTGTGGATGTGTGACTGAAATCTCTTTTGTTGTCAATATAATTTTCCTCTATTTCTTCTGTTCACTTTTTTCTTTGTTTCACTACACCCAGTCATTTGGCATCGTTTCTATACAGCTGTTATTTTTTTATATGAGCGTACTATCACAGCGCATCTTAAGTATTCTCTGAATGCCCAAACTATTACAACTCCTTGAAGAGAATTGCCGGGTACTGGGTACTTATACTTTGAGTCGGATATAAAGAGATATATGTATGCTGCATACCCAGAGGGCCCTGCCTGACCACGCTCTTCCATTCTTTCGGGATGATAGAGTCATCGCCTATGTTTAGTGCATCAAGATCAGCATTTTATGGTAAGTGGAATATTCAGGTGCTTGCGAGTTCTTCATGGCCATCATATATGCAGTGATACGAGCCTTCTCTCTCTCTCTCTCTCTCTCTCTCTCTCTTCTCTCTTTCACCCCCCGTTTTGTTGTGTGGGGTGGGGGTTGGGTTGGGTCAGACTCAGATATGTCCCTCCATCATATAGTCATATCACCTGGCGTACCTTCGTCTTTCCCCCATTTTTCATATTGCATGCTGCTTCAAAATTGCGTCGCTGGCGCTGAACATCTCGAAGTTGCAAGCAGTGGCATATTGCCTGCCTTGCATAGGATGGTTTTGAATTGTTGAGTCAACCTGTTTCTCTTACTGTTTACATATGGTATTTTTTGGTCTCAGGGTCCGAATGCCTTTGCTGGTGTGACAGGTATTGCGTGTAGCTCTGGGTGAGCGAAATGGCTGTCTACGGCATTTAGCGGAGAGTTGTGGTTGGGGATATCTCAGCCATACTTGGGCAGGCGAAGGAAGGTTCTGGTTGGTTTAATTACAGTGTCGTGAACTTTATGGTGAGGTTTATATACGTGGATTGAGTATTCTTGAGAGGCGATTTAGTGGTGCTCTCTCTCTCTCTCTCTCTCTCTCTCTCTCTCTCTCTCTCTCTCTCTCTCTCTCTCTCTTGTTTATGTATGCATGCATACATATTCCTCTGCTTTTGTAAAGAATGATTGGCTTGGAAGCTGTTTAACTGCTCTCTTCTGGTGCATGACTTCCGGCGTGAAAGTGGGTAAAATTCGCGTAAATTTTCTCGTAGTAAAAACTTTTATCTACAGTAAAAGTTAACAATAAATGTAGAACCTTCTTATTTTGAATGTCTTACAGGCCATGAGACGTGGACATTTTTATTTCCATATCGCTCGCATGTATGCATGTATGTATGCTTGCGTGCTTATATACATTTTTGATTAGACGTACATTTGTTACCCATGCAAACATTCACAGCACAGACGGTGGAACTTTTAAACGCTTACATCACATTTCCATTGAGAGAGAGAGAGAGAGAGAGAGAGAGAGAGAGAGAGAGAGAGAGAGGGGGGGGGGGACTATGTCGGCGATAGTTGTGAGTGCACGAAGCGCCCGAGAGAGATTTGCATAATTGTGTAGGATGCACCGTTTCCATTGTTGGATCGGTTGCTGTACCCGCTTCTTAAGTCTTATCTCGGCACGCCTCGTCCCTTATCGCCCGGTGTGGCTTATGCCCAACACTCCACTGTTTGCATATGCCCTCCGCTTAAAACTCCTTTTGTGACCCCATAAACAAGTACCCACCCTCCCCCCTCCTCCTCCATATCGCGCGCTACACGAAATCCCATACGGTTCTCTTCTGGGTCCCTGTGTTTTATTGTCTGGAAAATGCTGAAAGTACGCTTGCAGCTCAAAGGATATATGCGCCTATATATATATATATATATATAGAATATATATATATATTATATCTATATATATATATATATAATATATATATATATATATATATATATATATATATATATATGCAGAAGCCAGGTACTATGTCGTACCTCTAAGTAAATGAGGATACAATCCACAATGAACTAAAATCCTCTGTAGTTTAAAATATATATTTCTAGTACAGGAACTAGACCACAGTTGATGGTCGAAAGCTTTAATCCTGTACTAGAAATATATATTTTAACTACAAGGAGGATTTTACTTCATTATGGATTGTATCCCCAATATATATATATATATATATATATATATATATATATATATATAATATATCATATATATATATATATATATATAAATATATAATATATATATATATATTATATGTTATATATATATATATATATATATATATATATATATATAATATATATATATATAATAATGATATATATATTTATATCATGGTAAACCACAAATTGTGAGTTACGGATTCATTCCTCCTGCCATTCGTATTTCTTCTCCGGAACTCGACTTTGAATAAAATCGCAAACTTCGAAGGACCGTGACAACAGATCCAAAGCTCCAGAATGTCTCATAGTACGTCAGTGCATCGTCGTCCCCTGACTCTTGGAGAAATCTGAAGAATAGTGCCACGTCCAGTAAGTGGGTTGCGTTCCCTTTTTCGTCAGTGCGTCATCGACTGATTTCCATTATTTATATGACGGATTAGTGGGCGCGTGTAGGGGCTGCTGTCTCCCCTACCCTCCCGTTCCCGTACCTACCCCGCCCCAACCGGGGCGGACAAGTAAGTTTCCAAAAGAAGGGTGGATATCTCCCCTACCCTCCCGATCCCCCTACCTACCCCAGTTGGGAAGGACAAGTGGTTTGCAGAAGGAAGGTGGATGTCACCCCTACCCTCCTGATCCCCTACCTACCCCGCCCCAACCGGGGCGGACAAGTAGGTTTGCAGAAGGATGGATGTCTCCCCTACCCTCCCGATCCCCTACCTACTCCGGTTGGGGCGGACAAGTAGGTTTGCAGAAGGGTGGATTTCTCCCCCAACCCTCCCGATCCCCTACCTACCCCGCCCCAACCTGGGCGGACAAGTAGGTTTGTAGAAGAAAGGTGGAGGTCTCCCCGACCCACGGGGCAGACAAACTAGTTTGCAGGGGTTGGGTGGCTGTGTCATGTCTCCCTACTGTCACCCGGAGGAGGATAAACAAGATGAGATCCTCTCGGATTTTTTTTTTTTATAGAGATAGATTCTGAAGCGGGGAGCGAGAGGGATGTCTGCGGAGACCCAACCAATTTTCTTCGTAGACTTTCTTCTCTTTTCCCCAAACTCTTCTTTTTTTTTTTTTTTTTTTTTTTTTTGAGCTGCGAAAGATCATCATTGAAGTTGGGAGTTATCCGAATTGCTTCAGATATTGTGAAATGTTGACCAAGTTCGAATACGAGCGCTTTTGGTTGCAAAATGGCCATATTCCGTCGTAGCTCTCCCCTTTCTTGCTTGGTGATCGTGTTGATGACCTTGAACCCGTTTTCAAGCGTGTGTTTGTCACGCCCTTTCTTCTGTTACTCTTCTTCCTTTACTATGAATATTACGAACATAATACATTCAATGTTAGGAAACTTCTCCCTGGTGTTTTTTTTTTAATATAAAAGAAGAGAAAGTAAAATTTATAAAGTTGACTCTGAAGTCTTCCCTTTTCTATCATTATAAACTTTTTTTACTTTTTATTCGTAATTTTCAAATTACATGTTGAGCTCGATCTCTTAAATTATTGTGACCATTGATATAAGTAACATGGTGTGGTTATTAAACTGACACATTAATTATGAAAGGCATTTCCTACGGATGGGGTTACCGGGAATGTGTATTTGTGCCTATGCATGATTTATTTAGTAATCTGTGGATTGATTCCACATATAACAAAGATATGCTAACTATCAGGGTTATCGATGCCGAAAAAAATTTTCTGAAATAATTTTATAAGATATTTTCGAAAAAGCTTCCATAACGATATTCACACAATTCTGACATTCCTTTGCATACTCCTGTGCAACTTAGAAATAATGCAAATACGAGCAAAATTTAAGATGAACTGTAGCAAAGTAAGATCCACTAAGTCCATTACTTAACAGGGACGAAAGTGGGAATACCTCAGTTGTAGTCTGCTGTCTCCTAATTGGAATTCGTAAGGGATTATATATATATATATATATAATATATATATATTATATATATATATATATATATATAATTATATATAATATATATATATATATATATATATAAAAATATATACTATAAAATATATATATGAGAAAGGGGGATTTGCAAGAGTACATTATGTCTGGGCCAATGTTAAAGGTAGAGCTATTGGGTCTGGCTGTGTGTGTAGTGCTTTATTTATAAGCGTAGGAAGAATAAAAGTGAACGGGAAAGAGACCTGGCGAATGAATTTCCTGTGTGAGATCTTAGAGGAGAAAAAAAAATGTCAAGAGGAAATCTAAACAAAAAAGAATTTCGAAGTTGAAAAGGACCTAAAGGGATTGAAATGTTAGATGGATTAAAAATGAAGGGATGAAGATGCTTGTGCATTGGAGGAAAAGTTTTCTTTATAACTCAACTCTGTCATTCAGTAGTGGTTTCTGCCAGTGGCAGTTTCCTTCTTGCCTGTGCAACCTCTTTGTTTGAGCTTTCAAGACATTTAAATCGCTTTAACATTGTTGATGTTTATAGTTCATTTTGTCGTTAAATGCATCTACCATTCTGAAATTACGTTCGTTTTTCCTAGTTAAGGTTTCATCTTACAGATGAAACCGTATGCATTATAATATATTAAGTTTTTTCTTTATGCATCATATTTTACATATTGTCGTATGTTGAAAGATGGCTGGCATTTTTGGAAAATTCTTCGGAGGTCGCCGGGAGACTTAGACGCTTGAAATTGCAGATATTCCAGGGCTGATACTCGATGCTCTTCCTTTCTCTCCTTCCAGCTGGCTTTCCATTTGGTAGATGTAGTTCTCGTCTCCACTCTTCCATTCTTCCACTTCTATAAGACTGCTTAAGCTCAGTTATACCGAGAGTATTTCATCTTTTGATGCAATGTCATCATGAATTTTTCCTTCAAAAGGGAGAGTGTTATGTCGGTTACCACTGATTATGTGTTCGTTGTCATTATAATGTAGTTGTTGTGCATGTTACAGTTCAGGCATGCACAGTTAGTATGGTGATCGGAGAGACTGAAATCATTACAAGTGACATCTGTAATTGTGAATTATATGAAAGCTAACGACGATGATAATAGTAGAGAGTATCATAGGAATTATGATAAGCTAGAATCCTTTACAGATGTTAAGGCCTTTGGTGGTGGTGGTGAAAATGATGGTGATGTAACAGCCCCTGAAAAAAAAAAGAAAAAAAAAAGCCTCATCGCAGTCAACCAGCCGTCCCTCAGACGTGGTAATATCAGCCATCCGAGCGTCGTTATGTGAACCCATTGAGAATCACCCATCCCCTTCTCTCTATCTGTACCCCTTCCCATAGTCATCCAGAGAATCGCCCCTAAACCCCTCCCCCTTCCCCTTCCCGTTCCCCCTTCCCCTCCCCTCCCCTCCCTTCCTTGGAGCCTCCCGATCACCTTGTAAGTGCAACCTGACATGAGAAGTTAATCAGGGTCGAAGCGTTATCTTGGCGTATCTTCAGGTGCTCCCCACCAGGAGTTTAATCCATGTGTTATGGAGGAAGGCACACCCGGCCAGACGATGACTCTGTTTATGTACTTCGTGGACTCTGCAGGACCCCGCAGGCCCCGGGCGGGGTCCTTTTCTGCTGGAAAACACATCCCTCGGGACCGGATGGGGATGGAGCGGGATCTCCGGGGGCTAGGGTGCGTCTACATTGAGAGAGAGAGAGAGAGAGAGAGAGAGAGAGAGAGAGAGAGAGAGAGAGAGAGAATTGACTGAGAACGTTATAGAATAATATTATTGACAGTAGTTGGCATGTATGGTGTGAAATTGCAGCCTTAGAAAGAAAGGCGTGAACTGTAATCTGTATTCTTTGCTATTATACACTTCTATACCTGTGAATATATATTTTAAATAAAACTGTGAATTTCGGAAGTCCGTCGTCTATAGAACGAGAGGGTGGGTGTCAGTCGGGACTTCTCTTTCCACCGAGTTTCATTCATAGTCTTAGAAGAGAATTATGCAATATTTGTTGTACTCCATGCAGCTCAATTTGCAGCCACAAAGTAACACAGAGGTCGAGTCTTGTAAAGTCTGCACTTCACTTCACTTTATCCCCATCAAGAATAAAATCCCTGGGAGCTGCGATTGCATAATTATAAAGACAATAGAGTTATTCGTTCTTGAAAATATTTTAAAATCCCTGTCAGTGTTCTTAGTCAGCTACAAGTTCCATTGCAACGTTAAAATATAGAGATTTGTGCATGTAAAGCTGAGTTCAGTCTTGTAGTCATCTGATTGTTTTCAACTTTAATTTTTGGTGGCTGTATGTTATAACCACCTTATGCTTATAAGAATCGCAATAATTGTGACTGCATGGTCTCCCAATTTGAGGTATTAAGAGGTAGTAACATACACAAACGACACAAAGAGTTTGTGAAGATTAAAGTAATGCATTGAAAATGTAAGATAATTAAAATTCTCTCTCTCTCTCTCTCTCTCTCTCTTCTTCTCTCCTCTCTCTCCTCTCTCTCTCTCTTTCCTCGTCTCTCTCTCTCTCTCTCTCTCTCTCTCTCTCTCTCTCTTTCCTCGCTTGTCTTCTGCTAACGACGCCGTGTCCCTCTACTTCTCGTATCTATCTGTATGTAGTTCCGTGGGGAGGCTGGAGCGATCTCTCCTGTGGTTTTATTAAGACAAATGATTCCCTGGGAGAGGATTAGCGTCTTGATAATTGATCGATATCTTGACGCCCGAGTTGATTGATTGCGCTGCACTTTTGATTGATTGATTGGTCAGAACAGTGTGGATGATTGTGCTACGTTGATTGATAGCTTGGAGAAACGTTTAGCTACATGTGCAGTGACTAGATTGTTCTAGACATAACCGAGGGAAACGATTCGTTCATTTGCGATTATTTATATATATATATATCATATATATATATATATATATATATATATATATATATGTGGTGTGTGTGTGTGTGTGTGTGTGTGTATGTGTGTGTGTGTGTGTGTAATTGTAATAATTACAATGCCCTCTTACTATGTATCTGGTAAAAATGACCTGTAGATTCTATACATACACACCGCGCACACAGACACTTTATATACACACACACACATATATATATATATATATTATATATAATATAATATATATTAATATATATTATATATATAATATAGAGGGGATTGTCATCATTACCTAGCCAACACTAAAAGTTTCCTTGCACATGATCAAGCAATAATTCGATTGCAATGAAAATAGATAAATAAATAGATAAATAGATAAATATGTAAGTAATATATATATATAGAATCATACAGGTAATTTTTACTTTTATTAGATACATATGAAAGAGGGCTTGCTGGTATACAATTACAATTTACACACATACACACACACACACACGCACACACACACACACACACACACATACATATATATATATATATATATATATATATAATATATATTCATATGTGTGTGGTGTGTGTGTGTGCGTGTAATTGTAATAGCCACAATGCCCTCTTACATAGTATGTATCTAGTAAAAATGACCTGTAGAGTCTATCACATATATATAATATATATACATATACATACATATACTAATAGAATATTGATTGATTGATTGATTGATTGATTTATATTGCAATCGAATTATTGCTTGACCATGTGCAAGGAAACTTTTAGTGTATGGGCTGGTAATGTAATGATAATCCCTTCTTTAAATTATAGACGTTCTAGGACTCATGAAATGAAAATACTATGGTCGAAAATAATCCCCAAGGCAAAGAAAAAATCTAGATGTAAAACTGGACAAAATTCATATTCATATTCACTTGGTGCATGTGTTTGCTATGTTGTACAATAAATGAAAATAGTTATTACTTTGCATGTCATTCAATGACAGTAAGAACACACACTAACACACACACACAAATACATATACATATATATATGTGTGTGTGTGTGTGTGTGTGTGTATGTATATATTATATGATATGTATATTTATGTATGGTATAATATGTGCTGTTAAATGTAGGAACTAGGAATGTCTAGAAATCCTTTGACTTTTCAGCACGTCCAGCATACGGGACTTTGCATTAGTGAAATCAGCATCCCTTGAAGATAACTCACCCCAATCACTGTATACGTCTCCCAATTTAAGGAGTTCTTTATTGCTCCTCTACAACTCAAGTTTTTAACAGAATGCGACTCCTCATAAGGGAAGAGCAATTGGTTAAAAGCTTTATTATGGAAACATGACGACCATTATCGTCGAATTAATACCAAGGGAGAAGCGAGAAATTAATGGCTGGGGTTGGGGCGAGGGGCTACGGGAAGAGAGAGAGAGAGAGAGAGAGAGAATTACGTTGATGCTATTTTTCGGGGGAGCAATGGAGTAGGCGCGTTCAGAGGGTGGGAGGACGGAAGGGGGCGAGAAAGCGTTGTTAACCTGATTACGTTTCCACTTGGCCGGACACCCCAACAGTCATTATAGCAGTCTCTCTCTCTCTCTCTCTCTCTCTCTCTCTCTCTCTCTCTCTTCCCTTGTACTAAACGAATCAGCAAACCCATTCGATCGGGGACTGGTTTGTGTCTGGTCTCTTATTCCCCCCCTGCTTATATTCCCACTTTCCTCCAATCTTCTCCTCCTCTTTTCGGTTACTCTTTACCACCCCTGTTGCGTATTCTTTCCCCCCCCTTCCTCCCCTTCACTTGTGCATGCCAGTGCCACCTAGCGTGACCTCGATGTTATTGTGTGCCTGGTTCCATTCCCTTTTAGTCTTGATTGCCTCTGGGCCAACATGGGGACCTTTATTGGAAGATGTAACCGAGTCCCTATTAGACGTATACTGGGAACAAGCATGTCTTGTTGTGGAACAAAGTTCAGACGGGACATTATAAAAAAAATGTCTATCCTGGATTCCTTAAGAAGGGGATTTACTATTTCGGGAATTTAGCGCGACTGTCGCCTGTTTGTCTTCATTTATTATCTGTGGTCATGACGCCCGATTGTCTTTTGGAGTGTTTGGTGACACTGAACTTTCACCAAGTCGTCGCAAAAGAGACGCTCAAGGTATTTGAGTGCTGTGTTTCACGATTCCTTCGCTCAGGGTTGCAGTAGGCGAAAATAATAGAGTTTTAAGCCATTTTATGGTGAGCGATCTTAGTACTGAATGATTAGAGCAAGACTTTTGCTCAAGTAAAAATCGGGAAGGTTTTCGTATTAAAATAGATGTTCTTGACAGTGACTAATATTCCTTTCCACGGCCATTTGTTTTCAAGTAGTATCTTAGCCTTATCGGCATGGTTGATCATCTCTTTCGCTGTATGTTGTATTTAAAAAAATACCAATATTTCAGTACTCGGACTGTAGACCTAAAGCAAGCACGGATGGGCTTAAACAACGTAACCTCTGATTTTGTCGAATTCGAGCCTGTAGAACCACTATTTGTTTCCTAAAGTCGGGCTTCGATATTCCCTCTGTGGTCCAGTCGCCCGGATGAAGCCTGGCGGAACACTTCATTGAAAGAGTTTCGACAGAACATCCTATATATCTCCCTTCAGTTATTGTCACATATTTTTGTTTTCTTTATCATTCCCCCGAATGCCCCATCCATTACCATGGTTTCCGAACATTATTGACGTCTTTGTAACATCCAAATTCCTGTCGATGAAGAAACTGGACGGTTTGATTGTGTTGCATCTGTTGAGCAATTGTTGAAGGTGGTGATGTTCTCAAGAAGTTATAATTAGAACCGAGAGTGAATCATCGGACTGAATCGCGTTCGCTGGCGCAGATGAAAGGCGAAACCAGCGATTTTGAGATGCAAGTTGTACTTTCCTGCAATTAAACGAACGCTAGACTAAACAACGAAGACGATAATGAAGGTATAGAGCGATCTCGGGGTTGATGAAGAAACAGTAATTCTGGGTTTGATTTGGTGAGATAAATTAAGATTTGTAGATTTAGAATGTTAGATCTTTTAATCTAAGTAACACATGCGCAATATTCTTCGTTCCATTTACTTGTTAGATACATGGATACATGGTTAAATGTATATAAAGCGACTTTGAGGATGCTGCATTATAGCTGCATACGTCCAAAGGATTTTGTGTATGGAGGAAATGTGATGTTGTGTGTATCTGTCTGTAAGAGGTTTTAACTCGGCAATGACGGAATTACCGTAATAGAACCTCCGTTTTTACGTAATTTTACCCTTGGATATCTCACTTTAAGAGGAAGTTACCATTTTCATGCAGAAACTAATCCACTAATCCCAGTGAGGAATGAAGCCGATCCCAGATTCTTACTTTACTTTGGTGTTTAGGAAACTTAAGACCGCGTATTTTTAACCTTGTGATACTGGATGTAGGATTCCCTGACCTTAATGCCATCACGATGCTATCAGCTTGACGGGATCCTTTCGGGCTCGGAGGAATAAGCGAAAATTTATTCGGGTAAATAACAGTCGTCTACGGATAAATTGCTGTCAGGTTAACCCTCTGTGTTTCGGGGTGTGTATATCTCCTGACTGGTCATTTCCGCATTGAGAGAGAGAGAGAGAGAGAGAGAGAGAGAGAGAGAGAGAGAGATCCCAGACAACAGATTATTTTCATCCCTGCAGTCGCTAAGGACTTCATCGCTTGTGGACATAAACCCTTCAGAAGCGAAGGTGACCATAGGTTTAATGATACCGTACGTTGTAAATTTCTCTCTCTCTCTCTCTCTCTCTCTCTCTCTCTCTCTCTCTCTCTCTCTAGAAGGTTCGTAATCGGGCGGAAAATAGCATAGCGATCAATATCATGTTTTCATTCCATTTAATTGCTTTGTGTGACGGTAATTGAGATATTTATAGACTCTCTCTCTCTCTCTCTCTCTCTCTCTCTCTCTCTCTCTCTCTCTCTCTCTCTCTCTATATATATATATAATATGTATGTATGTATATATATATATATATATATATATATATATATATATATATATATATATATAGAGAGAGAGAGAGAGAGAGAGAGAGAGAGAGAGAGAGAGAGAGAGAGAGAGAGAGAGAGATCCGTAGTAGCAGTGCAAAACAGGAAGGAGGATGTGTCTATCGTCTTACCCCTTTTACGACATGTTATTAAAATGGGCATTGTTATCCACACCAGTGTTTACCTGGTCAGCAACACGGCAATTGGTGTATACGTGTGACAGGACAGCTTGATTGGTTCTCGATTGACTTTATCGCCTTTTTACACTGCCATCCTTGAAGTGGCTGCCCTCGGAGTCCTCTCCCCTCATCATTATCACTGAGAGAGAGAGAGAGACCTTACCTTACCTTACAGACCTTACATCTTGTTCGGATTGCCCCAGGTCCCTCAGTGTGAGGCACCTCTAATGTCTATCAGAGAGTTGCTAATGCATCTTCCGGTATATTTTGCATCTTCCAATCTTGGATGGTCTGGGATGCAGCTTAGATATTTGTCGAGCTTATTCTTAGTCACATCAACGCTCACTCCTGATATATTCCTCAGATGAGTTGGCAACGCATTGAATAGACGCTGCATTGTCGATGCTGGTGCGTAGAGAGAGAGAGAGAGAGAGAGAGAGAGAATAGCTTTATTTTTTATAGATTCTTTGCTTAAGTTTAGATATTTAGTATATAATGTAATATAAGTGTGTATAGAATAAAAATGTCTATTATTTAGGGGCAATGTTTTTGAGAGAGAGAGAGAGAGAGAGAGAGAGAGAGAGAGAGAGAGAGAATAGCTTTATTTTTTATTGATTCTTTGCTTAATTGTAGATATTAAGAATATAATGTAATATAAGTGTATATAAAAGTAAAAATATCTATTATTTACGGGCAATGTTTTTTTTTTTTTTTGCATTCTGTTATTTGTGGTATTGTGTCTATCACTGACTATATTATTTATTATTTTCCATCATTAAACATGTCTGTGTGTGTGTATGAGAGAGAGAGAGAGAGAGAGAGAGAGAGAGAGAGAGAGAGAGAGAGAGAGTTGAATATACCGTAAACTTTTACGGATCACATTGATATCGATCTTTTAATTTTAATGCCGGAAGTAAATAGGCTGCTATGTGTGTACCTCAGTCGTATTGGTCATGCTTATTGCAGCACAAGAATAGCATTCGATTTGTCAGATTTGTTCCCGCAAACAACGCTTTTGATTACTTGGATGATATCTCGAGATGTGTGTTCGAGTGATCGCTGTCAGAAAGTAGCAGAATAAAGGATTTTCCTTGATGTTGTTATCAACGTCATTCTTTATAGTCTGAGATTACGTAAGTATATTTTCCAAGTTTGTACGTGCTTCATAGATTTTAAACTTTGGGGTATTAAATGACTTGAATGACGACCTAGATCTGAAAAAGTATGGTCTAATGTTTGCATTATTGCTTACCTAATAGTTTCTTTGGACAAATCTGTATTCCGACCTTTCAGGAATCAAGGAATATTATTTATATTTCATATTTTTATTGTTGCTGTTTGAAGCTTATTCGATGTTGTAACATTGTACGTTGGTAACACTGCACTGCAAGTCTGCTTTTAGCATCATTTGAAACAGTTGTCCGAAAGTTAGGTATGTCGTTCGTAAAGCTTCCTACTCGTAAGTCCGCAAAGATACAGTTTACCGAGTAATATTCATCTTAAAAAATTTGCAGCTGCCTTATAAATAACTTACCTTCATTTCAAACTGCCCATCGCCAGAGATATCTATGTAACAGTCTGCTAATCTAGAGGCTCTTCTGACACAACTGTCAAATATTTTCTGTCTAAGTTCTATAAGCGTGCTACATTTACTTTTAAAATCTTTTGATTTAAATTTACCTCCATTTTGAGTGCGTTCTGTCTTCTCTTTCCTTCTTACAGATGTTCCTCTCGGAGACTTCCTGCAAAGTCAGTTTGTTGACAGTTAATCCCCTTTTGGTCCTGTTGTTGGTAAGGAAAACAAGGGATGACGTTTTTGGTTTTTGCCTCTGAATGAGGTTGGGAAAACACGATTTCTGTCAATACATGTTTGGTACTAGTATTGGTGAATATGCAGATGGACATATATATATGATAATCGTCTGTGAAGTGTATAATATTTTACCCTGACTGCATACCATTTTTTGTTAAGGAATAGGAAAATATGAAATGCCTTTCAAATTTCAACAGTTAAAAATCTGTGTAACACAGTCACAGACACCAGACTCTTTTTCAAATAAGGCATGAAAGTAGTCTCAAAAAGAAGGGAAAAAATAGGAAGAAAGAGCGATGGTGGAAGGAAGAAGAATTCATGTATTGATATCCCTGGAACGGAGGAGAGAGCAGAGCGCTCGGCGGAGATATCATCGTAACATCTTCATGTCAGAAAGTGAATATACCCGATTAGCGGAAGATAAAGCGGGACAGGAAAAAAACGAGCCGCCGACAGATGTGTCTACTTGGACGAGGAGGGGCTACCCCGTGCGAGTGCCCTGCCCTGGGTATTGGTCGGTAGGAGGCGGCCTTCCTTAATATGCAGGTCGCGGGGCACCGGCCAAGCCGCATGATTGATCACAGAGTTGTAATGATAATTACTACTCCAAATAAGGCCCCAGGTCGCATGCTACCATACTTTTGCCTCTCTCTCTCTCTCTCTCTCATTGATAAGCAAGACCAAAGGGAATATTCTCTCTCTCTCTCTCTCTCTCTCTCTCTCTCTCTCTCTCTCTCTCTATATATATATATATATATATATATATATATATATAATATATATATATATATAATATTAATATATATATAGTAGATAAAGGAAGGCATGAACACAGGGAATTTGACATAAGATATTATTCCGACGTTTCCCAATACATTATTGCATCCTCAAAGAATTCTACAATAGATATAAATTAAATGATTTTTAAAAAACTTTTTAAAAATTTTAAAATTAAATAACAATAGTTATCTATAAGTCAGTTTAAAAGGAGACCATATTTAAAACACACAATAATTTAAGTTAAAAAACAAGTTGCATAAATAAAATAAACTATGAAATTGAACATTAATCTACAAGGATTTATTTTTAAAAAAAATATAATAATAATAATGATAATAATGTAATAATAATAACTAAAATAACTAAAGGAAGAGTGGAGCTAACTGCCAAAGCAAAGTCAAGAGTAAAACTGTTGGCAGAAACAAAACGAAAAGCAAACAATAACAGGAACAGGCGTTAGGAACAACAGTAAAGTCAAGATAAAAAAAAAGCTGAACAGCTGAACTGGGTATTTAAAACCGGAACAAGTTGTTTTATTTTCAACGTCTCTAAAATAGATAGGTCTTTAGAGTTGTTGACTATATATATATATATATATATATATATAATATATATACATATATTATATATATATATATATATATAGTATATATATATATATAGATATAATAGTTAATATAATATATAATTCATATATCATTATATAATTATATATATACATATACAAATATGATAATCTAAAGATTGGAGTTCTTGGTCGATTTAAGCTGGTGACGAAGTGTAAGAGGCAAATCATTTCCATAAAATGATTTATAGTATTAATTAATAGTGTAACGGTGCAGTCAAAAAAGACAGCAAAATATCAATAATTTTTCAGTTGAATCAGTCGAAATACATCAAGAACACTATGTCTTCAAATGCATCACTTATTCAAGTTCGTTCCTATAAAGTTTTCTAAATGTATGTAAATGTAAAAATAACAATTATCCTTTTCCCAGTGCTTCACGAAAAATTGCTTCTGATAAATGATATTAATATTAAGACTGACAGTAATATGCTGTGCCGTGCATTGGATGGCATAAATAGCTATACAATTCATATCAGCCGAAGCACCACTCGATAAAACACATCACTGCGGATTTCTTTCCTCCTCATTTTTAAAACTCGCCATAATTTCAACTGGTTATTGTTATGTTGCACGATTCAGAAAAATTAGTTTGTCATTATTTTGTCAGACTCTCTCTCTCTCTCTCTCTCTCTCTCTCTCTCTCTCTCTCTCTCTCTCTCTCTCTCTCTCATTCATTTTATATGTATATATAATGGGGAAATAGGGAGGTTAGTGGATAAAAGAATATTTACTCATTTTTCATAAGGCTTAACACACACACAAACCATATATGTAGCTATATAATTATATAAATATATATATCTCTATATATATATATATATATATTATATAATTAATATAATGTATATATATATATAATATATATATATTAAAATATATATATATAATATACAATTATTATATATATGATATATATATATATAATATTTTATATATCATAATATATATCTGTTATATTCCATATTATGTATATATATATTATTTATTTAATATATATATTATATATATAGATATATATATTTTATCTAGGATATATATATATCTATATATACTATATATATGATATATATATATTGATATATATCAGATCTATAGGCTATATATATATATATTTATATCTATATATAGATAATATATATATATATATATGATATATATATATATATATATATATATATATATATATATATATATATATATAATATAAATATTTAATATTAATAATATATATATATTATATTATATAGATTTATATGTAGGATCTTATATAATATTATGTATAATAATATATATATATATATAATATATATAGCTACATATATGGTTTGAGTGCGTGTGTGAAGCCTTACGAAAAATGAGTAAATATTCTTTCATCCACTAACCTCCCTATTTCCCCCATTTTGACAGAGAGCTATTATAGCATGATAGAAGGGAGGGAAATGTTCACTTCCGACAGAAAATAAAAATGGCGTGGAAACGTTTTAAAGTGGATTAAAAGAACTGAAGGATAAAAAATAAATAATTGACTGACTGGGTGGAACGTCCTGTCAGCTTCCCCTTCATTTTCATGAGAGAGAGAGAAAGAGAGCGAGAGAGAGAGAGAGAGAGAGATTAAAAAGGTAACACTAGGCTCTAATTTTTATTCATTTACTTTGATATGCTTTTGATTGTGGCTAAATTGTAAAGTACTTCAGAGAAGTATATATTCCTGCATACTGTTTAATTCACCATGGGAAACTGATGTTGCTCTTCCCCTTTATCGTTTGTTTAATCTCGTATAGGTAAATGCGTACGCGCACCTAGCAGAATTCATGTATTTATAGTGCTACACTTATGTATAATACATATCAAGTTGCATATCGCTAACGAATAGTCTCTTCAGTATTGTTGCATGGGAGGACTACCATCATACAGTCTATCTATTGTATCTATCTATATATATATATATATAATTAATATATATATATATATTATATATATATATATATTATCCATAGGCAGTTTCGACTGTATCTATTAATGCATACGGATATCACGTTCTACAGGTTAACCCTTCATGACCGATTATTAAGTGTAGATCCTTCAGATCGACATCTAATTATCATTATCTCCCAGCCTCGTCATTTGTGTTTTTAACAGCCTCTCATGATGCTGCTTGAGCATCTGCCAATCCTTTCAGTTTGATCATTATCCTTGATTTCAGATGATGATGTTTTCCCATCATCTGCTTCGCCGCTTTGGATCCCCTCCCTCTTTTATCAGTGACTCGTCCCCAGGGCCATCTTTCCTCCCCATCCATCCTTATCACCATCAACATCATTGTTTTTTCTACAATTTTTTCCCCTCTGTATCCTTCGCACCTCCCCCTGGTATACTCACTCCCTCCTCCTCCTGTCTAACTCCCACCTCCCGCTCCCCCTCCCTCCCTAACCTCCCTCCCCTCCTCCTGTCTAACTCCCCCCCTCCCTCCCCTCCTCTCCCTCCTCCTGAGACCGAGAAGTATCATTAGGATCCGAGGATGTTGTTTTGCTGGTGGGACATGAGTGACGGATTAAAGCCTCGTAATGGCCGGGCCCATCATCAAAACAAACAAAGCGTGCGTCAGTGTCGGTGGTAATAGCGTAGGATACCCCTCCTGGGGTAACCCCAGCAAGGATAGACCCTCCATCCCTTCTCTTCTTCATTCTCTCCTCCTCGCATGCTTGCTCTTACACCCTCCCCCCCTCCTTCTTTATCTCACCCCCTTCCTAACTTACCAGCTCCGGTGTTAGTGATATAACACCCCTCCCTCCCTCCCTCCCTCCCTTTCAAATCCCGCCGTGCACATCATAGCGGTTGCAGCATTGCACTTGCCTAAGAGCCTTCGGGAATGGAAATTGAAGTATTTCCACTGCTTGATGAATATGAAAGTGATACAGGAAAAAACAATAGGAATGAAAGAAAATAAGGAAAATCAGTTAAGAAAGGGAACTGGAAATGGCATAGGAAATAATGATGGTGATAAAAAACTAATAAAATAACTGTTGCGTTGTTTTAGAATTTATTTGCTAGCGTAAGTAGCTGTTGCAAATTCTTCTTACTTCCTAAGTGTGCAGAGGTCGGCCGGAAACCGACAGAGCGAACGAGCAGACATTTTTACTGATAAGTTTTTTTTCTTTTAACCAAGAATGAAGGTATTTGGATGATTGCAACATGTCAGAGACAGTGGAGGAAAGTGCAGCTTATATTCTATAATTGGGAGTCATTAGTCGGTGCAACATCTTAAGTGCAGGTTATTTATTGAGAATTAAAATGACAGTATATTGTGCGTAATTTGAAGGCATGTACATTTATACACTATTTGTAAATGCTTGTAGGCGTGCATCCACTTTTCCTGGTAGTGATGATTCAGAGAGAGAGAATTGTGTAGTCCTCTCTCTCTCTCTCTCTCTCTCTCTCAAGCGCGCGCGCACATACACGTACTTATATATCTCTCTCAAGGCGCGCGCGCACATACACACGTACTCATATATATATATATATATATATATATATATATATATATATATATATATACATATATATATATATATATATATATATATATATATATATATATATTAATATATATGTGTGTGTGTGTATGTGCGCGTGTGTGTGTGTGTGTGTGTGGCGCGCGCGAAATTTTCTGTTTGTGGTCTGCAGTTCATGATATATCCTTTCTGCTTTGTTGATTTGAGGCAATTGTTTTACCACCAAATTTGTGTACGCCATTATTGCCGGTCAGCTATTAAGTGCGGAGATTTTATCGCTTGAGTGCACCATAATTCCGAATCATATGCTCTCTTGCTGACCCTTTAGAATCAGCGCAGTTTCAACGATGATTCAGGGTTTGTGTATTTTAAGGTAGTTGTGGTCTTAGTGATTGAGATTAATAAATGATATTGATATGTTGTACGACTTGCTGTTTTTACGGAGCAGTCTGTTTTCTATAGTGTGGGAGCATGTTGGACAACTGTTTATAGTGGTATTATCCTCTGGTGGGTTTTTCCTCGTAAAAGAAAGAAAGAAAGAAAGAAGAATTCGGATTGATGTCCTTGGAGAAACCATGTCACCATGTCTTCCTGTTCTCGAGCTCTTACGCTACTTTTTGTAGGTTTGCATTGTCTTGTCCTTCAACGCCACCTTCCTTATTTTCATGTCTCTTGGAACGTTGTCGCCGTCTCGCTTGTTGATTTTATTTGTGCGCGGGATCTCACTGCTTTTTGGTAGTCCTCTGTGTCAGCCCCCCCCCCCCTCCCCTCCCCCCCTTGGATTCTGATTCTTGTTTAGTTACGATACCCGTCGAAAGATCATATGGGAACAGAAGGGAAATTTAAAATTTGGACGAGGAAGATTTTTTTTTTTTTTTTTTTTTTTTTTTGAGAAGTATATCATTGGCTGTCACTGCACTCGCCTGGGCTCTCTAGTAGAAGACATAATGATTACGTGCCAGATTGTCGTTCATACGAGTCCCGTGGGATGACCCAGTGGCCTGTGATTAGGATTGTTTAATCGAATGGGCCTTTTGCTCTCTTCCGCTTCTTCTCCCCGGTTTCTTCTTCTCGCTCGTCCGTGTTCTCGTCCGATGTGTTTTCTTAGGCCCTTTGTGAATTGTGCAAGGAAAATGAGGGGTTTTGTGGGAGTCTTGGGTGTTCGAATTTCCCGGGCAAGTCGTGTTGACAAATCGGCGGACGCTGATTGGTTGACAGTGGGGCATTACTGTGACGTGTAATGAGCGGGTTGGCCGTCCCACCTGTCATGGTGCGCGCGCTCAACCGTTACTTATTTCCTTCGTGGTTGCCCTCTAAATTGTTTTCAAAACTAATAATCAGTCGATACCTATCATCATAATTGCGGGGTGCATTTGAGAGCGATCATACGATGATAATGGGGAAACGGTGAAACTGATACGCCTTAAGTACACACACCCATAAACGGTGAGCATGTGTGTATGCTTCGGGTCAATCTCACCACCGGGCACTATTGAAGCCGTCAGCGAGATGTATTGGATCGCTTTATTTCAGAGGCCAAACGACGCATTCAGAGCTCACTGCCTCCTGCAATACTGTAACGCTGCGCTTTATGTTAATGGAAGTGGGTGGGTTTGGGACTGGGAGTGACTGCACTGGGGCCATTCAACCTCTTGTTCTTTTAAAGGTTAATGCGAAAGGGAACGCGACTGTTCAGTCAACAAGATTCCGAGATTGTTTTTTTTTTCTTCTTCTTTTTACTGGTAAAGCTTCACGATGGCAAAAAGAATTTACCTTTCTAAAGTCACGCCTTCGCAAATGAGTGAGCATGTTTATTACCCCGTAGCAGCAGTGTGACCTTGTAAATGAAATTGGCCGTTGCGTTGTAATTGAAATGCTTTTCTTTGGCTTGTGGCTGTGGGACACGCAACGCAACGGCGTTGCTGGCCAGACTTCATTGATAATGAAATGAACCTGACGTATCTCGGTCATGCGATGTCCCGTTGGTGACACACACATCCTTTTTGTGGCGGTGATGACTTTTGTATTTCATATCCAATCTTTCTCCTCTTTTCTTCTCATTTCCCGTTAGACCCGAGTTTATGGTGTTAGGGATCAAAGTTAAGAAAATTACATTCCACAATGACGTTAACTTTTGTTTCTAGAAACTTATTTACAGCCGCCAAAGGACATGAAAATAACGATGCAATTGATAACGCGTCTTATTGTTGTAGTAATAACAATGATGGTAATAATGCTCGCGGTTGATAGTTAGCAGTTAACTGGCTGATCATCGGGTCAGTTGAATTAAGGAGTGTAGGGTCGAACGATACATAATAATGGATGACCTCCTTTGCAACAAAAGCCTCGTGCTCCCTGTGAATAACCAACGTAGGGGGAAAGGAGGGAGCGTGTCATGATTAACTCTTATGGCCAGTGCCCATTGATCTGATGGAGAACTGAACCTTTTAGAAGAAATAAGGCTGTGGCATAATGATAATACTGCTCTCTCTCTCTCTCTCTCTCTCTCCTCTCTCTCTCTCTCTCTCTCTCTCTCTCTCTCTGAAGGAGATGAAACATGAGGTTGGATCACGCGACTTGAAGCATTTATCAACAGTGCTTTGCCTTCGCAGTATATTTGCTTTGGATACGGAGACAAACTTTGGAAATAGTCAGCTTTCTGTTTATGTATCCACTTATCAATTTACTTCATGATAATCACTGTTGCTGGGATGATATATCATTGCACAAAAGGTTGTATTTGGCAAATACACACACACACACACACACACACACACACATATATATATATATATATATATATATTATATATATATATATATATATATATATATATATTGTGTATAAAGATATTTGTTGTGAGCGATATATCTAACTTAGTGTAAATAGGAGTAAATTGTAGGTAACTGATGTATTGATGTTAGAAGTAAATGTTCCGCTCAGTTATGGTTTTTTTGCTGGAATATATTTATTTGTTGTCTCATTTATTTACCTCTTGTCTTTTACATAGCAGGACGTTATTCTTGGAAAATATTTAGGTGTTTAAAGACTGATTTTATAATGCATCGCTAGCATACTAATATATATTAAAAAATCCAATTGAAAATAACGTTGAATATTTTGTTGACAGAATCAGGGTAGCCGCTATGTATAGAAAACGGCTCTTTATATGCAGTTAAAGTCAAGAGTTTATATTATAGATAGATCAAAGCTTAGAGCACAGCCATTAAATAAATAGAGAAGAAAGTTGAAAGTGTAACATGACATATTTTTCTCTTACACCGTGCGAAGAAAACTCCCTCTCTACTCCGCTCAGTGAACTCCCTTTCCCGTTTTTTTTTTTTTTTTTTCTGTCTGGTAAGTCGTTGAGAAGATATAAGAGGTCGTCATCGAAATGGCTAATTTTGTGCTGATCTGCATCAGTGAGATATTTGGCTTAATGGCTATGTTCTGCATTGTGGATAGATGAACCATGTCGGCTCACATTTAGCCCGAGAAGAAGAGGAGGAGGAAAGAGAAGTCTGATCTGGTAGAGAGATCTGCTTTGAGGCAGAGGTCGGCGATTTCCATGTCGGGGACGTCGTTAGTTGACTGGTGATACAATTATGAAAGTGATTAATAATATTTTGTTGTATTTTTGCCCTTGAAAACCAGTTTAGGCCTCCTCTTTGCATGTTAAGGGACTCCATTTTAGAGAAACATCTTTTCTCGCTCGTTAGGAAGTAAAATCCGCTTGATCCTCTGTTCACCCCATCCAATCTTTCCTTTGCTTTAGCTCCTGACTTTTCTAGCGCGAAGAACTTGTCAGAATGCAAATGTAGATTACTTTGTACTACAACTGCTTCAGAGAGGTCTTTAATGCGCACACATACAATATATGTGCGTTTATGTGTGTGTCGTGACAGCGATAAAGAATTTTTTTTTTTTTTTTTTTTTTTTAAAGTCTCATTTTAGCAAAAACAGTTTTTTTCGATATCAAACTGTAATGGTGATGGCTGTGTATGACACTGAATAGTACGTAGTAAGGCATTTCAGTCGGCCGCAAATGAATTGGAATAAAGTCATTTGGGGGCAAGTGTTTGTGCCCAAACCGACTATAAGCTAGAGTAGGGCAGCGGAGCCAAATGAAGAAGACCTTGCCTCCCCGACTTACCCAGCAACCCATCCTGTCCCATTACCCCATGCTCCATCTTCTCCCATCATCTGGCTAATAAACCAACAGACGTTTTTATACAAATAACTCCACTGTGTCCGTCACACAAACCACTACTGCCGCCTCCTCCTCCCCCCCACCATACAGACCCTCTTCGCACCAACACGGGGCTCCCCTACCGGTGGCGTTGACAAGCAGTTTGGGGCAAGAGAGTGTTTCGTTTCCCTGGACTTTATGGCCTTTTGACGCAAGTCCACAGGAGGACTGGTGGAAGGAAAAGTGGGACTTGGCGTGTTTTTCATCCGTTTGATTTTTATATGTGATGATGCATTGCATACATGACATCAGTAAACGCCCATGGAATTCTGCCGCTTATGCGTGTAATTAGATGGAGTATGTGAGGGAGAGTCAGTTCGTAACAGCTTCAGAAGAGAGAGAGAGAGAGAGAGAGAGAGAGAATAATGTCAATACGTATGTACATCTTCAGGCTGATATATATAATGTGTGTTTGTGTGTATATATATGTAACTGAATCACGAAAATTTGGAATTTGATGAATATATAAAGGCAAAAGCCACGAAGATAAGTTAAACAAAGGAGTACTCATTCGTTTCACGTTCCTTCGTCATTTGTCATTTGTCGTTTATAGTTATAATATATATATATATATATATGTATATATATATATATATATATATATATATCTATATACACACATATATATATACTACTATATGTGTGTGTGGGTTGTGTATCTCTCTCTCTCGTTCTCTCTCTCTCCTCTCTATAATATATATATTATATATATATATATATATATATATAATATATATATATATATATATCTAAAGACAGTTTCCAGGTTCGAGTCTCGGGCGAGGACGAGCGGATGGTTCGGTTCAGTTAAGAATTCACTGTGCTTCTGTTGACCTTAATAACTGAATTGGGTATCTGATAAAGAGATAACAATGTTGGTCGCATCCAGGGTTAAAAAGAGCATTGGGAAGGCAGCCTCATTCTAAAAGAGCTTGTTTCGAACCGGAAGCCCCGCTGCTACTGGTTCCAGTAGCAGATTGGAACGTGTATACACACACTACACACACACACACACACACACACACACACACATATATATATATATATATATATATATATAGTATATATATATATATATATATATATATATATATATATATATTTATAATTATATACATACTACGAGTAATATGTATATATTTGTAAATATATATATGTATACATGTATATTATTATATGATTATATATATATATTTTTATATATATATATGGTATGTATGTATGTATGTATGTAGATATATATATGCCATATGGTGTTAACGACTCTGATAGATGGATATGCTTTTATATATAGTAGGACATAGAGTGTAATTCAACACAATGATGGCGGTGCAGGAGAGACAGAGAGAGGCGCTAAGTAAGATGGGTGTCAGTGCAAGTTTGTTTACAAGGGCCGGAGAGAGAGACAGAGAGAGAGAGAGAGAGAGAGAGAGAGAGAGAGAACGTCACCGGAGCGAATGAAGATGTAATCAAGATGCTGAGATAAGAGCTCATCTGTTGCATAAGAATGAAGGATTAAACCGGTAGAGTACTATCGTCTGTCATCTATTCAAGATGGATCGATATTCGATTTACTTTTGAATTAAGAAGGTGAAAGAGTTGTGAAATATCTTTTAATGACATGATGGCAAGACACATTTCGGCGCCCGTGTATATTATATGTTTGTACTTTTTTTTTCGTTTTTTTACAACAAGGGGCATGTTTTATTTAGCACAAAGATTCATCTCATGAAACTTAATATCAAATGTTTAGGGTGTTAGTGATTCTGTGTATGCCTGTTTCACTTACCAATAGTAGAGTACTTCATAACATTTAGTGTCATTTAAACACCGTATCTGCATGCACTTGCCCACACACACACACACACAGACACACACATATATATATATATGTATATATATATATATAATTTGTTTATAAATATATGCATTTGTGTATTTATATATGTATATATACATATGTATGTACATAAACATGTGTTAAGGATCATGTGAACTCCCAAGATACCAAACCGTTTTATATTTGTGTGGACTATTTGTTAGGGGGTACATTAAAACTCCTTTTTGGCTGATGCAGTTGATTAAAACCGTACATTCGATACGAATTCCGGTTAACGCAAATTAAAGAGAGAGATTTTTTTACATAGCCATGAGTAACGACCTCATACATTACAGTGGAAGGTGGCATGTTGATGCTTATAATGACAGACAACGGTAACGAGCTCCATTGAATGATTACCAGTCTGCTGAACCGCGCATTTCATTGTAGTATTCTTCTTCTCCTTACTTTTTTTATTGCATGTTGTATATGGCTTTATAGTAGTTCTTTTATTTGGAGATCGGATTCCTGCGTGTTTCCGCTGTGCGTTTCGTCTCTGATTCGTTCGTGGGCACGAAAAGCGAGAGAATTATTATATGTCTTTATACTGAGCTTATGTATCTTGAGCTTCATTTCAGCCTGGATTGATGTTTGTGGATACATTATACATGCATTTATATCATTCATTCACAAAGCAATTCTGTCTGAACCCTGTCAGAAAATCATATAGGCCTCATGCTTATTACGATGCGGTCGTGAATTATGGCTTGACAAACTATATCCTAAAAAAAATTTTCGATTTCACAATAAAGCTCAAAGAGGAGGAATGAAAGTTAGATGGCTGAACAGTGGGAAAAATAATACCATGAGAGAAATTGTGGATCATCCGTAAGTAGAAGTGGTCATGATGTTATGGCGTTGGAGATGGCACAGACATGTCCTTGCAACACCGTGGAGAGAAGCGTGATATTGTCAGCTGGGCTTCATTGGACACCGAAAGGCGTTCGAAAAACTAGAACTACCTAGTAGGCTAACTATGAGACGTTGGGAAGTAGGATGGAGGCGAGAGGAGACTGTGAAAGTGAAAACACCTGAAGACATGAGTGTCAGAGTCCCATGGAGACCATTAGGGACGCATGACGTAGGAGAAGATGACGTCTATGAAGTACCCAGTTGTGCTGTCAGCAAATAGGTTGGCCAGTGACCCTTCCCTTTCAGAGCGAGACAGCAAGCAATTAAGCGTTCAGAATGCTATTATGGAGGTTACATAATTCCGTGGTTAATTATTTTTGAGTTCCATACGGTTATGACTTTACTTTTTTCTTGCCTTATCTGGTTGATGGGCAGTTTCTTCCTGGGAAAGGGAGGGGTTTGGATCGTAAAAGACAGCTTCCTGTCACCTGTGCTGGTGGTAATTGTTGTATCACGGGATATATAGTGAGCACATAATTATACCGTTTACTATATATATATATATATATATATATATATATATATATATATATATATATATATCATACATACATATATATGTGTGTGTGTGTGTGTGTGTGTGTTTTGTGCGCGTGCTAGTGTGCATTTTATACACACACGTGTGTCTGTGGTTGTGTGTGTGACTTGAAAGAAAAAAGGCGAGATTCACTTCAACGGCCATCGGTTTATTACTGAAACTAAATATTGAAATCTTTCCCCAGATCAGCGGCTTTATACACCAATACCAAAAGCCCCATCACCAGAAGGTCTACTGCAACCCACACACACACACACCACACACACACACTGTACTCTCCGTGAATTTCAACATATACCCCATGTCACCAGCTTATTCTGTATTCTCTCCTCATGACCAAACACCGGGAAATAAATGAAAATTTTAAGCTATGCATTGCATTGTATTCTAACTTTTATCTCCCTTGAAATCTTCGTTTGAGAGTTGTGATTAATCTGTAAGTCTTGCGGCAATCGCCCTCTCGGTTTAAGTTGACACTTTTTTGTTTAACTTAATCCTTTAGATTGTCGGCTCACAATACTTTCATACACTAAAATTTTAGCTTCAGGTTTACTGTGATCGGCATCATCATTCATCTTCTCATCATCTGTTAAATAATCTGCCAGATACCAATATGAAACTTTTCTCTGTGTATTGCCGTCATGGTGTTTTTCTCTCAGCAGACATTTTCATCTTTCTCTTCTTACAAACTACAGAGTTATTTCACCAGTCTCCTTAGCTGCTCATCTTACGACCTGTCGATGGTAGGGTTTCATTTGCAAATATTACATACTGCAATCCATTCAGAGCCACTTTCCATATCCGCAAGCTGGCACTTGTCTCCAATCGAGCCCTACATTGATAAACAGCCACTTGAACACTTAATCTGTCATCCGAAGTACATAGTCTAGCACAAGATTGAATTTCACAATAATGTCCTCGAATTATGCCTGCAGATTACTTTCTACACCATGCACCCCCAACACACAACTCGCTTTACCTACCTTACAACTGTATCTACTGTAATCCCAAAAATGTCAGTAGCGTTTTACTATTCAATTTTATAAATAGGCTCTTTACATCATCCTCATTTACAATTACAAGCATTCTCGGATTTAAAGTCACCATACCCTCTCTTATATCAATACTATAGTCTGAATACTGAACTGTGTAAGAAGCATCTCTCCGTTTGTATCTACTTGTAGGACCCGATTCAATTTCATATTTCACCTCACATTGACTTCCCGTCAGGACAGCTGCACATGTACCAATAGTTATTACACAAACTCAGTAATCAGTAATTCATGAAGTCTCATCTTTCGCTCTTTGTTTTCCTTGACATTCTTCTTCTTCCTTCTGGCCTGCAACTGCAACTTCACCAGACCTTTCATCACATTAGCCTGCAATGTGCCTTTTTTCAATTCTTCCTTCTTCTTAGCCTATACCCGTAAACATTCCCTGTTCCCCATTGAACAGGCCGTTGAATTTTGCCGACTCTCCGCCCGTCTTCAGGCTATTTGATGTGTATAAGAAGATCTAGTTCTTTTCTGTATATCCTCGTTTACGGCTGTTTTATCAGACTCGTTTTAAGAAATGATGATATAACGAGACAGATCACTCTTATAAGTAGACGGTGGGTTTGCCCCAAAATAAACAGAATGATAAAATGTGTTACATTTTATCACTTTCCCGTGAATTTGGTATGTCAGGAGAGGTCAGTCTGAAAGTAATTTTGGAGATGAGGGCAGTCGCATTAATGATTGTTTTGTGGTTATGGAGACCCGTTAATTTTGAAATTTGTTTAATAATTAACTCATTGTCTGGTAAGCGCAGTGGAGAATTTCTCATGGTTTACAAATAATGTAAACCATTATTTAGAACAAGTACAGGTTACTATACTCTGTTTTTTTTTCCATCTGTCCATCCGCCTGTGGTGGTCGCGCATGGTAACACTGCGTCCCGGGCTTTAAATAGTTACGCTATTGTAAGTTTTAGGTAAATAAAAGGATATCTTGGTGTACATTTGCAACTGAAAAGCGTTTTAATAATTTACTGTTTGCGAATTACACCGTTAATATTCGAAATAGGATGTTATTTAAAGCCCGGGACGCAGTGTTACCATGCGCAAACACCACAGGCGGATGGACAGATGGAAAAAAACAAAGTATAGTATTTCTTCATTTGCGCAGAGCAACGTTGAAAGACAGTGAGTTCTCTTCTTGGATATAAATTACACGTGGAAGACATGCTTTACCATTCGACACGCAAAACTGATATTAATACACATCACTTTGCTTCTTTCCGAGTCAGAGAAAAAAGGAAGAAAAGCTTTCACGGTAATCTTAAAATATGCAAATACCCGTCAAGCTATTTTTACGCCTCAATTAGATAATTTTCCTTTTGTGAATTAGAAACAGCGTTTTGCTCTTCTTGGGACTGATAAAACAGCGAGATGACAGCTGCAGGTGCGCTCTCTCTCTCTCTCTCTCTCTCTCTCTCTCTCTCTCTCTCTCTCTCTCTCTCTCTCTCTCTCTATGACATATTCTTTATTTTCGTAATCATATGATTTTTAAACTTAATACGTTCAGTGCTTTCCATGTAGGTTTCGGGACTGGAAATGACGTTTTATTTTTCCATTTAGCGAGAAAAATGTAGAAACAAAAGCGAAGTTTTATTTTTCCATTTAGCGAGAAAAATGTAGAAAGAAAAGCGAAAAAATAATTTCGTGTTTTGTAAACTCTTGAAACGCGAGGGAGAGGAGATTTTATGCCATGCGTTTAGGAGGTTGCCCTGTATTACACCATTTAAGATTATTACTTCTCTCTTGAGTTTTTGTATGCTTCAGTGAATATAAAAAAACTGGGAATACCAACGACCTGTCTCTGCGTAGTTGCCTAAACTCATGATTGGTAAGCAAACTTGTCGCAGCCATAAATGACTACAACTCTTGTGTACATTACCTGGATCAGTAATGTGCGATTAAAACTCTGTGAAGCACATTTACCCACCATTAGCCAGTATAAACGAGAAGAATAAATTGCTGTTATTAGATAAGTTAAAAAGATTAATGTTTGTTAGCGGAGTAACGTAAACATCGACAAATTTCCTCGAGTCGGAATCGTTAAATCTCGTGTAACATCGTCCAGCCTGCTCGCCCTCCTCCTCCTCCTCCTCCTCTCCTCCTCCTCCTCCATCCTCCTCCTCCTCCTCTCAGGATTATCTTGGCAAATTACCACTCGAGGATCAGCTCTCCGCGCACGGTATTGTTTACCACAATTAATTAGTTAATTTCTTTCGCATTAACGCTGGCTCAGGCAAGAGCATGACTGCGTTAAGTATGCTGGTAAAAGCAGTCATTAAGGAAGGGGGAACCTCGACCTCCACCTCCCCCACTGCTCTCTCTCTCTCTCTCTCTCTCTCTCTCTCTCTCTCTCTCTCTCTCTCTCACAGTAACAAAAATCGATGAAATATCATTATTATTATAAGCAACATTAAATAAAGGCTCCAATTTATGCGGTAATTCCATTGTGCGTATATAATATATATATATATATATATATATATATATATATATATATATATATATATATATATATATATATATATATCTATATATAACGAACGATAGTGAGACATTGGTGATGATGGTGAGGGTGCTGACGACGATGGGCCAGAGTAGGTCCAGTTCGCGTGCTGACTGCGGCTTGGCTGTCATGGGGCTGTCAACAGATAGACGTGCGCGAAACCCAAAAACAATCATACTTGGCCCGACACGAACCTCCAGGCCCGCCTTTGCCCCGCCCCGTACCGAGCGCGGTCTCTCTCTCTCTCTCTCTCTCTCTCTCTCTCTCTCTCTCGTGCCTTTGCGCATTTTCGTTTGAAATCTGAAGCCTGTTTTATCTGACTAGGGACACCATCTTTCCTTTAATATCAGGATTCTCTCTCTCTCTCTCTCTCTCTCTCTCTCTCTCTTCTCTCTCTCTTCTCTCATAGTTTATTAGAAATTATTTGCACCTCGCCAACTGCTCCGTTTTATCATTCTCTCTCTCTCTCTCCTCTCTCTCTCTCTCTCTCTCTCTCTCTCCATAATAAGATTCCTGTCTCCCTCGACTTATTTTCTTGATGTCATTTTTATGACAGATATTCACATTGATATTCCAGTAGCAATCGGTGTCATATCCAAGTAAGAAAGAAAAAAGACGACGGGAAACCTCCGTCTCATGTTGATTCCTTGTTGTTTTTGTTCGTTCTTTTTGTACTGAACTCTTCAGATATTTGTTGTGGTTTAATTTTCTTCAAGATCCTGGTGCTAATGTGTCTTACTTTCCATGTTTTCCTCATGTAATAATGAGTGATGAGAAGATATTCTCATCAGAGTTTTTTTGTAGGTGTATATTTCGTTCGTGTGAAAGTTGATTTCTAAATAGCTCAGTTTTCTGTTGATGTGGTATTGTATTTTTTCATCTACTGTACAGAACTTTGATTTGTTTTCCCTATCGGTTACGGCCTCATATTATTCCGTGGTAGCTTACTACAAAAGTTACCGTTGGTTTTAGGAACGTTCATAGTTTTGATTATTGAGTGAATATAGGTTTAGCCATTCGCGGTGTTTCTAAGTATCAGTTGCAGAATGCTGTCAAGTCTAAGGATACAAGCTATTAGAAAAATTGCAGTGGTTATTGGCTCTCTCTCTCTCTCTCTCTCTCTCTCTCTCTCTCTCTCTCTCTCTCTCTCTCTCTCTCTCTCTCTCTCTCTCTGTTAAGCCGTCTCCTGTCATCAGTCTTAGATGACGTTAGATGAATTTAATTTATAACGTTCTCTTTAAGTAAAAGGTCAATGTAGATCAAATTTTAAAAGAAAATGCTGTTATAAAATACGTTCGGCTTTTGTAGGGCTCCCTTCTCTAGTATTACAGTATCTCAAGCTTTAACTTTTTTTTTTAATATGATACAATATTAGTTAAACTGTGTAACTCTAACTAATAGAGTTGAATTAGTCAAACTATCCATCATTGCGCTGATTTCTGAATCTGTAATTATCAGTGCAGGTTGGTTATTTTGTAACTCACTTTCATTCCTTTTCATTCATAACAAAAGTACCTTCCATATAGAAAAGGAACAACGACGTTGTTAGTCGTTTCTCCTTTCCTTTTGAAGATACCAAGCGATACCTTGCCGATGTCCAAGTACAATAAGGCTTTCGTGCTACCAGGCCAAGGAAAGTGCCCTTGGGAGAGCAATCACACGGCCATCAATATCGTAAAACAATGTCCTAATGAAATCGTCTGTGCAAAGGAGCACAAGACTGAGGAAAGTAAGTCATTTAGGTTACCTGATTGCTGGTACTCCTAGGAGCTCCCGTTGGAGAGGTCACGGGTGGGGTGGGGGGGGGGGGGGTGGGGGCTTGGGAGTACATCCCATCCTCTCCCCTTCCGCCTCCCCTGGTTTTAAGCAGTAATTGCTTCGTGCGTACGTCTGCCGAGGCTCCGTCACGCTGCTAACGTCAGCCCTAGCTCACGTTTTTCTTTGTCTAAAGGATTTGGTTCTGAAATTGACCCTACACCAGTATCAAGGGTTTGTGGTGGTCGGTTTGGAGTCTAATTTGGTGCTTAAAAACAGAAGAGGAAAGGAGGACGCTCTCAGGCCTTCGGAATGCCTCGCCTTTATCTGCTGCATTTTTCGAGAGGGAAAATTCATGACGTTTCTGAAAGAGAGTTTATGTAATATATCTATTATATATCTATTATATATATAATATATATATATATATATTATATACATATATATATATATATATATATGTGTGTGTGTTGTGTGTGTATGTATGTATGTATATGTATATTGTGACATACACCGTGACATGTTTATTAAGCTACAAAAATCAATGAGTATCCAATTCGCTATACCGAGGGGTAACTTTCACTCAAGTTATATATATATATATATATATATATATATATATATATATATGTATATATACATATATATATATATATATATATATATATATATATATATATATATAACTTGAGTGAAAGTTACCCCTAGGTATAGCGAATTGGATATTCATTGATTTTTTGTAGCTTAATAAACATGTCACGGTGTATGTCACAATATATATATTATATATATATATATATATATATATATATATATATATATATATATATATATATATATATATATATATAACATTTGTGTGTGTATGTGTGTGAATTGGCGTGCATGTATATTATACATACGCACAATTGTATGTATATTATATATATATATATATATATATATATATATATATATATATATATATATATATGATGAAAATGTTATCACATCACCCCCATGATTTCATATACACACAAACATTAAGCTATAAATGTCGCTTCATATCCAATTCGCTCTGCCTCGGGAATAATACCGAAGGGGAATTACAATTGATGAGTGGTTCTTTCACCTCACAAAGTCGAACTACCGAACAATGTGAATCAACGACGTTCAGAGAACTAAAGTTGATTGATATAAGAGTGGTAGAGGACCGCGTGAAATTGAGAATGTCTGTGGGAGGGACTATAGTGGCGACTTAACGAGGGCAATTACGAGGTTGACGAATAGAAAAACACCCGAAGTTGATGGGACTGCATCTTGCTTGGGTATTGTGGTAACAGTGGGATTGATTGGCAGATCAGCGTTTGTAAGATGTCTGATTAAAGGCAGTGCTTCGAGGACGCTAATTAGAAGGATAATAATTCTATTTTATAAATAAAATGACTATACTCGGTTTTTTCCATCTGTCCATTCGCCTGTGGCATTTGCGTATGGTAACACTGCGTCCCGGCCTTTAGATAGTTACATTCAGCTTACATTCAACAATAATAATAATATCCCATTTCGAATATTAACGGTGTACTTCGCATACAGTAAATTATTAAAACACTTTTCAGTTGCAAATGTACACCCAGATATCCTTTTATTTACCTCAAACTTACACATAGTGTAACTATTTAAAGCCTGGAACGCAGTGTTACCATACGCAAACACCACAGGCGGATGGCCTGATGGAAAAAAACAGAGTATAGTTATTATAACGCATAACGTTACTTAGTATGCCGGGGAAGTTTTATGGTGAGTTTTTCGATGAAAAAGGTAGACAGATCAGATGGAAATGAGTTCCTCGGTGGCGTGGTCGGTATGGTGTTGGAGGGCCACCTCGGTGGCCGCGAGTTCGATTCTCGGCCATTCCATTGAGGGGTAAGAGATGTGTATTTCTGGTGATAGAAGTTCACTCTCGACGTGGTTCGGAAGTCACGTAAAGCCGTTGGTCCCGTTGCTGAATAACCTCTGGTTCCACGCAACGTAAATACACCATACAAACAAAAACAGATGGAATGAGGGCCCTCATTCATAGGGGTAAGAACAGTGTAAGACTAGGAAGGAGTGTGTGGATCAAATGTTTTATGTCGAGTTTTGACATAACTGATGGTGTGTGGTAAGCTATTGGCTACATTTTTCAGTGATGAAGTTGTTGAGGCATATCAGAACAAGTAGACAGGAGAGTGCCTGGTTGGGTGCGAAAGCAGCTCGTAGTTAGGTATATATTTTTCATATCTTATTGAATGAAATTATGCGATAAGTCAGAGAAATGAAATGATCCGTAAGTGCAAATTGTGGGAAATGAGTCTTAAATGGCGTGTTTCGAGCAATGATGTTTGCTGATGATCCATTGTTCTTTAGTGATTATGAGAAACTGATGGAAGTGTTGACAGTAGAAAATTGTCCAGTGTAAATGGTTTCAGAGGAGATCTGAAGGCGAATGGATCCCATGAATTTTTTGAAGTGTTGAAATGAAGAATAATGGAAGCTTTTGATTCCTGTAAGCAGTTGGTAGTAAACATGCTAGTATCATGACAGAAGAGTTGAGTCTTATAATTGGTTAAGCTAGAGAAGTAGAATGGATTGGCAAGATTGGCAGACTTGGAATACCAATAGAAGACGAGATGGAATGTATACAGGGTCAATTAAGTCATCCCTCCTTTATGGAAGTAAAGTGTAGAAGTTGAATGCAAGTGAAAAAAAAAGGCTGAAGTTTTTGAGATTGTCTGCTTATATGTGCGAGAGGAATTGAAAGGGTAAGATATGTGGAGATATGCATAAGCGTAAAGGGCTAAGGCAAGGGAAGGAGGGAAAGAGAATACCCAGTAGATGCTGTATGGAAGTGAATGCAAGTTAATGAGCCTTCTGTTTAGGCTTGTTTGTATAAGTCGTTTGCACAGAGGGTTCATGTGTGAAATTTGAATTTAAGGTACATAAGGGAATAACTACAACATTGTGTTTTCTCTGGAGTCATCCTTGCAAAGGGGAACTGGTCCACGCACACAAATTTTATATATATATATATATATTATAATTATATATATATAAAAATATATATATATATATATATATATTATATATTATATATATATATATATATATATATATATATATATATTATATATATATATATATATATATATATAAATGTATGTAGGTGCGTAGTGTTCACTTTTGAGTGTTATAATATGTTACATCAGTGCAAGACTATAACTAAATAACTAATTGAATATTTAGCCTGAAAAGCATAAATCTGAATGTTGGATATATATATATATATATATATATATATATATATATATATATATATATATATATATATATATATGAATTAGCTACAAACTTCCTTTAATACCCAGTTCGTTCTACTTCGTATATAATATATTTTTCTTTAAGAAGGTTACAAGGAATTCGCCGTTCATGGGCTCGAACCACGGAAACCGAGAATTCATGACGTACAGTTGACGCCTCAGTCCATACGGCTATCAAGTGACTTCCTCATCAACTAAAAAAATAAATCCCCTTCGGTTGACATACATGTATGAAAATATATTAATTCCGAGGTAGCGTGAATTGGATGTTAAAGGACATTTTTAGCTTAATGCTTATATACACATACATACATATATATATTTTTTATATATACATATACATATACACGTATATATTGAACTGTAAGCAGCTTCCGCAGTGGCTCGTACTGTAGAACTTTGTGGATTAATTCCCATTGCGGACAAGTTCCATAGCATTAGTTACTTCATCTGGCGATGGAGTAGTTCAATACATGAAGCCCAAGAGTAAGTCCACCGCCAGGAACAATATGCACCTCGTCCTTAATTCCCAGCGCCTGTGGGCGGCGGTTCATTACGAGCAGCGTTTACTTTGGGCGACAGTAATGATAATCTTGACGATGTGAAACCTCGGCCACTTCTTGCATTTCTTCCTCTGAAAACGATTTGAGAAAATTAATCTTTTTGTCCAACAATTTATGTTTCCGGGCCTTCTGTGGGTCTCGCCTCATGTAACCGGACGCATGAATCAATTATTTATCATCGGTTGCATTATATCAGGTATAATTATCTTGTAGCTTTTTTTTCTGCGCAGAAGCAAGATTGATAAGTAGTCCTTTTGCGCTTTCTTGATTAAAGGGATCGTTGTTGCGGTGAGCGCTGGATTTATCAAGGTTTTTACACGCCACAGTTGAAAAGAGTTCGGACGAAGATGCTGTACCTATATATGTGTGCGCCATTGTGGTTGGACATTTTCACTTCTCCTCGCCGTACGTTTTTTTTTTTCTTTTTAGTTTTAGGTGATGGGTGTGGCATTCAGATTTCTGAATGCATTTGACAATTACGCTATATGTTTCACAGACGTTTTACTTTTATGGAATTTCCACATTTCATTTTTCACGAGGTTTATTTCATTTTTTTTTTTTTCACTTTCTTCTGTCACCAACAGCTTCATGTGTTTATAAAGTTGTTTCACAATATTAGAAATCGGCAAAATCGCAACAGGAGCAGACTATTAATGTGGATTTCCACTTCAGTATATTGTAGTGTTTGTAGTGAAGAACTGCCTATTACTACAGTGGTTCTATTGCGATCTTCTATCATCACCATGTGCGGTCTAGTTCCATTTTCATCAAGCGATATATTTCAGATATAGCTATGTTCCTATGAAGTTGCTATTTCAGTTTCACATTTTCTTTACGACGAACTGTCTCGCAAGAAGCATTTGAATACAATTCCAAATGTTTTTGTTTTCTTGATTACTCACGGTTGGAAAAACGAAAGACGGGGTTACGCTTACTGCCACATAGGCAACAGTGTATAGAGGACTTCGAAAGCGCCCTTCACAAAAGCAGCACACTGACTCCACCTCGAAGTCGAAGCTTCTTCTCCTGCTTAGTGGTGTCAGAGTATACATGTCCAGAGCGCACGCACGCACCCGTCTTTAATACGCACACGTCATTACTGCGAATAACACCATATAATTCGTGTATGTCGCCGCACGACAGAACATGCACAATAGCCACCCCAATCACCCCCCCCCCCCCTTCTCCTAGCACCTTCCCAATACCTCTCCCTCCCCCTTGACCCCCTTCACTACCAACAACGAATTGCGCTTCCATGCCAACATATTCTTTTTTCTGTTTTTTTCATGTGCGTAATTGCCCTGTGGTACATATATTGTAATTGGGATCGTATTTCATGGACGTTGTTTTATTCCTTTTTTTTTTATTTTACTTAGTTTCTGTCTCGCAAGCGGACCACAAGCGCGCTCCTACGTAATGACTAGCCGTAGCTTTTTCATCATGACTAATTAAAGCTTCAGTTGAAGGACCCCTAATAAATATATGGTGTTTTAATTGTTCGTGGCATTTACGAAAGACGAGGATGGAAATATTCCTGTAGTCCGGTAATTGTTTCTGACGTTTATGCAAAGGAATTACCGTAATAGCGATACTGCCGGATACCGATATGCAGTGGATAAACACTGGTCACCGAGACGAGAGAAGAGGAGAGGCTATACGGCCACGCCACTCGCTCGCTACCGCTGCTGCTGCTGTTCCTGCTGCTGCTGCTGTTGTTGCTGCTCCTGCTGCCACTGTCGCTCGACTCCACCCCTCCTCCTCCTCCTCCCCATTTAATGTCTCTTTACTGTTTGTGTCCAAGTCTCATACAGTCATACTTCTGAACCCACATATGAATTATTCACATTTTTAGTTATCAGGGAAGATTACACACACACGCGTATATATATATATATATATATATATATATATATATATATATATATATATATATATATATTATATATATTATGTGTCTGTGTCAAGAAGGAATATATCAGTGAAAATTATAATAAAAATCAAGAGAATTAAGTAAATTATACTACGTAACTCTTATTTTTGTAAGCGCACGCGTTTACGCCTAATTTTGTTGATGCACAGGAGGCTGGCTAGTGGATAACAATTGCTCCTGCCAAGTAGCGAAAGCTCGGAAATGAAAGAAGGAAAAACGGAGAGAGGGTGGAACTCCCAAAAGAAGCCTCCTGAAGAAGGGAAGGTTATAAAATTCGTGGGTTACAAAAGCGGGGAAAGTTCCAAAGCCTGACAGTGGCCCGGAGTGAAAGAAACTGTCTGGGTGAGTTTTGCATTGCATCGCAGGCAAGGTCATTATCTGTAGCTCCTAAAAACATAGCCATGTTTGGTGCGGCAAATTGGGCTGATTTTATTGGTAGCTGGGCTTACAAGAGTATGTACGGTCTGCATGGATAATAAACATGCAGGGAAAAGGGAGGAAGTCCAGAATTTATAGAGGGAGGTTGGAGGCACAAGGAAAGAGATGGGTGATATTGCCGTTGGTGTTGGCGTCCCACCTCGGTGGTCGCGGGTTCGATTCTCGGCCATTCCATTGAGGAGTGAGAGATGTGTATTTCTGGTGATAGAAGTTCACTCTCGACGTGGGTCGGAAGTCACGTAAAGCCGTTGCTCCCGTTGCTGAATAACCACTGGTTCCATGTAACGTAAAAGCACCATACAAACAAACAAACTCCGAGGTGTAATGTAGTACTATATACCGTACGGGAAATGTAAAGTAGACGGCCGCAGAAGACATCGTTTATTTATTAATTAATATATAATTTGTCGACCACACAGTCTAGAAATGGATGTATATGATACTTGGATCTCTTATAGTATTAAGCACGTCGTCCCAAGGACCTTCCGCCGTGTTTAGTACTAGCACCTATAGGAGTAGGTGGCGCGTAGATACTAAGCTAAAGTAGCCCAGCTCAGCCACCTGGCTCAACTGCGGTAGGAGACCAACAATGCTGTGCTGCTTGCCCAAGGGAGGTCGTGGATTGAGCCTCATCAGCTGTCATACTATGTCATTGTGAATCGGTGTCTTGAAGGAATGACAAAAGTGATGAAGATAATCATTCATATGAAGAGTAAATGATCGAGCTGTGAATGTTGGCACGTGTAATTGCGAATTGCGTTTTTATGGAAGAAGCAGTGATAATGGTTATATAGGTGAGGGGAGTATTTCTGGGACTCATTTCGTCAACGCTATTCTAGTCAGAGTAGCAAGGGTGTGTGTGTGTGAAGAGAGAGAGAGAGAGAGAGAGAGAGAGAGAGAGAGAGAGAGAGAGAGAGGCTCAAATACTCGTTTTATTGCTGATTTTCTCTTGAACATCAGGATGGAGCTTTTGACCACAGCTCGCCCCATTGTACGCATGATTTGAACGTTTGATCGTTGTCATTAATATTCCGTTTTATATTATTGGCCTATTTACCTTGATCCCGTGTTGTCATACGCAGTGGGAATAATTTATCCTTTTTATTTCCTTTTCCATACTTATAATAGGGCCCAATTTGGCCTCCTTTATCAGATGAAGTTCGCAGTCTAAATCAGGGAAATACTTCTCTCGCGCTCGTGTGTGTGTGTGTGTGTGTAGGTTATATAGCTTTTTTATCAGTTCTTTCTGAGGCTCTGAGCGTTTAGCTTTAGCCCTGGAGAGGAGGCTCCTGTGTTATTACGCGTTTTAATTATGTTTCCGGCAATTAAACGCTCTATAATTTGGAGCGTAATTACCCGACCATCAATTCAGTTTAGCTGTGTAAATACATCGGGGAGGCCAACGAGAGGCGGAATTGGCGGTGGCTGTTGAACGACGACGAAACTGCACCTGGTGACCATTACCTTAGTTTAACTCCCTTGTTTATCACTTCGAATTTGGCCCCTTTTTTATTTTTCCTGTAGCGCGCACCGCTGAGAGGTGCGTTGACGTAGGGTCTTATTACAGCGGAGATATTTCTGTTCGTTTGCTCTGTGCTGGACGTGTTTCCGCTTCCTGTGATCCGGCAAGATTGCGTCACACTTTCTTCACAGTCAGCGAATGTGTTCGGGTATTTGCAGTAATCTCTAGTAGGTATCCAGTGGCGATAGCTGCTTCAATACCGAGATATTTCAGTAATGTTACGGTTCTCGTAGCATAAGCTACTTGGTGTTATCGGTCATCATCATCTTCAGTGTCACAAATTTGAGACCTTCCTGTGGGATTAGGGTCTCATTTGGTCCTTTGATAGCTCCTCTTATTCGTCTGTGTGTTTTGTAGCCTTCTAATTCCTCATATTTTGTTCTTTCCTGAGTTGTGATTTTTTTTTCTTTACGTGACTTTTTTTTATATGTACATTAGGCTTTATTTCCTTTTAAACCCATTTTATTTCTCTCACTTGACATGAAGTAATTCGAAGCAAATGTACGGTTTCCATTTAACACCCGAAATATTTATTAAATGATATCGTTAGATTTCATTATCGTTAAACCCCATCCCCCCCCACCCCCCCACCCCCCACACACACACACACACACACACACACAACCTAAATTTTATCCCAGAATGAGAGCGATTTCCCTCCGAACGGCGGTGCATGACATTACTTAAAGGTTCCTAAAAAGAAGGTATCACTGTACAGTCGGCGTCATTTTCCCTTATTTACCGAGGTG